>NC_058109.1:25404580-25744222 GCF_914725855.1 Thunnus albacares | reverse complement strand
CACGGTGAAAATGGTGAATAATTCTAAAAAAAATCTATCAGCAAATATTTTAATAATTAATTTTTTAGGTCATTTTTCAAGTAAAAAATATCAATAATCAGCCCTATATTCACCCTATCATGCCCACACTGGGCCATGCATAGATATAATAGTGAAAAAAAAACAAAAAACAGAAATATATTCATTATAAATTATTCTTAAGGATTTTTAAGGGACTGAAAGTCAATATCATTTGCATTTTTCTTTATTGAGTAAATCAGAAAGAAAATAAGTGACCAGGTTTTATATACTGTATATTTCAACAAGCAACCATGAGATCTTATTTTCATGTTTAGTTTGGATACTTATTAATGTTTTTTTAGGTTACATATTTATCATAGAAATTTTTGATTGTCAGTTTTGTACAGTTACCATTATTATTAAATGCATCTTGTCCAGCTCTGATTTACTTTTATTCTTTCACTCTTAGTCTGGGGAGTAAATTGACTTTATAGCCTGCCTGACAAAGTGAGAGGAAAAGGGTGAGAGAGCTTCATCACAATAACAAAGAAAATGTAATCAAGAGACAGTAACAAAGAGCATGACAAAAGGAGCATGCAGTAAAAAGGAAAAATGCTTTGTATGTTAATCATTCAAGTCTCCTTGGCGTCATGTGAAAGTATGCAAGACAGTGCAAAGAATCCCAGGCATGTTGCTGGTATGGGAAGACCCTGACGCCAGACCGAGTGGCGGTGCCATTGTCAATTTGTCCATCCAACTTTCTTCCTTAGAAACACAGAGAAAGAGGGAGGGATGGGAACAAAGAGAGCAATGGGTAGACAGACAGATGACAAAAGAGGATGAAAGGAGGGAGAATATGATGTAAGGAGAGAAAAGATGGAGAGAGGAGCTTCCAAACAGACCCAAAGGGGGGAGACAGGTGCCTGGAGGTTACGCTGGAGACAGAGGGGTGAGTAGGAGGCGAGGCAGGGAGATGGATGAAGCAGACCCCCACTGAGTGTCCGTCTCAGACTCCCGTCTCGGACTCCTCTGCGCTCCTGTGAGCACAGTGGGAGAAACTGAGGAAGACAGCGGCTCTCATATACATTTCTCGCACATTCTCTCTCGTTCATACATCCAATCCTTGCACATAGCCATCCTCCTCTCTCTCCCTGCTTTCTCTCTCTCTCTCTCTTGCTCATTAGGGGCCATTTTCACTTCAAAGCCCCTCCATTATCTGCCATCTCTGAGGGCAATTAGGAATGGGGTGACTTTGAGCGGCAGGCACGGCCACGGCATTATAACTACTCATCCCCTGTCATGAGGGCCTTTGTGGGGGCCGCCGACATTGATGGAGAGGATACTGGGGCCCCCGTACCTCCAGCCCCAAACCCCCACCCTTCCACATACCCCCAGCTGGCCCCCTCCTTTTGACTGGTAAATTGTGGAGTAAAACGGTGTGTAATTAAGTGGCAGTCAAAGCAGGTCCTGTTTGGGTGTGTGACGGACTTGGCAGGGGAGAGTTTGTGGAGGAGGAGAGGGTTACACAGAGTCATAAGACTTGTGGGGCAATAGGGAGGGGGTAGTTTGGGATGAATGAGAATGGCGAGAACACAATAGTGAGGCTATGAAGCGCAGAAGGGAAAAACCCACTTTGGAAGGAATAAAGTCAATGTTTACTCGCCTACAGTTACTCTGGTGTTTTGAATGTGTGAAAGAAGGGAGGGAGAGTTGTAAAAGTGAGCCACTACTTGTCAGTATGAGTGCAAACTTATGTGACAAAGAGTAAACATTTAACCAAATTCATTTAAAACATAAACCCCAACATATACTCACCCCATGGAGAGCCCGTTCTGAGAGTTATTGCCTCTAAAATGAAAGTATTGTTCATGTTCACGACTTCCATTTTGTCATTTATAGCATCTCTTTATATGAGTGTGAAACAGAGGCACAGTGAGTGCAACTGTCACCAAATAAATGTCTCATTATATTCCTTTTCCTCTCTGCAACAACTTTTACCGCTTCACATTGGTGGAAGCACACACGCATACGGCCCCTCAGTGTGTGTGTTGAGTGGTATATGAGATTTTTGTGTTTTTTTTTTAAGATGGTGGTTACTGTGTTACTGCTGCCAAAGTAATGAAAAGAGCCAACAGTGAAGTACAAAGTGAAGACAGCTGTAGAGCATTGTTAAGTAGAGATACATGTATGTTTTGCAAAATGTATAAAGGGCTGTCTAAGTTTTTTTCAGAAATAAAACTGAATGAAATGCAGGATATAACTAACATGCCTCTCAGACACTCAAGATTTATCTTAGATTGTGCCTTTTTTTTCTCAGTTGAGTCTACAAAGCTCATACTCCCTTTCATATCTGCACCTTGGAGGAATGCGGTGACTGTGCTGCGGTGGAAGGGAGCTGATTTAGCCGTTCTTTGATGCTCCCACTAGTTAGCCGTCTCCCACTGAGCACTGACATCCTGTCAGCGTGAAACCTCTTCTCATCCCCCGGGTTAGTCACTACATGACCACAAGATGTTTGTGTGTGTATGTGTGTGTGCGTGTGTGTGTGTGTATGAGTGAGAGACAGAGAGAGGGAGAGAGAGTATAGTTCCTATACAAGAGGAAGGAGGAAAAGCCAAAATAGACCAAAGAAAAGGTTACATTTCCTGAATTCAGTTCAGGTTCTGTTCCAAAATAAGCAAACCTCATTCAAAATCACATTGACGTTTGTAATAACGCAAATAATAATAAAGTAATAGCTACGAATCTAGCTTTGGAAAACAGCTAAATGTCTTCAATATGTCGTGTGGTTCACTGCATATGTTGAGAAAATATGTTGGTAACTTTTTAAAAAAAAAGATCTAATATCATATTTTATTTATTTAGAAACAGTTTATTTAACATTTCTGTTTTTGGCGGCGTTTAAAAAACACAATTTCCCACAGGACTTAGACCAACGCAGTTTAAACTTTACCAGCTTAAAAGAAGAGAGATGAGTGGAATGGCTGTAACTAGTTGATGGCTGGAAGAACAGCAGGATGAGAGGGCCTAACTGTGTTGACAGCAGAGATTACAGCTTAAAAAATTGCAAAAATAGCATAAGAAGGGAGTGTTGGTGAATATCATGGATATTGTGTCCATTCAACTTGAGGGGCATGTTCCAAAACTGAGAATGGACATAAGAAGATACTTTTTTTTTAAACAAGAGTCATGAGCTAAATAGTGTAATGCTAAGTAAAAACAATAGCTACATGTTTGTGAGCATTCGTCACTTAATGTTAAATAATTAACAGTGCTTGCTAGTTAACCAGCTAACATTATCCAAGAGTTTAAAGCCTTTTCACTCACATTTTCTTGTTCAATATTGATATCAAATGCAGTATAGTGTATGTACATGTCTATAAGTGTAATTATACTGATAGGGGGGCAGTTTAATCATAAACATAGAAGCCAAAGCAGATGATTACTGGAAACAACTTGGTCTGGTGTAAACATTATGATATGCATTGTGAAACTGTGCCATCTCAAAGAAATTGACTGCATGCAAATTGACATATTCTCCAAACTGCAAAAACTCGTCACGGGTTACAGATTGACTTCTTTGGATAATTTTGACCGATAGCCTGCCTGCTATACTTGCCAAAACTGTGAACTCACATTGTTTTTCTGCAATGAGGGATTATTGCGTGTATTTGGTGGCAGCTTGTTACTCAGGAAACAACTGTTAACAGTCTACATACCTTATTGTTTGCCATTATTTTCATAAGAAACCCTTCATTCCAACTTTCCAGCATTCACAGCTCTTTGTAGGCAATCAGAGACTGAACACCTCAGCATTCAGCTGAATACGTAACTTGTAATGTCCCTCGGGCTGGGTGGAATTAGTTGCAATTACTTTTTCAGGTACTGCAATTATAAATCCTCAACTATCCAATAAAGTAATTCACACAACCCTCAAGGGCCTTCGACGTTGTCATTTAAATGCGGTATGGAATTAGTCTGAAGCAAACCCAGGTCTCACGCCATCTTAATTGTGTAGCGCAGGCAGCCTGTGGGTGGTGGGGGTTTCAAATAGCTTTAATTGATGCTGAGGTAACAGGTAACAGAATCGCTGGGAGAGTACTGCCAGCGGGTTAACCATTGAAAATGGTGAAAGAGTGTCAGTGTCACAACTTCGTTCACAAAAACAAGCCCACGGTTAGAAAGTAAGCGCGAGAAAATTCAGAGACTGAACCCTGCATGTGATTTAATTATTGTCCATTTATGTCCATTTCATGCTTTACCTTTTACTACAAGCAAACTATGAAGATATTGTCTTTTTTGTCCCCTTTTTCTGTTGTTTTTGTCACACACGCACCAAGTTATCTTACTTTTCGCTCCAACTTTGTGTTTGATTGGTGGGAAACATGCCTCAACATGCCCCCCCCACACACACACACACATACACACACACACACACACAAACTCCCTCTCTACTCCCACATCTCCAAACACCAAACTGTGAAATCCTAATGAGTAATAATCCCTATTCTCGCCCAGGCTAAAAAAGAGAGTCAGCAGCGCCATTGACCCTGGTTTTCTACAGCACGTTCCAAAGATTAAGCAAACACTGGTAATTGCCCCTGAGATCAGGTTCTGTTTTGACTGTTTGTCGTCTTCACGTCGCCTGATGTGTATTTGATCTGCAGTCAGATGGCAGCAGTCCTCCTCGTTCACTCCTCACATCTCAAGCACCATGCAGAGACACCAGGAAACCACCGGGAAAGCAGGGAGCCTGGGCTCATACACACACACGCACACACACACACACACACACACACACACACTCTGGTAAAACATGAATTAGCAGCCACTTACAAGATGATGTGTACATGCTGTTCGCTGTGGTCGTCCTCTGACCAAGTCACAACGATGTCAGGGTTTCATGAGTTTCTTCTGAAAGTGGCTGAAAATCTTGCACTAACAAACAAACAAACAGATCACGCATGTGCTTGCATGCAATGTGCACATAAACATACTCGATTAAAGTCAAATATTTACTCATAGGCTGAAACAACAAAATGTATTTCTAATAAAGTGTAATTTGGTTTCATTATCTCATCCTGAGGTGATTTTGGAAGTCTCAGTGGAAAAAAGACATAAAATTTCATGCTTCCATGGTGGATAACATGGTCATTAAAAACAAACAATTCCTGCGTACTTTTATTGGTGCAAACAAATCATGTCCAGACGACCACAATAAGCACCACTAACCAGTCACATTTCTCAGCTTGAATAAGTCACATGGTGCCAGTTAGAAATCAAATCCCAGAATTTAGAAAACACGAATGTTAAAGGACAGAATATTTGTAAACTGCAATACAATATAGTAAAAGTAAATGTGGTATTAAATCATAAATTAAGGTTTAAAAATGAACCTGTATCACTATGTCTAGAAAAAATTTATTGGAAAGTAATAACAGGACTATACAAATTCTTTGCTTGCTATCAAAAGACAATCATATGACATTTTCAGATTGACTTCAGACGGATTTTTGGACTTTGTTCAACTCTGTTCCTCAGATTCGAGCAACATGACATGCTGACAAATGATTGCACAGATGAATCAAAAGCGCTTTGCAGTCAGTCATGACAACCTCTCAGCCAGTTACAGCTGACCTTGTCAACAGGCTCAGATCAAACCAGTCAGGATCGCGACTGTTTCAGTAGCCATGCCTGACCCAAGGAGATCAAACCAGAGGTGAGGTTAATGCCCGCTGGAGCAATCAGTCTGCTTTTCATTTTCAACCTGCTGGATCATCTCAGCCTGCTTAAAGGTCTCTGTCAAGGGGGGGAAAAAAAGTATTTTTTTGCAAGTAATTTTGACATGTCAATTATTGTGGATTTACTGTTATTAGGATGATTGCTCCAATAAATCCACCCTTTGAGCTTCCTGGATTAAAGGAGCCGTTGATATTTCTTCTGGGATGTCTGACAGGGAAACCTGCAAACATTCTTGTCACTCCATTTATGTAAAAAAGCATTTTAGATAAGTTCTGGAGCCCTTATAGGACAAGAAACATTTTATAAAAAAATCCCTCACTATTTTCTAAAATTGATTTACTAAAATATATTCATTCAGTGGTTTGTTTTAAGTTTGGCTGATTGGCTCAATTAGTTCGTAATATTAAACTGGCTTTATTGATTTGATGATTAAGTTGTTGGTGGTTAACAATATTCTCGAACCTTTATGACCTGACAGCCATGGGAAGGGTTCGGGCTCCTAAATGAGGCATAATGACAGCCTGCGGGCAAAGCTAATACCAATAAAACCGCCTGACAACGCTACAGGAATGTTGCCACAATTAATGAAACCTACCGGCCTCTCTTCTGTCTGGTGCCAAGGCACATGTGGAACCTCTAAAAGCCTGTGTTTCTGGTGGAGTGAATTACCCCCTCAAACCAGTCACACCAGGATATCAGGATGCAGCGCTGACTGAAGTTAAAAGGCCCAACAGAGGGCCCAATCCCCTAAAAGCAATATTGTATACACGCAAGCTCTCGGGGATTGGCTTGTGTACGCTTAAACACAAATACACAGACAGAAACTCAGTTTACTGGCAGATCAGTGACAGTGTAAACACTGAGTTAAGAGAGAGATGGTTGAAAAGGCTGATGATGGACTCGCTCAAATTCTCCTGTGGAACTAGGAAAAAGCAATGTTTGGAGACGTAGTAAATAAGATTTTGTGCAGAATATTATCTCATACTTTATATTTGTCTTCAGCATGTTTGAATAAGTTGTGATGAAGAAATAGAAAACAAAATGAAAACAGAGGAACGTGAGAGGCCAGTGTTTAGCAGACACAACAAAGTGGCAGACAGCATTAGTAGCTGCATGAGGAAGACCAGCAGAGGGAGGGAGGGAGGAAGAAGGACGAAGGGGATCCTCCTGTAATTGCTGAAGCGACATGGGGGCCGATTCAAGGCCTTGGGCTGATATTAAAGTGACCCGAGAGACTCCAGACACAACAGGCCTTTAAACAGTCCTGGCTCCACTGTGGAATGAGCCTCCCACACTGACCTACCAAACATCACCGTCCTGCCTGCTTGATTGCCAGGTTGGCTCACCGACGTCTTCAATTCTGCTGATGTGCCTCGTTAGCATCTCAGGTTTGCTTGAGGTATGGATAAAAATAGACCAAATGTCTCACATGGATGGGAATTTGCAGCTGTGTGTGATTTCCTGAATGACATTTTAAAAACTTTTTAAAGGAGTCAGACGAGTTCAGGTGGTCTGACTGCGGCACCAGAAAAACATCAGCCTTTTGATTAAACTAAAACTCCGTGTAATGATAAATGCAACAACATGCTGGCATGGTGATTGTGATGAGCAACCAGTAATTACAATATAGCGTAATGAATTACAATATGCCTTAATGACAGTCATTAAGCAGAATTCTAATTAAGCATAATTTCCACTTTTTATGTAAACAGGACTGCACCTGATTTATAATTAATGGGAAGCAAAGCAGTTATGGCCGCTAGCTATGATTGGGAAAACCAAAGGAGGTTTTTTTTAAGTCTCCTACAAATCTTACAATCCACAAATGTCACAACATATCATGGGAAAATGTTATATCTAAGACATACCATGGTGAATCAGTGATAACTCTGAATATAGCAGCAGGCCGGGGAGATTTATCAGATAACTTTGTAGTATAGAAACTGTGAGAAGAACAGAGAAGAGCATGCATAAAGCAACATGAACATGCTGTACACATGCCAAACCCGAGACATTCAGACACTGTGTATAAACATCATTATGTTCTTTAGTCTTTAGTTTGGCATTTCTAACACACACACATGCACGCACTGGTCATTGAAAATGACTGCTGTACCAAACATCAAGCTGAGACTGACTCTTTCTCAAGACAAATCAGGTAAGTTTGCAGAATTGCATTACACACACATAACACCATTTATCTAGGGATATTCTGGTCATCAAGGCTTCTCAAAAATCACATTTCATATAAAACATTTTGCTTCTGTTTCCAGCCTCTTCAATGAGGATTTGCTGCTTTGTTTTACGTCAGTTTAATTAAATATCTTTGTGTTTTGGTCTGTTGGTCGGACAAAACAAGCACATCAGTTTGTTCCCAGAAAAACTACGATGGGCGTTTTTCAACTTTTTGCATATTTTATAGACCAAACAATTAATTAATGAACTAACATAATAACCAGCAGATAAATCAATAATAAAAATAATTGTTAGTTGCAGTCCTGGTGTGTTTCAAGTGCATGAGTCAGATCTTGAACCAGCCAATGTGTGTCCCTCTGTTTGCCTGAATGTATGTGTGTGCGTGTGTGTGCATGTGTGTTTACTGCTGTGAGGTCCAGCGGTGGCTGACTGATGCCTACCTTGGTGTAACACCATAGTTAACACAGTCGCTCTGGCTCCACAGTGGGTGGAGTCGCCAGACAACATAACTGGGCCCCGCAGCCCACTGTAATTAGCCTTATTGAAGCTGTCACTCAATGAGCCGGCCCGATCCGGTCCCAGAGCGACCTGGTGCTAACATCAAGGAGAAGGTGCTAGGGGCGAGGCCCCTAGGAGCCGCTGGCCGTGCAATGCTAAGAGCAGCTATCTGTTACTGCTTTAATAATACTCCTGACAGTACCTTCTGTTTGCAGCCATTCTCTCCCTCACAAGCTTTTCTCATCCCTTCTCTCCGAGCCCGGAGATGTGTTTTGACAAACTGATTGTTCCTTGGCATGACGTGATGTAACGAGGGACATATGTTGCAGGGGAGGAGGAAGAATATGAATGTAACATCAAAGAGGGGAAAATCAGATCTCAGACAGGACCCAAATGTAGAGCGAAGCAGGACTTTTAAATCTGTTTATGTATCTCGATGAAGATGTTTTCAATTGGGGGAAATGTAGAGCTCAGATATAAGGGCTCGCTTGAGTGTGGGTTTGATAGAATAACAAAGTCCACATGAAATAAAACATGCCGCGTCTAATAGGCTCATAGCTTTAGAGATTTCTGTTGTTCCTCTGAAACTCACAAGTGGTTTCCTCACCATTACTGCGGCTCTGACATGATGTGCTTATTAATACTCCATGTCACAGAAATACAAAATGCTCAGTAATTTCCACAAACAAGCACACACCCACACTTAACAAATGACTACACCCAAACACATATTGCTGCTCAAGATTTTTCATTCACTGTTTCATAACTTCAGTTGAGTTACTGTCTTACCAGTGCAGTTTAAACTGTGTCCAAATATCCTGAGGGTGATAGCAGTTTATTTTCACTGTAACCTCCACCAGCCATAACAAACTGTGTGTGTGTAACACAGTCTGGAGGAACATTAAAATAGGCCGCATTATTGTAGGTTACAAGTAAATTGTCAGTTGCAATCTTGTATAAGTTATTTCTTCATTCATTTCAATATTGTTTTTCAGCTTAAAAATGTTTTTTTTTTCTTGGAGAACATAACTGTACCTCTGTCAATATTTATTATATATTATTATTTTTAACCAACAGAAGAGAAACCAACAACAAAATTAGTTGACTTTTCTTGCAAAACATTTGATGGTTAAGTCTGTTTTAGCACATTATTCTTTCTGTTGGTTAGAAAAGGTTGTTGGAGATCGTTTTCACCATCCGCTGTTTGTCTAATTCATTATATTAAAATACATTTATTCAAATAATTTGCTATTGCATTCAATTGATATCTATTCCTTTCATTGTAGCAAATTAAATTTATTTTATTCAATACTTTACAGTTATGACTTTTGTGGAATTGCAGGTCATGTTATTTAGTAAACATATCAATTTCATTTTGCATTTAGCATTGTACCCCTATAACACTGATGGATCCATGATGGACAGTTTTAATAAAGGGTCAGAACTGCTATTTCACGCATTATTCGTCTTTGTCAGAACTTGGTGCCTACAGTACCCACAATGCAACTTGACCACCAGGCAGTTTGGTTGGAGATTCATGTGTGTTATGCCAGTAGCGCCTAATGTTCCCTTGAGCTGCAAGCCACAATCAGAGATGAGGAATGGGCTACGGAGGTCTGGTAACCCACTTCTTTCTAATTGCAGACACCTAATATTTTTTCATTGTCAAGCTTGTAGTGTTCACCCCCAACTGACCATCACTTGAGGCAATTTATAAGATTTTGTGTGGCTCCCTCTGGAGCCACAAAAGGCTTTACACAACTTTTTCACAACACCTGTAAACAGACTTTGATGTGAAAATCTGGTGGAATTCCCCTTTAATATAGTTTCTTTTAATTTAGCCTGTTAAATTTTAAGTGTATTGCAGAAAACAAGACCTAAAGGAGACACTTGAAGTCTTGTGAACAACGGACGAACAGATTTATTGAGAAAAGTTTTGGCGCAGACACGGACTGCATGGTCCTTGTAGTCCAAGGCTGGACTAGGTCTTGGCAGTGTTGGTATCTGAGCCTGCCCATGCTTGCAAACAAACTCGGCCTCCTGGTTGCCAGGAGTCAGTGCGCTTTCAGGCATTAGTTATGTTGGATGGTTGGACCCTGGTACACCTTATTGCACATCTAGTTAATATGATGTAATTTTTTTAGAAAATAAAATATATTTTCACAGTTCCTGAAGAGAACTCACTAAAGGATGTGGCCTTTTGTACCTTTGGTGTAATAACATGGCTGTTAAAGTATTTTCATGGTTGTAAGGTACTTTTACAATTATGATTTAAGAGAAAGAGGGAGTGAGGAACATTGTAACGAAAGAAGGAAACTGTGATTCCTACAGTGTGACACAATACTGGTGTGTAATGGAAGATCTGTGTAAGCATAAATCTTCTGTTTATGGAGACTTATCATATTTAAATTAGAAATATCTGTGGGCTACTAAACAAATATGCAACAAGATAGAACGACAAACTGTTGCATTGTGCATGAATGATCCCAGAGTCACTCTGAGCCAAAACTCTTGTATTGACTACTTAGTGTTAAGTAAAGTACTTGCATGCTGCTAAAGGCAGTAAAACAGCTTAGTTACAAAAGCCGGAGGTATTTGTGGGCTTAATTACATTCATTTTACTCCTGGCATTTTGATGGTAAAACACTTAGCTTAGGAATTTTCATTCCCTTTGTATGCCATTGTAATGAACACAAACCCATAATTGTTTCTCACCCATAGGCACTAACTGGGCTTTTTCATTTTCCATCACTCGCTCAGTAGCTGTGCCAAGTTTTCTTCAGGTAATGCTCAAACTCTGACTCACAGGGTGCAGGCTATGAGAGCCAGGCCAGCTTTGAATGGAGCTAAATATATACTATATTCATAAATGCTTCCTGGGATTTGTTATACAAGCTGACTCTGCCCAATGAACCTTTCTAAAAGGGCACAACAGAATCATGTGCGCTGCGTTTTGTAATTAGAATTGCTATTTAATTATGTCTTCCTTAACAGCATCATTGGGCTTTGTTCACGGAAAGCAATCACTCAAAGGTAATTAAAGGCTCAACTCAAATTCTGAAAGAGCCACATCCATCACAGCTGCACTTTAATGATGAAAACACTGTGTTGGTCTCATAATTATTGTTTTACTATTGTCACAAAGGCAAAACTGAACAATATCTTATGTGGATTCTAACTGAAGGGAAAATCAGCCTCCTCTTTGGCAGTGGGCAGGACAAAGGTTTAGAAAAAAATGCACCATGAGCAGAGAAAGTGGCTTGTTGGCACGGAAGGAGCATTATTAACTTGTTGCTTAATGCTGAGTCAGTCCCTGACAAATCAGGACGATTACTTTCATGCGCCACCACGCAAACATCATCACCCACACTGCAGGATTGATCTCAGCAATGTTGCTCTTGTGACAGTAATCGCAAACAAATGTGTAATTTTTAAATTTGAATAATCATTTACTCCCGAAGGACAGATGTTTTGCTAATTTTGTATTTTGTGTTGTGAAATGAATATTGCTTGAGTAATGCCATATAACAAAATCACAGCAGTTTTATATTTGGTGTGTAAAAAAAGCACAATAACCTACAGAATATCATTTAGTTTAGGCCTTTGAAGGTTTTCTAAATATAATCCATTTTAAATTCAACTCAGCCTGGATGTTGAAAACAGATCCTAGCTGTCTTTGGGACTTTGGGTATCTGTGCCAAATGCGATGTGAAATCACACATGCTGTAGTTTTTATGAGACACGCTTCAAAACTGTTGAGCAACCTTTTCTGCAAGTTATTTCTATGCTTGCCAGGTATTGGAATGCTCCATATAAACTATCCATACATGTTGGTCATCACATCAACTAAATGTTTAAACAGCTAAGACTTAGTCTGTGTTGGGATTAAATCAGTCTGAACAAAGATTAACACTGATGAATGTGCGGCAGCATGTGGATGTGTGTGTTTTGGCGTGTGGGAGGAATCAAGGTTACATTGAAGGCTAACACTGTGCAGACAAGCTGCACTCCTCAGAGTGAACACTGGGGAGAGCCCGTCTGCTCGCCGTGAGCCCTGCTCCCTCTGCGTCCATCCCCTCTGGGTGCAACAGCAATCACTCTGCTTCACATTGTGGTTTCATTTGTTTGTTTTGACAAGAGTATTAACTTACAAAATCACACCTTGAGAGTTTGGGATCCTTTGAAAACAAATACAGTGGCATCATGAGAAATTGATGTACCAGCAGCAGTCAGAAGATGATGTTGACAGATTAAATCTGTTAACTCCTTGTGAACTCTTGTCTGTAAAAAGATAAATTACTTTACTCGGCTTATGAGACAAATGAGGCCTAAAGTCACTGCCAAAAGTTCCTCATCAAACTTGTACCGTATTTACAATCATTCAGTTTTTTTCCTTTCTTGCATTGGTCCTCTCAGTCATAAAGTGAGTCTCCTCGAACTGAAGCCATCCAAAGAAAAGAGCGTCAAACTGTCTGCCACATAATGAGCATCCCCTTTTCTTATTTTACATACGTGATTGCTCTCTTTGGGTGGTCTTACCATCATACTCTCTTATTTAGGAGCACAAACATGAGAAACGTTGGAAAATCTAATCAAGATGCAAAGATAATGACGTGCTATATACATAAACACGTGCTTTATACAGTAGATGTTCCCCCAAACAAATTTCAAGTCTATTTAAATCATGTATGGTTTCTGAGGCCCCGCGGGACACATCATCAACGGGCTCATGAGCTGGATTCACAGTGGACATGGCGGTGTAGGGAGATTTTGGCTCACAGGTTAAAAACACAGAGTAATAGACACATAAAGACAGAAGCACTCAATCACATATGGACACACATGCAGCATGCGGACCTGCACGAAAGCATGCATGCGTGCATACGAGAGTGGAAACACACATGCTCAAATCCGCAACAACTGTTTAGTTTCTGAGTCATCACCATTTGAACACTGTGACAGATTGCTGAGAGACAGGGTGGTGCAAATAAAACACTAATGACAATATAATGGCTCATTAGCTTATGATGTGGGTAGCATTGTGTGCATGCAGACATGTGAGTGAGTGTGTGTGTGTGTGTGTGTGTGTGTGTGTGTGTGTGTATGGGTGTGTGTGTGTGTGTGTGTGTAAGTGGAAGAAATGCCTGTAGTATGAGTATGTTCCCAGGCTAACCTGACTAGGTGAGACTCTCTGGCACCAGCCTCTCAATGCAGCCCCGAGGGGAGCCATACAGTGCTGCAGCCTACGAACTGAGGTATGCACACACACACACACACACACACACTCAAGGAAAGGGAGAGGCTTTTGTCAGTTTGAGCTTTCTCTATATCTTGTCACTGTTTAGCATGACTCCTTTCATAGCTCTACCCGCAAATCCCAATTACACTGTCACATAACATGTTGTAAATGCATGTTTTACATACTATACATAACATACTAATGATGTATAATGCTTTTTAAAACCTGTAAGTAAGCTGCACCCTTTATATTTCCATTAGCACAGTGTGTTGCACTTAACACTCGGGTAAAAAGGTAACGTACTGCTTGCTGTAGTGATGGGTGAGTTTCAGGGTCAGGTCTTTTCATGTGTTTGACATTATTAGCAGAGCTACCATGTAATCCAGACTCAATCCTCAGGCCAATGAGACTTTATTGGGGGTAAAGGGTGATGGTTATGGAAGCTATTAGACAATAATGGAATAAACTCTCCCACTTTAACTTATTTGGTCCCTAGAGGATTGTCCTTTTCCAGTGAAGTTCTTTATCGCTCAGTATTTAGACAGAATTGATGACATACCTTAAAAGGTTTGAGGGGGAGGGGGGCTCTCATTTAAAAACTCATCTCTGAGTCTGATAATCCCTGTTTTGAGTTATGATGATGAAGTTTGGTAATCTCCCAGAGCGCTTTCCCAGGGTTAGAGCGGGGGGGGAGAGGGGGGATGAGCTGATGAGATACGATCAGTAACTAAACTATGAGGATGTTGGACATTAACTTTTAAATTTTCTCTTTTGGTAAAAATGAATTTCTTTTCCTGCTTTATTGAATCAAATTCGCTCCATGCTCATGCATTAATTCTACAAGAAAGTGATGTGTGACTCATTGCAAAGAGAGCACAGTGGAATTAAAAGTGATATGTCTCTCAGTCAACCATCACTGTTTTAAATTAATCTTCAAAAAAGAACAAAAACATAACACATTCCTGCTGAGTGTAACGTCACATCAGAAATGCTTAAAAGACCCGATTATGATGAGTCCTCTCTCTCTTTGTATACCAGCGTTATTATCCATCATTAGCGTCTATTACACACTAAGTTGTTGCACCGATCATCTTCTTTGAAGAGGCCATAATTACAGGGGAGGTTGCCAAAAAAGGTTTGGAAACGTCTGAGACAATATGGTCTGACGAAGACAAATTTGCTACAGGTTGCCTCCACTCCAGGAGGCAAGAATGCTGCTTCAAAATGCTCCAGCTACCTTCTCTAGCTTGGCTTCTTTTTTCTGCTTCAAAGAGGGACATATTTATATGTATATATATATATATATATATATATATATATATATATATATATATATATATATATATATATATATATATATATATATATATGTACATATATGTATGAGTTTTTGGCATAAGACAATGGAGGATGATTGCCACAAACAGGAACACATGAAACTCTGGGTATTTAAATTCTTATATCTATGAGATATAAGAGAAAAGGAACATTTCAAACTATCCTTGCACTTAAAAATGATGTTCTCATACAGACAAACCGTGTGCCTGTCCTTTTCCCACCACTCATTCATCCATAGAGTGGAGGAACAGAGGTAAGCAGGAGTCCTCAGTCTAACCTGTGTGGGTCCCTGGGAGCCTGCGGTGGGGCGTTTGGCTCTGTGAGAACGTGGCGTGGAGGCTAAGCCCCCTGTTCCACTGGAACGTGTTTTCCTTTCTCCATGTTTGGACACACAGCAGACAAGTGGAGGTTAGGACAACACTCCACTAGGAGCCAAAAGACTTATCCGACAAGTAATTAGGAGCGGGGTCAAGTTGAGAGAACTAAGCCCTGTAATTCCTCCTGCAATGCTACGGGTGAGGTAAGGCCCAAGTGGAGATCCTTTTCCTCCTGAGAAGGCCCTCTAACAGCACTGAGAGAGAGAGAGGAGGAGACACACAGAGAGATTGAGGGAGATGGATGGATAAATAAAAAAGTGGGGAGGACAGAAGATGGTAAGAAATTTAAATTGTCTACTTTTAGATTTTACTAAACAAACATTAGAATGTACCACCTCAAACACAACATATGGATGTCTCTTTAGCTTTATAATTAATTTTTTACTTATTCAATCACTTAATGAAGACTTACAATTTTAATACTGTTTCTTTATGCATAAACATCTTGAGGTGTACACAGTGTTTTTAGTCAGATTGGCTGAGCATTATGAATACAAGAACAGATCTCAGGAATACCTGAGATAAGATCAGACAGTGAAAACGCTTGATACTGATCATGTCCACACTGTTTTAAACCTAATACCAATAAGAAAAATGGGACAGCAAGTACTTGCATTTATCCATTTGAAACATTTAAACCGGGACTAATCTCCTAAAATGTACTGGTTGATCTTTTGATCATGTTTTTTTTATAGTTTGTGCTAAATAAACTCTATTTTTTATTATTTTTTCCCCACAGGAACAAATTACTGACTGCACATCCACTTTACTGCCACATGATGAACATCTGTATTCCATAGATATGTTACAGTACACAGCACAATTTTGAGCTAATTGTACTTGAGTATTTACAGTTAATCCCACTTACTACATATCAGAGGGAAATATTGTATTTTTTTACTCTACTACATTTACTTGACAGCTGTAGTTACTGTTTACTTTGCAGTATACAATATTACATACAAAACAGATGATTAGATTTAAAAAAAATGATGTAATATTCTTAATAAAACATCCGAATTGTAAATGAAATAGTTAAAAAATACTACAATTTGACCATCTGCAACTTTAAATGCTGCCTACATATTAATGCATCAGGAATATTCAGGAATTAGTATATTATATAGAATAAAATAACCCAGAAAGCATTACAAATACTTTTAATCTTGATGCTGTACACCCATCTTGCTGTTAATAATTCTGTACTTTTAAATAAGTAAAAGTTTCAAAGCAAGACTTGTACTTGTAATGGAGTAATCCTATGTTATTGTTTTGCTACTTTTACTTAAATAAAGGATCTCAATATGTCTTTGGTCAAACCTTGGTCATCAGTTAATTAACAGGTAAAGAACCAAAAAATGCTGAGACAAAAATACAAGCAGCTCTGAACTGAACTGATGAGATATCAGCCTCTTCATCGGGTGCGCGGTGTGAAAGAGACACAGTCATCTCAGGGATTGTATTTCTGCTTGAAGGTGCATTGCCTGGTGATGAAAAATCCTATTTACATTTTTGGGCAAACTCTCCTTTTGATGGTGGCACAGCACAAAATGCGTGGTCTGTCCCTGAGCCCAGCATGTTCGTGTGAGCCCTGGCGAGAAAACACCCATGATGTTTTCATAGCCACAGTAGGCCTGTGCTATTGACCTTCACCTCGGCTTTCATGTGGCCCAATCCTAAAGCAAACCTCGGAACCCACAACATGTTCATAAATCAGTCGCTCAAGACAGATCCAAGACTAATCATTCAAGTTTTGAAGCCACATAAAAAACAAAATATGGCAAAAAAAAAGACATTCCTAAAGATGTTTTGCAAGTTAAATCAGTTGCTCTAAGAACTGTTATTTTGGTGCCAGTGTTTTCTCTTTCTGCCCAGTGACTGCAGATTCCTCTCTGTAAATATTGTTTTGTTTGATGCTGAATTGAAATATCATTTTCAGAAGTGCTTTCATCTTCAAAGTTATCTGTGCAGCTTTAGACAAATGCAGTCACAAAAACCACAAAGCAGCTTCATGTCAGCAGATAGGATGGTAATTTAGGCTTTTGGTTATGTATGAAATTAATACCAGAGGATTATTGCAATGTGAAGATTATGGAAGATATGGACTTAGTCTGTTATAAGTCAAATGTCTCAGGAAAAAAATAATTGTAAATCTTTGTTTAAATCAATACATCCCCATGTGATAAGTTGACATGAGTAGCAGCCTTCAGAGCTCTTATTTATTACAGTCTCTATACTGTGTGTACCATGTCTTTGAAAAACGCTACATGTTAGCGAGCACTGGTATCTGTATTTGGACATGCCTGCATGTTGTTTGTTGTCTTCACTTTGCGGTGGTGGTGGAGGATGTTAAGGAAGGAGGGATCAGCCATCTCAGCGATGGATTAGAGCGAACTCGGAGGCTCTTCAGGGAAATAGGGCCTTCATTAGAAAAATGGGAAATAGACCTCTGTTTCATAAAGAGCCATTAGCGTTTATTGATGAGACTAATGTGTGTGTTTAAAGTAAATTAGAAGGGGAGAGGCCATGCTTTAGGGGAGCTAGTGATGAAAGGCTTGCATTAATGTACATGGTAGAGGGACTGCTGTTTTTCATTTGAACTAACCGCTTCCCCAGTGCTCAATACACCAAACCGCACACGCGCACACACTCATGGACATACATACACACACATATATACCTGCTTAGATATACTGTATACTGTACATACTGACACTCTCTCTCTCACATAGGCACACAAACACACACTGCTCCTCCCTCTCAGCAACCTACACATGTAAGTCATATACTAACCAGAGTAGGCCTGGCGCCCGGGGAGTGCAGCCTGGAATTGCCCCTAAGAAACCAAATCCACTTTATCAAACTGCCAGATGTCACTCCCAATCCTCTTCCACTGGACGCTGCTTTCACCAGGCAGCAAGCATGGAGACACGGAGCCCTGCAGGAGCCTGCCGGAGCCAACATGGTGACACGGATGCAAAAACCACTGAGAGAAAGAGACGTCCCGACATTTTACACGTTTATTACCTGAAAGTTCTATTTGTACAATGCACTTATGGATCATATCACTTTAAAATACACTTAACAAACTTAACTGCATACCTGAATTGAGAATAATTTCATTTTACATGCTCACTTTTGCACTTATTCATAAATGCATACAGTCAGGTATGGACACGTGGATACACATCTGTTTTGTAGTTTTTATACTGAAACCGTTTTCTTTATTTGGTTTTTAAGTTGTTTTACCCTGAATTTAAAAGCCTATCCAGGATTGAGGCTGCAAAATAGCTTCAACTTGACATCTGATATACTGTATGTGTTGCATTTCTTTTTTCCTACGTAACTAGGTTTATCTGCATTGTCTGCAAATAAATAAAATGTTTTGTAATAAAGAGATTGTTCCCACCATTTATTATTTCACTTATAGCACTCCATTAAAATATTAGGCCTGCACAATCATAATATGTTTTTGATGCAAAGAGAAGGACATTAAACATGTTTTTCTTCTTTTCTGTCAAATCAAAAAGATCATTTTCACAGTGCCATTTCACTTCACCCGAGAAGTTGCTGTTGTAAATAAGGCATGCACAAAAATGAACTTTCCAAAATGGTAAATTATTCTTCATTACAACAGGGTCACGGTTACCGGAGATGCCAAGCTAAGCAAACACTTTTCAAAGTCCAACAGCTCCCTTGACGGCTCGAGTGCCCGCTCAGATTGAACAGGAAGTGAGCGGTAATTTGCCGTGAGTTCTGTCCAGTCTCAGAACTCCCAGACATTGTGTCGTCCAATTAGAGCAGAGTTGCATGGCTGCAGAGAGACTCGGAGCCAATGGGTCACAAAGTTGAAATGGATTCCTATCGTCCCCAGACAGTTGTTGATTGAGTCCCTGGTAATCTGTATGCTGAAATCACTCTTTCCCTTTGTCATTTTTTAGTCATGAGCGTGTGTGCATGTGTTTTACATAAATGAGCCGGCCTCGTGAATCTGAAAAATCAACTGCAAGTGGGACAACCAGAGAAAATGGTAAATATCTTTTGAAAACAAAATACTGTATTACGGATGCTTTGAGGAATGGAAATGGGAATTGGGGACATGCAATGTGAACAATATGGTTTGAATCAAGGCAACCTTATTTTGCCATGATTATGTAACTAATTACATTTCAGGCTTTTCTATTCTGAAAATGGATGTTGTCTTCAGTGGGAGAGAGACATTTTAACGCATTTCCATGCCATAATTAATTAGTTCCACTTAATAGCTTGGAAAAGGCCCCTGATTGTACTAACAACATGCTATCTTTTCTCCATCATATCCATACACAATCAATTATTGATTGGTCTTCAGAAGAATCAAATAGTGGTCTCTGTTGTTGGGAGGCAAAATCCACTTGAAAGTTGCACATTTATTTCAAAATACTAAATTTGTAATCACAGAGACAAATGATACTATACATAATTTCTCAATTTTATTTTGAACTGATACCAGCATTTTAAAAATGTTTCATGTGAGATTATTATGGTGATCTCAGTTTCTCCAGTTGGATTCTCACAGGAATGACATTGAGCTTTTTGAGTGTTTTGTAGAAAAAGACAAAGTCTTTTCTGTGAAACTGATTCTTCTTTACATTGAAATTCCAAATGGTACAAACTCATACTCAATTTGCCTGCACATGGAGCAGCAACAAGAGTTAACTTACGTACTTGCTTACCCTGTATTTTCACAAACACACACACACATACACACAGTGCTCAATCTGTCCAGACACCAACAGTGAACTTATGCAATTTTCCCATCATACACAGGAAGTGGTTTCTCAACCATCACCATTCCCAAGTTGCCATGGGTAACATGGTGTTTCCTTACCATCTCTTCACCATCTTCATCTTTATCCCCTCTTTCCCCCTTGTTTGTTTGTTTCCCTGATGTTTTTATTTAAGGCATCAAAAGACACCCCCCGCCCGCTGCCTCCCTCGCGACATCCCCCCCAGCCCCAGAGCAGTCAGGATGATTTGTAAACTTCAAACGACTAAGAGCCCCAGCCTGGTCTCCTCTGCTCATTTAGGTAATTCAATAAGCCAGGGGGGACAAGCGCAGCGGCGCACTGCTTCCCCCTCCTGCCCTCTGCGCCCTCGCTCTTCCGACTGAAGCCTCTGTGGACTATCTGCAACAAATGTCAGTCTGCAGTGGGAGCAGCTTCCGCTGAGGAAGGATCCAGTGTTCAGAGATGTTTGATTCTGACATTTTTCTTTCATATCTGTAGTGTTTTTAAAAATACAGTGGTTAGGATTGTCAGACTTCTGAATTGAACTGGTAACAATAAATCTAGTATATTTATAACGTTTTGGGAAATTTTGTTCATGATTACAGACATTTTCGAAAATGTGTTTTTAAAAATTGCAGTTTATCACTTTCTTTCAACGTGATGATAATAAGACGGTTTTGTCAACTTACAGATTTCATTTTTCAATCAGGCCTTTCTATTGTTTTCTGTATCCACAGAAAAGAGGTGTTCAAGACCTGAGGTGGCACTTCTTTCATTTTTCCTTTTTGAAGGGTTATGATTTTACACCTGCAGTTCAATTGGATCTTCACAAGGTCTTAGCCTGTGAGGACAGTTGTTTATTGTTTTTTGTGACTCTGGAGGAAACTCTGATGATGCCATCAGGATTATTTTGAGTAAGGTGACAAACATATTAATAGAAAGCCTATAGAAGGGTGCATGGAGTGTGAAAGACATGGCCGGTAAATGGGGAAAAAAAATCTGCACACCCTCTGGTTTATATTGCTGATAACTGTTCATTTATGACGTTTCGGTCTTCACAATCTTCATCAGGTGTAGACTTGAGGGACAGGCTAACAAAAGACTCCATTAAGTTACATTTTTGGAACTGTATAATCCATCATTTTTAAAACTTGACCCATAGGGACTATAAGTCTGGATACCTCAGCCTCCCTCTACTAGATCGATTTTATCATTCCACTTTTTTAAAATTTGTTTCTTGCAGTCTCCAACTTTATGGAGATGCAATACTAAAACACTGGAGTAGTCTTTTAATACTTCCCTTACAGTATATTGTTACCTATGAGGCCTTTATGATTAACCCTGATATTGATGTCTGTGTTTGATCTGATAACCTTACAAAAGCCAGTGGTCCAACTGAGACTCCCTGGGGAAATCCTCTCTGCAGCTGTCACATCTTTACCAGCTCATGGTAAATGCTTTATCAGTTAGGTCACTGTATGCGACAAGTCACTGTGCCACTAGTCTATCAATGCTTGGTCCCATGCAGCTTGGCATGATGGGGGTGATAAAGTGGAAGAGGTGGGGTAAGAGGAAAGGGAACTGTTAATGATATCCGTCTCCCTCCCAGCTTGTCGAGACAGAGGTGGCGGCAGGTCTAAGTAGGCATTGCCACAATGGCCCAGACCCATAAACGCTGGAAGAGCATAAATATCTTTATCAAAACCACACAGAGACATTGGTGGCCACTCCCCACTGTGGCTGCCTTTACCCACCAAATCTGCATCTGATAAACTCTCCCTCCCTACCCCACTGCTCCACATCAGACACAGCTAATAATGCCACACAAAACCTGGAGGAGGAGTAGAAGACTACTTTCACTGGCACCACAGTCCACAGAAAATGATTTGACTTCACATGACTTGTTGCAGCTCATGTTGAAACATAAATCACTGCGTCGCTATACTCCAATAAAACCAGTTTTTAATATAAATAGCAATTAAAGACAACACCAAAGAAAGGGAGTGTAGTCTTCCCAAGGTTTTTATTACTGAGAAAGTTTGTATTTGAATCTGCCTTGGCTACGAGGACAAAAATGCAAATTCAAGAGAAAATTCTCAGTAAATAGAGTCAGCAGTTACATTTTGACCCTTACAAGCATTGGAAAGGAGAAGCAGAGCATCCTGTTCCCCAGGCCTGCAGCGGCTCCCTCTCCCTGCCCGAGCCCACCCCCAAAGGAGGCAGTAAATGGTCCATTTTATCTCTTTTCTGTCAACCATGACTCCAAGAGCACCAGATAGTAATCTGGGTGAAAAAAAAGAGTAAAAACAATTTAATTGCCCCCGCAATTTTTTTTTCTACAGTCATCCAAAAACCTTTCGAAGCAAACTATGATTGGGATGAAATTGCAGACCCTCTTCCGCAGGAAGGAAAAGCTGACTAATCACCTCGTCATTAATGTTGAAGCTCATCAGGGCCCTGTTGGCACTGCCCACATGGCCACGCTGACTGCTGCTGTCAAAGCAAGGTTGGCGCATGATTTGCTCTGAAGGGAAAACAGCTTGCAGAGACGAAACGTATTTGGATTCTGCTGTTCAAATATTTGGAGCGCCCTGACACGGCTGCCGCCATCCAGAGCTGGCAAGGCAGAGACTGCCTTTAATTGATTTAATTATCAGTAATTACTCAACTGTTTTTGTGTATGCTCTGTAGTGCTGGGTTGGGGAGGAGACGGAAGGGAGGGGAAGGGGGGGGGATCTAAGTTAATGATGTGTTTCCATCTTAATTAATGCTGTGGTCCAGTCTGGTTAAAACACATGCACACAGACACATGTAGGTGCAATTTTGTGGAGACTGACACAGATCGACGTGGAGGGTGGCAGTCTGACATGAGATGAAATGAATGAAAGGAGAATTAATTTGCTGAGCTGTAGAGAAAAAAATATGAGGTGCTGCTATGGGTTCATTAAGGTTCAAAGCACTGCAACGTTTACTGACATATTAAAAACTCTTTCAATCAAACAATAAAACTGAACTTTCAAATGATCTGATTTGGCATTTTGATATAGCTCGAGAATAACAACAAATTAATGTATGAGTGTGTTTGCATAATCCTGCCTGTGTGCACGTGAGCTCTTGCCTAATATGTGTCTGAGAGAAAGGGTGGGGGGAGTTGTTAAAAGTCTTGAGTTCTAGCCTGTAAATGTCATGTTTGGTCGAAGATTTCCGTTTTTTCCTTCTAATTGGTGTCGGGGGATTTTGGTTTTTCAAGGGGAGGCTGAAAAAAAAAAAGCGAGTGAGGAAAGCAGGGGGGAAAAATAAGCCCACAGAACTGCCGAGTTGCACTGAACCCAAACTGGGTTTTCTTTTAATGGTTCCTACTCCAGGAGAGCATAGCTCGGGTCATTAAGACGGGAAAATGGGGTCGCGCTAGAATAATAATCCCCCGCTTTTATTTGACAGCACAAGAAAAATATTGTGTCAACACATAATGGAGGTTACTGGTGATCATAAACTACATTCACTGTTCAAGACTGTGGAGGGATAGGCGGTGCTGAATTGACAACTTCAATCTAGGGATAAAATGTTGTGGCAGGTTTAGCACAAGGCATGATCTTCAAACATCTTCATCTGGAGTTTGTTGGTCGGAAAAGAGGAATTCCTTCACCGGGTCTTTTTTGATTTAATGGAGAGACCTCTTCTGGTGGAGCTTCAAAGGAGATGTTGAGCTGTTGTCATCATTGATGCTTATAAATCTGAGAGCATTTCTCTTTCGCACACTCCATGTTTCATCCACCTCCAGCCATCCAACACCCCCACATCTCCTCTCCCCCTGGTCTCGGTCTCGACAGTGAGTGGGTTACTCTACTGTTTACAATATTTCAAATTCCCTCTCAAGTGTTTGGCTTGGCAGGTTGTCCGGCCTTTTCCCTAGCAATTACAGGCTTGCGGGGTTTCTCAAATGGGGCTTTTGAAGAAATAACACTTTTCTCCCCAAGCTCAAGGGAAAAAACGGAGACATTTGGCCAGCAGCTCATACAGTCAATCACACAGACCGAGCTCAAGCTCTGTCTGACGCATTTGGCTACTAAAATATCCTCATACCTTGTGTGTGTGGAGGCATACAGACACACACACTTTTCAGTACTCAGTCTATAGTCAGTCAGAACTCTACTGTGACTTTACTGTGATGGAATATGCAGATTTGATGCAAAATTAGAAAGCAAGCATTAAAAATTGATGAATAAACCAAATTAGAGAAAATGAGATAGTAATATAGAGTAATATATCTCATATCAAGTTTGTATGATAAGTAAATCATGTTTACTGTATGAGGAAATGTTGACCTTTGTCATCACAGCTGTGTAGAATGTGTTAGGTCTTTTTAAGCCAAGTTCAGATCAATGATTCGCAATGAGACAAAACGGTTTTAGAATGTTGCAGAGAAAATTGCAGCAGTGTGAACTGGTTAGTTGCAGAGTGTCTGAAGCCGTTGCCTGGGGTCTCAAAAGACTTACATTGTCAAATCGCCAAGTGCAGTTTTAGAACATAATGACATAGCTATTTATCTTCAGCCAATCAGGTCACAGCAGAGGACAGTGCTGGAAACATGGCGGATTTCTGTACAGAGGGGAGGGAAGACCAGCTCATCCAACTTTTTGAAGAACAGCATTCATTTTACGATTGTAGCTAAAAAAAAAAGGTACTCCAAAATATTAAACAAAAACAACACCCTTTGTTCGATTGCAAGCATCCTGGGTGTGTGGTAAGTTACGTCTTGTTCATTTTCATTCACGGTAAGCTAATGTTGTGAGTTAAGTTAGCTAACGTTAACAAACAAAACACCGATCACCAACTAAATGGTGGTAACATTTAATCTATTCATTGATGGTAATGTAGCTTGTAGGCTATCAAATACAAACAGAAATCCAGCTAATCCACTTAATTCAATGTATCAACACAGAAGTAGCGGGGTATGCCAGTGCGTCGTTGCCATGGAAACAGTCCTCTGTGTCTGTGTGTGTTGCTTTGATGTGAACAGCTCAGTTTTAGAACATTTACCATCAGATATCTTGGGATTCTTTTGCGAGTTGCATCCAGTCTCGTTGTGAATCATTGATCTGAACTGGCCTTTAGAGGACAATATCCGCTTGGAGTTTTCTTATTGGATAAATAAAAAACTTCCCAATTACCCATGTCACAGTTTTGATGTGTTCCTTACCGAATCGAAGCAAGCTGACGACTGAGACTTGAGAGGAGAAGATGAGGGCTCAGAGATAGATGCTGATTGTTTATTTGTCCATAATCGGCTTAGATCAGTCACCTAAGGTTCAGCTTTATTTCCCAGATCAGACCAGAATGAGTCATCATGTGTGAAGCTGTGAATGAGAGGGAAAGAAGAAGGCAAATATAAAGACAGAAATTTTGTTTGTGTGTGAGTGTGCAAGCGCAGATGAGAGCACAACAGAGAACATTTTAAGCCCTCCATCAGGGAAACAAGGACGTAAGTCATTGCCGCGTCCCATTCTGGTAATTACAATAAACGTAATTGCACAAATGCTCTGCTAAACTTTCTCTGTGAAGATTATGATGCCGAGTTCAGATGAAAGGCCCAATAACATCAACATAGTTGGCCTTGCATTGTCAGAGGGCGGAGAGAGGGGTTGGGGAGGGGGGGTTAAAGGAGGAGCAGGAGGGGGGGGTCTTGAGTTCCTTACCCCGAGGCTAAGAATCTCCCCTCCCTCTGCTCCTCCACCTCCCCTCGCCCTTCCACCCACACAAGGGAGTTAAAAATCCCATTTACTCTGACTGGAGCCAGGAGTTGGCTTGAAAAGGCCAGGGACAAAAAGCGATTTTCCACGGAACAAAACCATTACAATGGTCCCGCTTTGATCTAGGCCCCCCCTTCACTCCTACCAGTGCCAATTGAACTTTGTCACCATGCAACTGTCATCCACGAAGGGAAAGCCCTTATACTCTGAATGAAGCGGTCCACAGCAATTTACTCCAGACAGCGCTTTGAAGTGTCAGGGAGAAGTCCAGCTCCTAGTCTGCACTTTTTGGACCACTCAGCCTCTCTCCTCTCCTTCCCTTCTCTCTTTCTTTCTCTTGCCAATTTCAAATGGCCAGCAGGACAGCGTGGACAGTCCAGCAGGGCATCGAAAGAAGAGAAAGAACATTAAACATCCAGCATCTTTGGCTTTCTCTCTCTTCCCCTCCCTCCCTCCCATCTAAGTAACAGAGGCATGCAGCGCTGGCATGTGGATAATCAGCCATGGGGCCCCGCGACATCAAAAGCTTGGAGAGCCCCTAAGAATACAAATGTGAGGCCTAATGGTACACTTCATTAATGTCCTCCCCATCAAAGGCCACTTTACTGACTTGGGAGATTGACTAATTTACACATTGTGGGAAATTGCTCCCAGCCATGCGTAAAACTGCCAAGCATTTATATAGAGAGAGTCAGAGAGAGAGGTGGGGGGAGGTAAGTGGAAGGGACAGCCTCTGTTCTCTTCTCGAGTGCTTTCTTTAACTGTTGGAAGTGGCTGAAGGCCAAGCCACATTATCACACATACGAACACCGGGGAGCGCACGCCTTTGTGTCTCATAAGGATTATTACTTCAGGCATTCTGATGTGCTCTATCGCTTTCCTCCCCTTTTTCTCTTTCTCATCTTCTCCTCTTCTCCGTGTGCAAGATCCTTTTCTTTTCCAAGCTTTTTTTAAGGACTAGTTCAAATTTTTGAGCAAAGCACTACTTTGCTTTCTGAGAGTGAGGTGAGAAGATCGGTCTCAATCTCACGTTTGTGGAGCAATACTGGGGCAGTTTTGGTGTTGCAGCCACAGTTGGAATTGCAGGTTTTGTGGCGCCCACACGCCCAAATTAATGTTTTCCCATACACTTCCCATCATTAAAAAAGAAACAGCAAAGTATTAACTTTTCTGAGTATCATAAATACTAAGAATTAGTCAAATTAAGAAGTCTTGGAAAGCTACAAAAGTAAGTTGTTTTGTGCCATTCACGTGTGGAAAACTGGCAGGAAGTCACCCGGCTCAGCCAGAGAAGGACTCTAATGAGAATACTCTATGGGCCCAAGAACGCATAAGTCTAAGGAAGCCTGACAAACCTTTTTCTGGGTATGTGCCCTGTGAAAAACTTTCATTGGAATGAATGGGCCGCCATCTTGGAAGACAGTATCCAGTTGCCTAAAAACATGCATGAGCTGGAGTCAGAGCATGTTGTCTGGCTTTGTCTAAATCAAAACAGACACCTGTAAAAACTGTAAAGCTGACTACAACACAGATATGGTCAGTGTAGCCAGGTGTCCCAAACTTGACTTTAGAATGCTGGCCACAGTCAGAATGTCCTATTGCTGTTGACCAAGAAATATTTACAGCACGTAACTCCTCAGTTGTCTTAAACAGACAATATACAATGCGTATTCAGCTTTCTCCACTTTGGACAGGGACAGGCCAGCTGTCTTAATGCAAATCTATACTAACCATGTCCCTACTCCAGCGCTCTACTTAGTGGCTATAAACAATATGTTTTATATCAATAATGGATCACATGACTACTTGTATGTAAAAGGTGTAGCTCATAATGATGAACCCACAGAGGAGTATCACCTGGCTCTGCTTTTCCCTCAGCTCTATGAAGCTTTATAGCATCTTTCAACTCATTGTTTATTTCTGGCCCACAACTTTACTGTTTTGGTTCTGCTTTGCTGTTTTCAGCAAAACTTTTGATAAACCCACTAGACAGCACCAAACAGGAGACAGACATGGTGAACACAGTAGTGCATTTAGGTAAAGAGGCAGATATTTCCCTCAGAGTTGGTGGAGTCCAAAATGGGTTGCTAATGTTGCTCCCTATCTGCTGGATGTGTAAATGGGCAACTGTTTGCTATATCAACTTAAAAGGTGATAATATCTCAGTACTACTTTAGTATAGTTTGTTTTCTTTGACCCAGAGTGGCCAAAAAATCAGTTTAAAGCACAGACATATGATGAGGTTTATAGATTTTATTTTCCCTCATTCTCAAAAAGAAAGCAAATAACTGTATTTCCCAAACTTTTAAACCATTCCTTTAAATATACAAATCGACTAATCCCCTACAATCCAACTCTCCATCTTTCTCTTTGCACCGACACGTTTATATGTGTTTTTTTACAATCGCACACATCATCTACTCGCACATACACACA
This sequence comes from Thunnus albacares, assembly GCF_914725855.1. NCBI lineage: Eukaryota > Metazoa > Chordata > Actinopteri > Scombriformes > Scombridae > Thunnus > Thunnus albacares. The sequence continues at coordinate 25,715,877 of NC_058109.1, read as the reverse complement.
AAAACTCATATTACTGTCATCACCAGTTATTACAAGCTGGAGCCGCGTGCAGGCCAGCATGTTTTACAACCACGTTAACCATGCTATGGGGACTTAAGTGACTGCTTGAGATATTTTTTGTAGCTGTCTTACATACATGTTAGTGTGAACTCACACCGTATGTGTATGCGTGTGTGAGTTTGGGGGGCTGGAGGGAGTTAACGCCTGCTTTGGGCCCTGACACCTGCGATACAGAGCGAGTCTTTCAGTGGGCAAATTATATAGCTTTAATTTGTCTTCTTGAAACAGTGTAACCGGCCGCAGACACTGATGCCAAGTGCCGCTCGACTGTAGCATTGAGGAGAATGTTAAAAGTGTGTTGAGTGTCTGTATATGTAAGCACAGCCTTGACATAAGTAAATACACTGGTTTGGGTGGAACACCTGTTTATGTTGGAGACTGGGGGAGCTGACAGATATTATAAAGGAGTTCTCAATGTTTTCCATGTAGCCAGAAAGTAGCAATGAAGCTTTTTCAAGGAGCTGCACTGGCAAAAGTGCTGTGCCACTGGACTTTGGTTTGCTGGCAGGAAGGGAAAGCCTAATGTGTCTCGTTTGCAATTTGGACCAACTTTTGTGGTTGGCCCAGCCTACAGTAGTACACACTTCAGTCATTGGCTGGTCAACAGACACGATTTGAATATCGTGACTAATTCGACCAATTAAACTGTCACAGGCCTTTTTTCAATGGGCCTTTTTTCACAGGCTGCTCATCCATAATGCTCTCCTCTGTTACCCAGGGCTTTGACTTTAACTCACTCTATTCACAGTGAAGTGGTGCAATGAGCTAGATCACAGAGTATGTAAAAGCATAGCCAGAGGCACTACTGGGCCAAGCCACAGATGAGGGGGGATCTTTACAAATTGAACAATGAGGTCAGTATAAACAGTTCGAGACACTGTTATTTGGCTGCTTTCAAATCAGAAGCGGTCAGGGTGGTCAAAACAAAATTTACTGGAATTACATGGAAGTCATGAAATACAATTTACTACTTATGGATATAACAAGCAACTCATAGCATCTCTAACGTGATAACCGTACCTCTACTAGTGTTAGGTGTGCATATATGTGACTTTGTACTAATCATTTCACTTAAATGGAACTGATTTTATTTAGGTAGAGTAGGACACAGAGCACTCATCAACTCTGCCTCACTGCTGCTGCTAAGCAACCCATGACCTTAAGGAAAAACACAGGTAATCCAGGTACTCATATTCATTAGGGTACCATTATCTTTTTGGACAAAAGTGCAGCCCTGAATGCATTAAGGTTTCAGTATGCTTAAAAAGAACTAGGTTGTCGATTCATGCCTAGAGGCAAAACTGTGTAAACCAGTCCCTAATGGCCTTTCTTAAAAGTGGCTGAAAAGTCTGCTGTTTCGTACAAATCAGGATAGGGGGCTCGTTAAATTGTTGGTTTAGGAAAGTTACAAAAATTGTTGGACTGTGCCCACAAGTCTGACTGCAGAAAGTTGTCAGGGGAGGGGGTCTCAAGCAATAATGGATGCGGAGAAAAATGAGGAGAAACTTTATAGATGTTCTCTCTAATCTCAAATATGCACACACTACAAGATTTGAAAATAATGGCGCATCACACACTACAAGATATTATTAAGATTATTGTGCCAGAGGGAGCAATGCACCACATCATGTTATCTCACATGGTCTCGTGGGGAAACAGATGTAAACAAAATGGAGACTGACACGCAACAACTTTGATTAGTAAAGCTCTCCTCTTTGTCCGTACGCTTATGATATGTCTTAGAAGACACATTTTATGGACAGTCATGTTCTTGTCACATATCGTCAAGCCTTTCCTCCATTTCAGCTGTCCAACGCACAGCTTGTTATTGTTTGTTCATGGTTGCCATTTCAAAAGTCCTCTCATTCACTTTCATCTCCTTGTAAACTTGTCTCTCTCATTGGCTATTGTGGTCCCACTCGGAAAGTAGTGATGTAATTATCCAGATTTTAAATCCTAAATATCAAACATGTTTGAAATTATCGGGGAGCCCCCAATGAGTCTGTTCTGGAGGTTTAAAATTGGATCTGTAAACCCCTCACATTACCAGATAATCTGGGCCAAACATTGGTACCGACCAAGGTCCCAGACCAGAATTGTTGGGAGGGGTGAATCAGGGATAAACTGGCCCAAAACTCCTGTAGACTGAGCCCGGCTTTAGGCCATGTTCAGCACTGCGTGAAAAATGCAGCCTTCTTATTCATTTTCAATGAGGCTGTGAAGAAAATGCAGTCCACCAGCAAAAAAGTTGGCAATGGCCAATCAAACATAATGCAAGGACACATTATTGGTAGATTACTTTGTAATGTGAATGGACTAATTCCACTGTTTACCTGATGATCATTGCAATAAAGGAAGATGTTTGTCGCTGTGATAACTTTCCAGGGATGTAAATCCTTCCTTATAGACTTGTAAAGAGCTTTTCACTGTTTTGGAATCTGATAAGCCTTCAGATTCATGGATCTATTGCTTTAAAAAGCCTTTTTGGATCATACTTTATTATCTCATTGGTACTTGAAACAACACGCCCCTTTCAACACAGCTCCTTGTGATGTTTTAATCCAGGGCTGCTTTTGGTCTGAACATGTGGTTATAGAAAGTGCTGTGTCATTAGAAGGTCTCAGGTTTGTTTGCAACTGTTGAAAAGCCATCAGAAACAAAAGTTTGGCAATAATTGCTGTCAATTATTCCTGTCAGTATTACAAATTGAGAAGATTTTAAATTTAATTGAAAGGCTACAATCATTACATGCTCCCAAAACATGAATTCTGCTTCGTATTCATATGCTTAACTAAGATGCCAATCTAGGTATATCTATTTTTTGCTCAACCGCATCATTAGGTATTTTATAATGACTATGTTATGAAAGGCATTGCAATCTATTTCCGACGTAGATTTCTTGGCTCTACAAATTGGCAACAACATGGGGCTCATAACCTTGAAAATCTTGTTTAATTGTTGGCTCTAAATTGCCCTGCAATTAAAATACTCTGTCGTTCCAGGACAAACAAACACAGCATACACTGTCAAGCATGGAGCAGAAGGTGGCCAGGATCAAGGTAATAATGGTGGATAATTGTGGGAAAGTTAGCACATGTTCAGTCAGTCAAACTTGACTCTGGTTTGTACATGTTAATGTGAGTCATTCTACGACAATTCATTGTTAATTTTTTCATTGCACTTATAACCCAGGTACACCCAAACTGTTACAAAGGTTGTCCCAAGACACAACGATGATGGCTGACCAATGGAGACATTGGGGGAGACTGAGGGGAGACTTGACATCAATAGACTAGAGTCAGGTCTCGTGAACCTCAAAGGGAGCGCTTGAATTCACCTTTTGTTCGTCCCTAAACGAGACGCTGGGGAGACTGCGCCAATCTAGTCCACAGATCTCAAAGAGAGGGAGAGCCACGCTTGGATTTAAGTAATGCGGTGCTCCTTGTTGAACAAATTCACCATTGTGACTCGTTAGTCTGATACTATCCACATACCTGCTTTTGGGGAATGCATGTGAAAAGGCGGTCTGCAGTCTCTGCCAAGAGGAGGGATGGAGTGGTGAGGAAAAAGGAGGGGCTCTACTTAATGGGTCACAAATTCACATTGAGAGGAGCCACATCTGCATTTTATCAGCAGGGCCCAGATAGTGTTACAGGGGACGATTGTCTGCAGATTGGCCATTGGGCCTTTTAAAGTGGTAAATTGTTGAGCAAAAGCAGAGCAGCACACAGGATGACGTAGCATGGTGCCGCCTGCCACTCATGGAAGCTGTCAGACTAACAGCGTTGAAAAAGGTCTGACGAGTTTTGAGGATGTATTTGAAATATTCTAGTTGTTGTTTAACTAACACATGAATGTTTCATTTCCTTATTCTGTCTTTGCAAAAAAAACGTGTTTGTGTGTGAGCATGTCTGTTCAGTTATATGTACATAGGGATCAGAGCAACTCAGACTTCTAACCCTGATTCAGGCAATTTCAGCAGTCTCTAGTCCACAGTTCAAGCTAATTTTCTTTTTATTTACACTCCCCAACATCAAAAGCATCAGTGGTAATTTGGCAGAAAGCCGTTATCTGTCCAGACATGGTCTCTTCCCATGGCTGACCCAGAACATCCTCTGACACATCTTCTCCACAGGGAGCTGTGGACGTGGGGGCCAGCGTGGTCTGACAGCGAAACAAGTCCCGCGAGGCATCCGAATCCCCGCAGGGACCTCTTGTCTCTTCCCTCTGCTTCATTACCATCTTCCCCCTCTTTCTCCCCTTTCATCTGCAGTCTATCGCTGGCTCCAAGCCGCTCGCATCCGGGAATATGGTGAATAGGGGTGGGAGGCTACAGACGGAGCGGGAGCGGATATGGGAAAAGGCAGAATAAACATTACAAAGAAAGGGGATTTTCATTTCAGTTTTAAAGCCTGCTTTTTGACAATGAAAATTGACACATAAATAGAAAAGAGGCAAATTTTGGCCGTGGGATTAAAGACTTTTCCTCTCTATTACAGCTCAGGTGGTTTTAAACAACAAAGATTATCATTTTTCTTTTCTTTTTTAATATCCTCTACCAGTGACAGGGTCAACTGGAAACTGGACTTCATCATATACAGAACCTGTAATTACACATGACAGACCAATAGCATTTTAGTGGAATAACTGAAGTGCACAAATAGAAAAAATGTATAAACAGGGATAAAAGCACGAAGGGTAAAATGTATTATATCAGTCACAAGCACTACAGTGTGGATGCTGCAGGACTTGATTTGCAGGTTTCTGATGATTATTTATTGCTCGTTATAACTTCTGCACTTAAATTTTGTGCATAAAAATGTTGCCATTGATCTTGTTTTTATTGTTGCCACATTTCTTTGCTCCGAAAGAGATTTTGATAGTTCCCTGTATGACAACATAACCCAGTCGATAGATAAATCAGTGAGCCACATTGCACAGTTCAGCAGAATCCGCTGCACAAAAGAGACAAGGGAAAGTTATTCCATTTGTCTACAAAGCGGCGGAGGCCAATAAAGATGTTCTGACCAAATCTCTTCACTTTATCTTAATTGTCTTGAGTTGATGGGAGGGAGAGCCGTTCCACTTTATGATCACCTATTTGCCCTCTAATGGTGTTTATAAAAAGGATGGGAATAAACAAATTAGGGGAGATGGACAGGATAAGGTGCACACACTCATACATGCACACAACTTTTCCCCTCAGAGCTCAGAGGTATTGCATGAACTCAAGAGTGCTTAAATTGTCAAAACAGTGAGCTGGTTTGGCATGGAAAAAAAGTCTAAATGTTGTACAATTACTTTTAACCACCAGTTTTTAGTTTCACAAGATATTACTGTGGGGATGTTGCGGAAATCATAGGACAAACATTATGTTCCATCAAGTAAAAGAGTCTGGTTGATGTTTTTTTTTTTAAAGTATCATAATGCTCTGATAACAAAATCTTTTTTCTTGATATATTTTGGATACATTTTATTGACAATAAAAAAGGGAATATGCACTGATTTGCTGGCCAGAGATATGAAACCATTTCAGCAGTTTCATTCAACAAGCATTAGGTAACCAGGGCTAATTTATTGCTTTCTCATTTATTGGGGGCAGCTTTGAAACACATTTTCCCATGACTCTCCTCTTTGATTTCTCTGACCTTTGACAGACACACACCTTCCCTAAATGCACACATAAATCTACGCCTAACCGCACACACACACACACACACACACACACACACACACAGAGAAGGAAACATGTACACACATGCCTACCTTTGTTTATGTGCATTTCTTCTGCAATTCTCTCTCTCTCTCTCTCTCACACACACACACACACACACACACTCCCTGCAAGTGGCCTTATCGCCAGACTCTCATGCGCCCCCAGACTCCACTAATCAAGACAAACTCCAGCCCCTCACCCCCCAAATCCCACCCTATCATATCCTTCTCTCATTCCTGCACCCTCCCCCCCCCCAATCCTCCCTCATCCCCTCCCACTTGGCCCTCTGAGGCCGTCGGGCCGCACAGGGTCCCACTGTAATTGGTTTAGACATAATTTACTGCCCACTTGGTAATGTAGCATTTCAGCATCTGATAAAAATCATATCAAGTCACAGCAATGGGCGCTACGGCTTGAAAGGGACTCATTGTAATCATTTAGATACCAGAGGAGGTTCCTGCTCTCTCTCACTCACTTTCTTTTTCTCTCTGTAGTTCTGTTTCTGTCCTTCATGCACAGAAAGACTTAAATATAAACTGATATATATACATGTGCATGTAAAATTCCCTGTTGGAATTTTTCTGCTTCCTCCTCCACTTTACTTTTTACTGCAGGCCATTTTCAAGGGTCATGACAAAGCACTGTAATCATTATTGTTCAAAAGAACATGGCTGCAGTTACCCGCTTGATTACTTCTTGTTTCAGCTTATTTTTGTGAAACAAGAAAGAGAGAGAGGGAAACAAACAGCGAGCCAAAGAGGAAAAAAGGGGGACTGAGGAAAAAATCTGTCTTGAACATAAAGTAAAAAAAAACAAAAAGGGAGTCCAAATGATGTGACTGTGAATTGATGCAAGTTGTAATTATCATAATTAACTTAGTTTGGGGCTTCATATGGAATTGCAGGAAATGCAGCTGTCTGTTCTCTCGTGCTTTCAGTGAGCCATAAATTGAGCCCCAGGCTGATTCTGTTGCCACATTGGTTTCCACACCATCAGTGCTGAGCTACTGTTGCACTGCGGTTAAGAAATGATGGTGTTAGACTGCGCAAGAACAGATGTCTATTAGAAATGTGCTGTTGTTGGGTTAAAAAAAAAAAAATACCTGCAGATAAAATTATTTTTCAGATGGGGGTAATTAGTGTAAAAAATCAAACATTTTTAAACAGAAGGAAATAAAAAGACAATAAGGATAGAAAAGGCGCATTTTATTATTTTATTAAATTTATTTAAATTGTCTTTTTTTTAACCTGTCTGCCACACTGAACATCCAGGGTATACAGTAAACAGACAAACTTTTTAGTAATTTTCAAATTTTAGTAATACTTCTTTAGTGAGTTTGGATTCAGAGTTAGCCAAACTCCTCAAGTTTAAAAGCTCAATAAAACCGGATATTGAGATAACTGGTGTGATGCGTAAGGATATGAACTTTGGGTTCAATTGCGTGTGAAAGGACTTTTCTTCCAGACCTATGAGAGCGGAAAGGAGGCTTATGAACCAGCTAATCCAATGATAACACGTATTACCCCTTAGCTTGCAGATTTTGGTCTTGAAGTATGCATGTGCATACTGATTATATTAAAGCCTATATATGTAACATTATTTTAAATACAGATAATGTGGATCTCTGCTAAACATTGGACACATATAGACCAATTAAATCTGATAGATTATAGGATATAGGAGAAACAGAAAGCATGTCAAAAATCAGAAATTAATTTAAAAAAAAACAACTCATGATTGTTTTCACTTTTTGGAAGAATAATAAAGACCTAAATGTCCACCCACCCACAGAGTTGAAAGGGTAAAAAATCCACCTCAGTTGGCAGTGGTATTTGAGATGGAAATTTAGTGGACCCTATTACCAGGTCCTGCAGTAGATAGCTATGAGCGCACAATTTGCCTTGTGTTTTATGAGCAGCACTAAATCTGGGTTTTATCAGTGTTAGGAAAATCCTGATGTGCTCTTCAGGTTTCACTGATGTTCAGCAAATTCACCACAGAAGTCCAGCCACTCTCTCTTCAAGGCTCATCTGCTGCATGCTTGACCACACAAAGGAAGAACCCACACGGCTAACAAAGGACGCTATCTAAACACAAAACAGAGGCCTCATGTGTATCACAGTCCAGATAAGTGGACAGGTGATCAGGCTGTGATCAAAGACTCAGCAATACTTCCAAGGAGATTCTTCCCTTTAAAACAATACGACTGATTGTACTAATTACCGACTGCCAACTCCCATTCAACAAGATAAGCATTTATTCATCTGTATGTAATGACTGTGAGGGAGTTTGAGTATCTTAAGCAGTTAATAATGACTCTATAAACTGTAGCTGCTTCTGCCTCTGCAGAATATTGGATTTGATATCGCCATGTTGTGTGCAAACATGCAAACTATGGATGAAATATCAACATGAAGTTACAATATGACAGTGCCAGAATGTGGAATAATCTTTTGGACAATAAGTCAAAAAAACAGAATGTGGACACACTAATATGCTGATATGCAATAAATTTAGCCTTTTCTTGCTGATCCAAAAACAGCCTTAACTGCTTTTAAATCTCCATCTTTTGAGAAACAACATTTTTCAAGCTATCAATAGTTGTATAGGATTACAAATTAAACACAAATTGAAGACTCTGGATTACAAATGTGCTTTTGGCTTGTGCCACAGTAACCACAACATAATCACAACCTGATACTATAACAGTGACGAATAAGGACTATCATTATTTTTTTTCCCTTGAAAAAATAAAAATTACCTCTTTATGTCAATCTGTCTGGCCTGAGTTACCTTTGTGCTAACTAAGAAATCAGTATTACTTAATTAGCATGCTGTGATTTGTTCTCTTTCTTTCACTTAAACAATTAAAAAAAAATTGGAGGTTTAAGACATTAATTAGATAGAGTTCTATGTCGTTGCACACCAGCCTTTAGCCAAGATCCATGTTGGAAGTGACCACAAACCACCACTCGGGCTTGCCGACCCACCGTTGGTAAGTTGAGAGGACCGTTGGGTCCAGTTGGAGTTTCAGTGGCCATCTGGTGTCTAAACAGCAGGGTGTAAGAAGTGAAGGCCTTCGTGCAAAGAGCCGACTGCAGTGTCGTCTGAGGTTACGGTTACTGACTTGTCTGTGAGTTGGGTGCTTGCAGCAACAGAGGCCGCCACGATGCAGCAAATCTCACATGCCGCTGCGCTGCTGTCCAAGGGAGAACTATTAGTACTCATTCTGAAAAGTGAGTTGTTGAATTGCTCACTAAATTAAAGGCAGACTTGTATCTTCCAAAGAAGAGGGTCTTGGAAGTAAATAGGTGGTTTTCCTGATTGTTCCAAAGTAAATAAGTTAGAAAACTGTTTCCATCCACTTTGGAGCTCAATCGTCTGGGTCCTATTTACACCATGAGCCATTTAGTCATCTTGCACCAGCACATCTGACCATATGCACAGCTGAAAGGTATTGTACACTTGGAGAAAAACCTTGAGAGAGGCCAAATCTTGTCGAGTTGAAATAACAGAGAAAGGATTAACAATGCGTGTGGCTATGCGGTTAAATGCCCAACCTCTGACTTGATAGTTTTAACAACTTAATAATATGTACAAAAGGGCAAAAGTGAGGCTCCAATTATGGTGGGACTGGAGAAAAATACAATCTGTTCACAGAATTGCTTCAGGACTGGAAACCATTTCAGAAACCAAACAGCAAGTTAAGTGTTTTATATCACTTTGGTTCGTTTAACGTAGCCCTTAGAAATCAGATCCGGTGTCATTGGCGGACAAAGTAATTTTATATTAATCCCATCTAATGTGTCTCAAAACTGTGTAATGAAACAATTAATTCACAACAGCACCTTTTACCTCCTACGCCTGCAGTCACTGGAACATTGTCAAGCTTTCATAATCCCCTCACCCCAAATGATACTGCACAAGAAACTGAAACCTTATATCGCTCTGCACTGTGGTCCTGAAATCATCATTTCGCTGGTGCGGACTCTCTCAGGGCGATCTCTTCACCCAAGAGTGTGCACTTGATAAGACTTACAGGCCACTTAAGAAGCGTTTTAGGGGTTTTCAGGACCTGTCAGGAGTCAAGTGCATTCTCTTGGCTTTGTTACCGCCAAAACCTTTGAAACTCTTCTCACTGAGTTGATCTTGAGCTGCTCCTGAACCACAAAGCACGCCTCATGCACCCGCCAAAACTCACTCTAGTGTCAAACCATGGGGGATTAACTTCAGACCAATAACACGCAATTAGATTTATTTTCCCCTCTTAAGCCTATTAGACTACAGCCGAGCAGTCAGTGGTCTTGCTTTAGCTGAATTTAATTGTGTTTCTTATGCCCAATGAGCTGTGTGCTGCAGGGGGTGGAGGAGTGGAAGAGGCCCTCGTGTCAGCCTCAAATAGCCTGACGAAAAGCCACGCCTGAAGGGTTCATGAACGGCTGAGGCGATCTCATCTCCGGGGCAGAGCTCCACTGAGCTGCCTGCCTGTAAGGGAGAACGAGAACTCTTCAAACTGTAAAGTGAAACTGACACCACCCGTAATCGTGTCACTTTGCATGCTGTCCCCTTTCAAGGGCTCACTAATCCTGTTACGCAAAAATAAAGACATGACCGCATCTCCCACTCTGAGCTCTTCCGCTGTTCATTTACAGGCCTTTTTGCCTTTGTATACATGTAGGTTTATCCGCCATTGTTGGTTGAGTGGGTCTCCTGCTGCATTGCACAAGAGAATAAAGACAGGCACAAGCGCACTTTCATGGTGAATTTGGTACATATGGTTAGCAGGAAAAAAAGCCAGTGCAACTTTGAAGTTTAAACACTGAGGTCAAATAGTATAGTCTGATCTCTGAAGCTTAAATTTTGAATAAGTAAGTATCAAAAAGTACAAATATTTGCCAAGCAGAATTCCTCTTTGAAGGCCATGCCCCACACCTAAATGTCTTGCATATTTTTTCATTATTGTATGCTTATATATTTATGGAACAAATTAATAAAATACACAACTTAAATTTTCAGCCACTTTACCCACAAGTGCAAGTACCGTTTAAAAGAATTTCAACATTTTTGGGATATACATTTATTTGCTTTCTTGCAGCAAGATGAGAAGATCAGCACCACTTTACCTGTATAGTAAATAGAGTGGAAACAGGAGGAATGGTATAAAAAAGGTAAAACCATAAAAAAAAAAAAATTCCCCTACCAGCACCTCCAAAGCTCACAAATTAACACGTTACATCTTGTTTGTTTTATCCATACTATCCCCAAATAAAAATAAATGAAAAAAAGAAGTATTTTCTAAACTGGGTTCCTCTTCTTTCACATTTTATATACTTTTATGGTTAAATATCAATATAACAAATGAATAAAATACACAATTTAGCTTATTGATTATACTTTACTTGAAAGTGCCAGTGCTGTCAATGATTTCAGGAAACAATCAGGACTGAATCCTGGAGGTCTAGCTGACAGAGAGAAGGATTCTGGCAACACAATAACCTGTGGTACCTATTCTTCTGATTATATTCACATTCAAACCAGAAACTAAATCACCTTCAAAGCCTCCTTCTGTACCTGCTGAAGTGGGAGCCTTCCCTCCATTCTCTTCTATTCCCCTGTCTCTTGCAATGTGTTCAGTTACATATGTGATGTCTAACTCCTACACAATTACAGAATTTGACAAATGGATAATTCATCCCTCCTTGTCAGGTGGATGTAATACCTTTACCAGAAAGTTGAATAGATCCATAAGAAGAGTGCTTAATCACATCCTCAGCCAGGAGGAATAAGCAGCAGACACACCTCAATGGAGACAATCAGAGGAAGAGAGAAGAGGAAGTTAATATCTGTGGCTGCGAGCAGAAACACAAGGTAGAAGACGGATCTTCAGATGCTCCTGTAGTGATTTCTCCCCAAACAACAGACATGACATACAGTACATCACTAAGTCAGCAAACATGATTACTGTATTACATTACATGGGTCCAGAACTAGGTGTGTCTTTGTGAGTTTCTATTCAGTCCATGACACCAATCCTGGTATACCCAACAAATTGCTGCCATTAAAAGTAGATTGCTAAACCCATAATGAGCCCAGTGAACACTCGGAGACACATCAAGCCTCACGCAATCCAATCAGAACAAAAACAAACATCTGAAGCTGCAAACTCTCATTACACCATCATCCCCCCAGACCCCCACTTCAGTTTGAAACACTTCTTGATGACTGAACAAACAAATCCCAACATTTTTAGTGTTTGGCTTGGAAGGGGGGGGGGGGCAGATTAGTAATCATATCTCTGTCCTGTTATTCTATGTCTGGGCAGGGAGGAGGAGGTGTGGGGGGCTGTAGATGAAGGAGGGAGAGGGGTTGGTGGGCTTTTGCTGAAAACATAATTGGCATGGCCCTGGTGACACTGTCCATCAGATTGTGCTGTGCCTCTCTGTGTGCATTCACTGGGCCCCTGCGATGTTTCATTAAACAAGGAGTAGGGCCTCTGAGGAGATGTTTGTGCAGCCTCTGTGGCTCCACCACACAGCGAGGAGCACGCCTTGCCATTGTGGCCTGATGCAACTATAATTAACTACGCAACCCCAGCTCATAATGAATCGCTGCATATACATTTATACAAGTTTGTGTATGTATGTTTTGGAAAGGAGTTCTTTGATTTGAGCTCTTTGAGCAATAGCCATTCAATGTGTACATTTACATTCACTAATTACCTCTTTATTAGTAGTTTTCATTGTTAGTAGCGGGGTCCGCAATTCCCATGTGGGATTCAAATTGCTTTCACATGCACAAGGGATTCACAGGAAACAATGCATGCATGTAATCCAAAGTTACTATTTGCAATTGTATCACATTGATATCATCCTCACTGTTTACTGTCCACTCTGCTATAGTCGTATAAGAGCTGTATTAAGTTACTGCTAATGCAAACCCAACATTCTCTACTAGTGCTAGTTCAAATTAAAAGTCTTCAATTGGTGAAACACAGGGTTGCTTTTATTGTGAATCAGGTCAGCGCTGACAGTGATCATTCATCAAAAATCCATCTACCAAACAAATAATTTTTGGTATGTTTTTTTTCAGCAGATCATTTTTAATGTTTGCAAGAGAGTAATGGAACAAGAAGGAGCAGCCACAGCGAGCAGGTGACAGGCTACATACCTCCAACTTCTCAGTAAGTTAACCAACTCCACTTAATGTGTCCTGCTGTTGTGTGGAAAATGATTGCGCTGTGCAAAGTATGAAATCAAATCACTGTTGCTCATGACATGATAAAAAAAGGCAGATTATTTACTTTTTTTTTTAGAAAAACAACACAAGTTTGTTTGGCTGCACTATAACTATAACAACTTCTGTTGTATTTCTGACAAAGTGGCTGCCCTCAGAATTCTGGGTACTGTAGTTTTAAACTGTCTTGCTGTAACAATGGTAACTGAGGGTGTCATCAAATCAACAAGAACTGAATTCTTATGGATTATAACATTAAAGTGAAAACAGACAATTTTAACAGCAAAGACAACCGGATTGCTTTCCGTTTTCCTCAGAGCATGGCTCCGTGAAGAAATGATCAACACCACTTTGGAAATAAGAGAGGAGAAAGAAGCATGTACACTGAATAGGTACATTGAAATTGTCACAGTTTTATACTGAATTTGGGAACAGGCAAAAGCTATTGTAATGATATGCATAGTAATAACATAGTTTGAGTGACGTTATTGCTTCGCACAAACAAGTAACCACAGCAGGGGTTGGCGACAGGTGGAGGGGGGAGTAACATTAGAAGAAAACATTAGGAGAAAAAGCATGACTTCGTTCATTCATTTAGTCCATAATGGAGACATGAAAGCAGATGGAAATTCTTTAGTATGTGTTGAGAAAAGTGAACTGGGTTGGTAGCATGTTTATGTTTTTAAAAAATGAAAGAAAGTTCGCAACGGAGACTGTGATAACATATTTTCTGTTTGTTGATTTTCACATAAACAATTACATCAGCCTGACAGCCAGCCTGACTGGATAGCGATCCAGTCTTCTGTGGCTGTAGGGCTGGTAGCTTAGCTAACTGATTTCTAGGGGGCTTTCTTCCCGTTAGCTATGGTAGCTAATGGGAAGACAGATTTGCCTGTGCAATATTCCGAATTTACCATATAGCAATAAGACAATAAGAAAAGGTCAGCCACCAAACAAATTGTTTGATATGGCTACCAATAGCTACCAGGGAAAACAAAAGCACTGTCCTCTTTCTGTTTTGGTTGCGCAATGGTTGTCGCACTTCCTTTGTGCTATAAATCCAGCCTTCATTTTCACGGGAGATCATAGCTGGTGGCAGACAGAACTGCATAGTGAAAGTGAGGCTTATAGGGAACCAATCTAAATGCCAGTGGTGTCATTATTCTATACCCATGACCCACTATGCAACCAACATTTGCTTCATAATGATAAGTTAAAGTAAAAAAGTTTAAGTCTATTTTAAAACTCTATTCATTTTCTTTCCATTGTGTGCCATTGAGTAAAAATACTGTTGATATAATTAGCAAGTCAAGCAAAAATCAAAACACTACTGAAATTTTCTGGGTCATTACTCTGTACTTGCTAAGCTACGTCCAACTTCTATTTCGAAGAATTTCAGGCCAAGTGAGCTGAATGGCATGATAGATGTTAGACTGAATGAAGTGTGGTTATATAAAAGTTATTCAGTGATGCTGTCTGAGTTTGATTGTCATCACCTGGTCGGTGCAATCATAACTCTGAAAGCATGCCTTCCTGTAAAACATCTGAACTCTGCTGGACTAAATACAATAAATTGTAACTAAATCTGCATGTCTCCAAACAATCATTCCAGAGTTTGTAATAGTTCACAGTAACAGTGAACAACCATCTGTTGGAAACAAAACCAATTACACAACTGTTACACTATGACACAGAAAACATAAACCGAGATCCAGTTGTGCTTAAAAGGACTGAGGCTCCTGGTCATGGCCCTAAACTTCAACAAAGATAATCATCAGAGATATTGAATAAGGGGGATGTGAAGATAATATGAAGCATGCAAGCCAGAGGAATCCACACTGCCTTATAAGGCCTCAAGTGGTGCAGAGAGGGCAAAGGGGTTAGTGGGGGCACAAAATGGTGGACAGTACCAGCTCATCCCCGGGAAAACTTTCATCTACGAATGTCAAAACTAAGAAAACGTTTAATAAATAATATCAAATCCAAAAGAGATTCCATTGCGAGTAGATCACTTGTGTCCCGTTGTCTGGATTTAATGATTCAAGGTACAGCCAACTTTTCTTCAACTTTTCCTACTTTTCATTCTAAAAAGGGGTCAACGCTGCAGTCGATATCCTTTTCTGAATTACCCTTAATTCCACCATTCAAGTGGCACTTAGTATTTTCCACTAAGCCATCCAATCCTGTCCTCCTACACTGTAGTTAACAGTTAGATCCATCACTAAATGGCACACTTGTACCTCTCGCTATGCTCGTCTGTCCATCAAGTGAAATTTAATAATCATATTTGTGTAACTCACCCACATAATTCCCATATACTCAACAGAAGCTAAATATATACCACTTCAACTGGCTCCACACGTCTAGTTGTGTCTGCTAGCAATTAGTATATATACGTTTGTGCGAATCCATTGTTTGGACTGCTGGCCCCTCAGAAAGATAATGAACCATAATCGTTGAGTGACGCTATAATTGCCAAGGTGTATGGTGACACGACAGCCAACACAATTACCCTACTTTTGACATCAATGCGCTCATTAAATGATGTCATTGAAATATGACACTTTGCATACACATACACACCCAGTGAGCCTTGAATTTCCACGCACACACACACCCACATACATACATTACACAGTCTGTAAAAGAGTTTACAGGTATCTTGTACATATGCACAAATACAACAAAAATGGCATTTATAAGAATTATTATGTGACAAGAGTTACTTTAAACCATTTCTTGCGTGTTCATGAGTGATTTCTAAAGTCAACAGTTTTCTCCAAAGCATTGATTTGTTACACATACATACACACACAAATGTTACAACACAAGTTTGATTTACAATAGATTTTGGAAATTAAGTGTTTCTTTATGGGTTTCAAAGAAAACACATAACTTATTTAATTATATTAATTTGTTAAAACATAAATGAAGTGAACATCTTACTTTGTAATTAAAAAATGTCAAACGTCCAAGCACTTTATGGATTCGGCACATACAGCTAAGGTTTACCGCTCCTTTTTAATCCAACTCTGTGAACCTTAACCCATATAGCGTGACTGCAATATTCATTTCTGTTTTCACTTAAATCTGGCTTAGAACTGCATTTACAAGGTGCCTGTGCAAAGCATACAAAAGTATTTCTTTATTAAGTGTTAGAAGCTACTGGTGTTTTAGTCACCACTTAAATATATGCTGTAAAAATGTGTCAAGCAAATAGCTTGTTACAGTTTTATTGTCACACCTAACGCTATTCATCCAAATCACTTTTCTTAACTGCACTCTGAAGAAACTACAATATGAGAGGCATTAAATAACACCCTACGACCCTCCCAAACACTGAATTTTCTTATTTACACACTTTCTCATATCACTCCGCTATTACATATTTTCTTATATACACACAAACACTTTATCTCTCTCATGCACACTTGCATCCCGCCTTGAAATACTGTGCTTAACCTCTCTCTCTCTTACACACAGCACTGACCAGCGAGCCCTGACAAACAGAACACAAGCGAAAGGCCACGACCATAAATAAACACAAGAATTTGTAAGGTTGACTTTTGCAATTAGGACTGCAAGGATAAATATATCTCCAAGAAACATTTTAATGAGCTTCTGCTAAGCAGCCGTGCTCTCTAAAAAGAGCACCCCAATAACAGTTCATCACTCAAAAACTGATGTAGAGAAAATTCTTGAGGGTGTGAGATATTTCACCATGTCCATTGATGGCTCAGTAAAGAGCCTTGGGCCTCATAAAACCTGAAGGCAATTAAAAGTGGCAATTTTTCACCCCAGTTTATAAATTCTGTAGCAATTAATCTGCCCAATTTGATTACGAACGGCACAAATTAAACAATAAAGACCTGTCTAATGAGGGATTAATTATGGGTAGCAGGAGGGGAGTGGGACCGAGGCAACGGCTGTACGTCAGTGTCTCCTGCAGACAGCGCAGGGCCATAAGGAAGACAAAGAGGCTCCTCGTCCATGTGGTCCCGCACTGATAGGGCCCCCTCATCACAGATCAGTAGATCCACAGTCCATGAAGCCCATAAACTGCTGGGCCATAATTGAAAGTGCCAAAATCAATAGCGTTGACAGGCCTTAATTAAATTAAATATGTCTCCCATAGGAGAGGGGTGGGGTTGTGGAAAGAGGTGGGTACGAGTGTATATGCTGCTGCCCATGTGAGCTCACTGTTTGACTGCTGGGGCATTTGGTGTACGTGCATTATGGGTATCTGACAACACCCTTAGATGACTAATGATTTTGTTGTAAAGTTACATGCATTGACATGGTTAAACCAGGAGTGGCATCCGAGTGAAGATGTCTTTTTAAATTAGATTAGACACCTATAGACATCAACATGATTTTGCAAATCTTGCACTTGAACCTTCCTAAATGTCTGTATGCTTTTGGTCACTTTAGGCAGAGATTCACTCTTATTCTTGTCTCAGTGAAACTAGTCAATCAGCCATTCAGTTGACAGGTTTATCCAGTGTTTCTTACAGAACTACTAAGTGGAAATTAAGCAGCTCTGCTCAACAAACAGAGGCCACCACAAAACATCACCCCATCTCGGAGCATCTTGGATACTTACAGACAGTATAACTTGACCATATATTGAAGAGCCAATGCAAATTGAATGTGTCATAGTAAAGTTGTCATCTATGACTATTTGAGCTTTATGGATCACTGGTGACTCTGTATTGCCTCAACATCAACAGGTCAGTGTTTTTAAAACTTCAGATTTGTCAAACAGTTCAGCCCTCTTGATTACAGATTTGCTCACATACAAATGTGAATGTACCCAGCAGTAGTGATCTGCATGGCTGACTGTGGCACAAATCCTCCTGCATTCTTGCTGCAGACTGCTTGTGGGGTTTGCTGCCTGGTCCATTACAACCACGAGATCTTTTGTGTCTTTAGGCTGATCCTGCTGGCCACAGGGGAACACGGAGAGGCAAAGGACATCACCTGTATAAAAAAAGCCCAACTCCTCATCATTTCTGGCTTTGCCCACATTTACAGGATTAGGCAGCCAGAGTCAGCAAAGGGTCACTGACAGAGTGTTCCTCTGGATGGAGGCAGGCAGAGGACAGGGGTGGGCAGGGGATGGTGATGGGGGCTACGAGAGGCTCAACCCCCTCTGGATAAACTTGAGTTGCAGACTGTTGAGACTTGTGAGATTAGGATGGAGCCAAGTCTGCTACGCTGTGATATGAGGGACAGGGCACACAGCGGCTCACCATGCTCAGTACAACTTCCCAGACAAACCCCCTGATTCTGCCCCTTTTGTTATTTTGGTTTGCTTTTCTTTGGCCAGATCTAAAGAGGGGGGGAGCAGTCCCGAAATGATGGTCTTAAGGTTTTTGTGAAGGATGGTTTATGTACATGGTGTCACTGGAAGGGCAAGGCAAAGATTTTGCGGTGATATTTGAAAATGGCCGAACCACACACCGCTGTATAAATCCTTATGATTGCATTTCAAAACCTATTTGTATATGATGTCAGTTCCCAGAGAATTAATTTCCAATACAATTACCTACAGTTATTATGCTTGCCTATCTTGATGAAAATGGGAAATGATTACAGCTTTCCAAGAGAAGATTTATTGGAGATGGAAAATAATAATACTTGTCATTACTGTATTGGATGAATTCATTATTTAACATGCTTAGTACTGTCAAATAAAGCTTATTATTATTATTATTATTGTTATTATTATTATTATTATTGTTGTTGTTGTTGTTGTTGTTGTTGATATTATTATTTATTATTATTTATTAATTATTATCATCATCATCATCATCATCAAATAAAAGTGACACCTACTTTTATATTGAGATGCTATTATCTTCATTATCTTTTCTATTGTAACATACAAAATTCCTACATGCTGACAAGAATGACAAAAAATAATGTGATAAAACAAAATTTGAAAAACCAAAAAATCACCTAAGGATATATTATTTATCATTAAATCAATGCTTCTAGTAGCAGAACGATTCAGTAATAGGCCTAATAATAATAGTAATACATTTAATATATTGTAGGTATGATAATTTACTATACATAGTGCTGGTTGCAGCAGTATTTATTCTAAAATAAGACTGAACATGTTTTCATTATTCCTGCAATTTGTTTTGAGAGCTCAGAAATATGGCTGACAGTGTTTTGATGCAGCACATCATTGAGCATCTTTTAAATTCCCACCACCCGATTATAGAGATGATTTGCTGCTGAAACTATTGCTTGTTATGCGCTTATTAAGCATTTCATTTAAAAATCTATTTAGTTCCTAATCAACAAGCGCACTCGGCGTTTGAAAGGCCCCAAATGCTCGTGTTATCTGAATAAATCCCGTGATTTGTCATTAGTTAATCAGTCCATTAGATGACCTACTGTATATCATATTACCCAGGCCAGTGATTTGCAAATGATTTTAGCACGCTTCCTGTTTAATGACGTGAAAGAAATAAAGGGGCGATAATTCAATTTCACACCAATACCTCGGGTAATTGAGATGTCTGTGATTGAACGATGGAATGTTGTAAATCTAAAAGCCGCAGTTTTATCTAAGTTTTACAGAGGAATGAAGACCTGATACCGCCGCTCACATGATGAAGTTATTGTGATTTTAAAGTCATGCAGAGGTCAGGCTTTGAGGGATAGTGATCCTATCTGGGTATGTGTGTGTGTGTGTGTGTGTGTGTGTGTGTGTGTGTGTGTGTGTGTGTGTGTGTGTGTATAGCTGTATCACTGAGGGGAAAAAAGACAGAAACACTGGATTAACAGACTGCTTTGCATTTAAACGCAACACAAAAACATTTATTTTTTTTTTAGAAGCAATTAAATACAAAATAAGATTCTTCTGGGAACTTTAATTTTCTTCCGATTTTATTATAATTATGATATTATTTTTATAAATGAAAAAGTAACCTGAATAAGTGACTGTGAAGCATACATATCTCAATAATATAATAATAACAACAATAACAATCATAATTTGAATATGTAGATTATATTACTCAGATATATTCATATAGCTCATTTTGTAATGTTTTTTATTAAACGTACAAAAGGAAGACAGTTTAATAAAACAATGCAACTTCTTTTTAGATTTCAGTTATGTCAAATCAAGAAAGAATTTGGGGGTGAAAAGAGGCGAACTTGTCAAGCTCTATGTACACTTTTAAAAATAATATCAAATACATTTTGGGTGTAGTTTGAAAATGCTGTAGAACAAGGCACGGTGATTTTTTTAGGGCAATAAATTGGTTATCAATCTCAAAACGACGTAGACCACTGAAAATAACCTCCAAAAAAGCCTAGCGGTTTATTTACAGTAATTAACAATTAATTACAGTTATTTGAATAATATGATATTCTTTTAACAACATTATAGATGTTATATAGTTCCAGTGACAATGCAGTGGTGGTTTTAATTCAGCCATGAAGGTTTCAACACAGCTACAATACGGTCACAGCTGTGTTAATGGGCCAGCCAATCAGAACCGAGAGAGCACCGGAACTGTTGATATGCCTAAAAAGTTTAGTTTAATCAAAACAAGATCATTTTTTACGTCTCCTAAAAAAAAACAAGAAGGATGAAACAAGAAACTCGAGTTTATATTTCCGATTTGCGGCAGTCATCTGCATTACATCACATGTTTTCTAGCAGATCATCTTAAATCAGAAGCACCTCCGAGTCATTTTGTGGCCAAAAAAAAGACTTTTCAGAGACGCTCCTCTAACAATGTCCCCCTCCCGCTGCGCTGGCGACAACCGAGCTGAAAACCTCCTTTTCTTCTCCTGAACCGCAAGAAGGTTTTATCATCACCGTGGGACACATTCATGCTGCCTGTCAGCCGGGGAAAGGTGAGGGAGATGAATGGCGAATCAAGTTCACTAAAGCGGTGGATCTGACTGACTTAGAGAATTAATAATTCGAAAAACACCTATTTCTTCTTGTTCTCCTCCTTTTTTTCTGAGCCGCGTAAAGTGGTTTCATCGCTGCAGATGCGTTTATCATGGTCCTCCGGCCTGAATCCTTCACAGCTGCTGTTTTCACTGCTGTTCAACGAGGCTTGGAGACTTTACAGCGAGCTTTAGGTTGAACTCTGCTGATTCTCTCTGAAACATCGAAAGCTATGAATAAAATTGAATGTTAAATATGTATTTTGTTAACTCTTATTGATAGCTATTTTATGATGACATTGACTTCTATGCTAAAATTAACGCATGTTTAACTCGATATTAAATCTTTATAATATAATATTTTGGAGAACTTAAAAGCTTGAAATTCAAGAGTTATGTTATTGATGATTAATCTGTCCAGCTTGAATAAGAACCTAATTCATACATTTTATATGACTACATATATTTTTTGAAAATGCCACATTCCTCTATTGTATTTTAAAGGATTCATGTTATATACCTGTGTTTTGTGATGACAGCCTATATTTTCTTCTGTGTCCTTTATTGAACCAGGTAAAAATAGAGATTAAAATCTCTTTTTCAAGAGAGCAGCATAAACATGGTTATAACAATAGATACAAACAACATAAACAGACAACTGTCACAAACTACAAACGATATCCAGTTAATATGCAACACAAGATTTTTTATTATTTTTTTTACTGTCAATGCAAAGTTTATTTTGGAAAAATGCAAAGTGTAATCTCCTGCTGTATTTTGGCTATAATAGGTCAATTCATCTGTGACAATATTACAAACATTGTTTTGGAGGATGGAAATAGCGCAACATAAAGTAGTTCCATAGAAAAGGAGGCGCTTACTTTTGGACTTTGGACACATACACCTGCCAAAGAGACTGAAACACTACAGTCTGCAGGCGGACCTGTGAGTCAGAGTGTGAATGGCATCTTAAAGCTTAAATGACCGTGAGGCATTGTTACTTACTGGCAGCAAAGTGCCTCGATCCGCCTGATTGCGCTAATTGCTTTGAAATGGGATACATTATGTATAATTATGGAGAGCTCGGGTTGGACTGACGCTGCTCTTTCATCCGTCTGAGGTGCATCATAAAGTCGCTATCAAAATTACTTAAAACCACTAAAAGGTTGCTCAAATTATTTCTCCTAGCAGAATCCTCTGATAAAAAAAGACTAATACATTAACTTCATCATGAACTCTGAATATTTAAGTGTTGCTGTCCCATGAGAAAGCGCAAAAGTCCGTTTCGCTATAAATTAAAAACGTGACCAAGATTTAGGAGTATATATACTCACATGTGCCATGTCATTGTCCCCAGACGAAAGTCATTTACTTGCACGAAGTGCAAATATTTTGCCTGAATGCCTTTTGACATCGACACTGCCTTTTATGTCTTTACAGTCTAAATTGACAGACCTTGCATGAAAAGGGTTAAGACAACTTTCAGAGGAGGCACAATGGGCCTTTGTCTGCAGTCCCTGCCTCTCGACTGGGAATCAAAGGTAGTTTATAAAGTTAAATAAAGGCCCGATGAGCCTTACAGTTGTTTTGTATCTCAGCTCGGCCTCATTTGTTGCCTCTGGATTTAAATAAAACGGTATGGTAATCGTCTTCTTCATGGAGTATCAGTCTTCTTAAAGGCCGGTGTTTGGGATGCTAATTGTCACCAACATTGTCTTCCAGCACCTCTGTCCCTCTGTTCACAAGACAAATAAACTGGAGATACGGTGATCCTTACGGCCCGCAATAAGGTTAGTAGATGTTCATGAAAACCTCAGTTTGACCTTGAGCATGTGAAATATCATCGGTAAGAAGTGAAACGATTGTGTGGCTGCATGGAGCGGAGAGCATTTATTCATCATTGTAGAAAGGATTTTGTCATATTTTCCGTTGAGCCACTCAACTTTTTCACATCCATCCTGTAACTGGACATCAAATCATACAGCATGCAGTGGGAATAACCCTATCAGAAGCTGGATAATCTTATCACATACCTGCATTGTTGTAGAGAATACACGAACCTGCTTTATGAGTTTCTGAAAGGGTAAACATAAGTTAAAAAAAAAAAATCAGAAATCCTGCTATACACCTTACCGAGCAGCGCGTGTTAATGCGTCTCATGTGTGCCTATTTGTGTTTACGCAGAGTCGTTTAACGAGTTGCTGTTGGAAGACGGGTTAAGTGTTTGGGCCCCAAGCAAAGGGGACTTCAGACGGACGTGGGAGCCCGGCGGAGACTCCGGTGACTTCAAAGTTCCCCAGAGCAATGCCACTCGTTCCAGGTTAGAGGCTTTAAGTGTTTCCAAACACGCTGCAGCTGCACATGCAGCCTGCTACCTGCACACGGGATGTGCTGTGGAGGAAATGATGAATTAAGACTTGTGTGTTAAGTTTTTTATAAACCGAGTGGTGATCTGTTGTGAAATGCAAAACAACAATAAAGGAACACCTGTGGCTGCAATTTAAATATGAATGTGCCAACCGGAAATTACTCTACCTGTTCAAGTTTTTCTTTAAAAGGAAGATTTTTTTTTATTGATGCATTATTTTAATATAGTTAAACATTATTTTAATACAATAGTGTATAACCAGCATTTGTTAAAGCAATAACTATCTTCCAGTTCTATTATTTGATTCCACTTCCTCTAAAATGACAATAACAGACCTCACATGGATTACTTCCAAAATCAGGAACCCAACCAAAGAGCAAATTAGTGACTTAATCGTGTTATCTATCCTGTTTATACATTACCTAGGTCCCTGGTTAAATCACTGTTTCACCTTGAATGTTAATTACACTGTTCCAGTGAAGGAAGCTCTACGCACTAATATTTTAACCATGACTAACCACATTACACCACAAGTATAAACTCTGTGAAGCACGTGGTTCCAAAAGTGTGGTCCTCGGTCCTCCTGCAGTCCTGAAGAGCGACTTCATCATGATTTCCCCCTTCCTAGAGTTATAGCAGAATTGTTAGTTTATGAGGATGGTTGGTTTACTCCCGCACAACAACAACAACAACAACAACAACAACAACAACAACAACAACAACAACAACAACAACAACAACAAACACCTCCTCAGGCTGGGATCCATGCTCTGATGTGTATCTTGGGAAACATTTGCGCAGATGAATCCTTCTCAGCAATGGACTCTTTGGAAGTAGCCAGTGGGCGCTGACCTTTTCTTCTGAGCAGCCTGCTATTACACCGACCATAGCGCTCATTTGAATAGATGGAAATGGCGTGCGATCGGCTGAGAAAAAGCTAATTTTTCAGGCTGAATGGCTCAGTGTCCCTGGGCTAGGGCGGACCGGGTATAGAGGAGGAGGAGGCGGCGCTGCAGCTCTCAGTGCGGGTTAAACTTTTTCAATAGTCTCCCTAAAGTCGAGCGCTTTGATCCGGCCGCTGCTGGCGCCTAAAAACAACATAACTTGTCTGCCCATTAAGGAGACTGACAAATCGTGACAGATTGTTTATGCTTGGCAATTAGCGACGCAGGCGCTTTCCTGAGAACTGACTACACTGCAAAAAAGCAATCTATTTTCATGTGCTTGATTTTATGAGCCCATTTGAACTCTAAAATCTAATCTTTTTTTAAAATATTAAATCAGAATTCAATGAGTCATGTTTCCAGTTAAAAGATTCAGTGACATAGCCTATTTTCTACAAGCGACGATAATAATAATTTTTTTAAAAGCCCTCTTTGTGGAGACTGCAGATAATGAGAAGGTACACCGGGTCGTCAGGTAAATCAATGACAGTCCTGGGTTAAATCTCTCCCCGGCTCCACGCTGCCTCCTCCTCCTCCTCCTCCTCCTCCTCCTCCCCCTGCCCCGGCTCCACATCATTTTTGACTTTAATGGATGTAGTCAAAGGAGGAAAAAAAAAATCCAAGTGATCCCTCCCCCCCGAGCCCGATAATTACCCCTAAATGACTGCGAAGGCCGGTGTGTTTCAATCTGATTAGAGCCCCGCAGCCATCAATAAACAGCGCGCAGCAAGAGGTTCATCATACAGAGGGGCAGTAAACTGTTGTGCAATATTCAAGACTCACAAGACATATGGCTGTCTGAGTGAAGCCTGTCAAAAATGTTTGGGTCAGAAAAGTGAGTTATAATACATGGAGGGTAATAATAGAAGAAAATGCACATAAGTTATAAAATGTTAATAACTTAATAGATAATTGGATAATTACACTTTCGGGTTCATACATCAGTTTGTTGTATTTAGTCTTGATGAAACCATGGCCCATTAAGAGTTTGTTGTGTTTATGTTTATCTGAAGTCGTTGAAAAAAGTAACTATTGTTAACTTTCCCACTGAGATTTTGGGGCCAGCCCATCTCGCCCCTGATTGGCCGCCTCTCTCTCCACGCCTGCCTTATTATAGCCCTGCGCTCCAATTTGGTCACATAAACATGAGGATACCGTCACCTTAGGGCGCACCGCTGCAACTTTTCTGTTCCTCTTTCTGCGATCACCCACGAGAGTCACCTCACGATTGTCAGTCGGACCTGTATGGCCCCATCGATCGCCATGTCAGCTTTGACCGCTGGTTTGAAAACCGAAGATCTCCCCTCCCGCTCGGTTCTCGTCGGTAGAGGCGAGAAGCAGACCAGTCTGAGCCCCGCGGAGGACACTGGGAAGCCCAAAGTTGCTATTCTGCCCTTCAGCGTCGAGGCGCTGATGGCTGATAGGAAACCGAGCAGAGAGGTGCATTCACCCGATGCCCCGTCGGTTGCCGGGACGTCCCAAGCGCTGGGAAAGGGCGTACGGATGGGCTCTTTCGGTAGTCTGGATACTTCCGTTCCTGCTATACCCATGAGCTCCTCGTTTTCAGTGGGTGAGCTCATGAACATGCCAGAAGACGTGTTGATTAAACCCGAGAGCCCGGACAGTCAAGAGAGGACTTCATGGATACAAAGCCCTCGTTTTTCTCCTACACCTCCACGTAAGTTCGGTAACAATGTGGTCTAGATTGTAGAAAAAATAGGGAAGTATAAAAAAAGATGTGCATTTTTATGTACTTAGTCTTTAACATGTTTGGACTCGTGTGGAATATGATCCCTTGCATATTCAACAGTTTTGCATGAGAAGCAAGTGTATTTGTGTTGCGTGCATTTTGCATTACGCATTGCACAATCCGTGGTTTTAAATGAAAACTTTTTGTCTTTTTACAGGAAGGTTGAGTCCTCCTGCCTGTCCACTGCGAAAACACAAGACGAACAGAAAACCCCGGACCCCCTTCACGACGTCCCAGCTGCTGGCCCTGGAAAGGAAGTTTCGCCAGAAGCAGTACCTTTCCATCGCCGAGCGCGCAGAGTTCTCCAGTTCCCTCAACTTGACGGAGACCCAGGTTAAAATCTGGTTTCAGAACAGGAGAGCCAAAGCCAAGCGACTACAGGAGGCAGAACTTGAAAAACTGAAAATGGCAGCTAAGCCTATGCTGCCTCCAGCATTCGGGATTTCATTTCCTCTCGGTGCGCACGTCCCCGCATCCTACGCAGGGTCGCACCCGTTCCAGAGGCACTCGCTGCCGGTTTCCCCCGTGGGACTGTACGCCGCTCACGTCGGATACAGTATGTACCACCTCGCTTGATAGGGACGGAGGACGAAGGGCACGTGCAGAGGGACACAAGGGGGTTCAGACTACTTTCTGAGGGCCCCAATCGCGAGGGGGTTCTGTGGACAGGTGAGGTGACGCTGTACTAAATAAAGAGGCATCCTGGCGGAGAGCTCACTGTCACATCTTGTCAGGGGGCCAGTTTCCTCCAAACAGACCCCCTTCTGAGGACCTTGAAGTTTATCCACTTCTCTTGACCTCGCCAGTAAGTTCACACACACTGCAAAAATAATCCAACTTCATTAGTCATTTAATCTTGAGTCTTAAATCTGTTTTTTTTGTCAGTGGACCAAATCTGCCAAAGCAGTGAAACAAATTTATAAAGCCAATCAAGAACAAATTGATACATCTTATTTCAGAACAATAAGATGAGACTAAATGACTTAAAGATGGACATTTTTGTGGTGCAGAGGTGGAAAACAACTTAGTGCCTGTAGGCCTATGATATATCACGAATGGACAGTCAAGTATGGACAGCAGGCCGTGTGTCAAAAGCCCACTCCTTCGCCCTCATGCTTGCAGGTAAAAGGGTCATACAGAAAGAGACAATTGCGCAGCTTGACATTTTGCACCAACAAACTAATGTTGGGCTTCCATTGCATCTGTGGGCTGCACTCACACTGCAAACACACACACACACACACACACACACGTTTTAAATATTTTTTGCATTCATATCAATGCGTAACTACAGGGGTTACTGATCCAGTGTCAATGAATGCTCTTTGTGAATTTGGAGAACCACAGCATTTTTTTTTTTTTGTTTGTTTGTTTTTTTTTATAACAGCACTGTCTGTTGTTGGAATGATTCCCTTCGGAAGGGATATGTGTACTGTAAAATAATGTATATTTGAAGAATATCCTCATTTATATTATGAATATATTTGTGACATAACTTAACAATAAATTGTTTATTCTTTTTCATTAAGCGGTTGTTCGTTTTGACTGACACTTGCACAAATTTGACTTATTGGAATTATTAAATAAGTTCTACTGCAGAGCGTACAAGTAGGAAAAAAAATGTGCTGGACAAGAATATTTTCTTATGTTTAATGAAAATTTTTAAGATAATAATTCATATCTTACAATTCTTTATCTATTTTCAGGTTTAGGCCTGTTGTGAGTTTGGTAACAGGGACGTTTATAAGCAGAAGGGAATAATTATTATATTAAGCATGTAAAAAAAAGAGATAAAAAATAGGAATATCAATCAGCTTGACCACAGCATGATTTAAATATTATGCTTTTTGGATTGTCATCGAGATCTTCATGTGACCCACATCTTGACAGTACATGTCCACATTTCCTCAGTTTATCGCCAGTGAATTTCAGCCTCGCAGTGCTGAAGTGCACTCTGAATTTCAACTTGTCACATGTTATTTGTTGGAATGTATTTCTACAGCTGTTGTCCATTGCTTTGAAGCGACTAACCTAGATTTTGTTGGCGCCAGAAGAGTTTAAGGGGTGGGGATGGGGGGACATATCGACAACCAGTTGCGCGGACTTCAAAACACACCGATAAATATTGGAGATTGGTTCTCGGGGGCTAAATTGCCTGTGAACAACCCACTAGTGTCATTATGGAGTGTTTAGGGTGTAAAATGAGCCAGGTGACACCCCATTATGGAGAACACAGGGTGTTGCAACCTCACATATAAACATGTCACATTCTTGAAGCGCATAAACAACATAAACAAAATATTTAAAGCTCTGATGAGTCATTTTCTGCCATCAGCAGAAGTTAAATGACAAATCAGGGATCAGATAGGGGGGAAATTACAGGCCACTCCACTGCGGCAGTTTTAAAGGCTTTCTCTTGACTTCTCTGCCATTCAGGCAGGGGTTAAATTGGAGTAAAATAATTGCTGTAATGAGCAAAGGCAATCTGCCGCAGACGGAGGCCGGCTCCAGCGAGGCTGTAGCTCCAGGCAAGGCGGAACTTTTATCATTCCTAAAATGTCAACGGGGACTGGGACGGGCAACACTTCTCCTCTCTGCGCTGACAAGCTGCTGTCCTGAACCAGAGCTGTCAGCAAATTACAGAAGCGCACAAACTTTTCAAGAAGAAACTTTTGTTTTCTGACACTAAAATGCAGATTGTTCTAAGGTAGTCGCCTATTAAGTTATTTTAAATTCAGAATATATTCTAAGGGTTACTTTTATTCATAGTGAGGCCATAGTTTATCGCAGATTTATATATTTTTTTGCTGTATTTTGAGTATCTTCCTCAGACAGTCTCCGCTCTATTTTATCCACGGGGCATGAATTAATACATAAGCCGCGACAATAAGTTTCAATCACATGGATGAACGCTCCCCCTGAAAAGAGGAGAAACTTGACACAAAAGAGCCAAAGGGGATCCGTCCTTTCTTTAAACTCTTTCTTTCTTTTGTCCCTGGCTCCCTATCTTGCCAGGAAAACAAAACTCACTAGTTTATATCATCCAAAAGATCACAGGAGGCTGTTTGACTCCATAGTAAAACCCACTGATCTCCAAGAAAGGAAAATGAGTTATTAGAAGTCGCCTAAACAGCGAAGATAAATGATTAATAAATGATCAGGATGTTCAATAGACCTTTGGACATTTATTCAAACAATTTCAATGATACGTTTAAAGCCTTAAACAGGCTGAATCATTATAAGTTATTTCATAATTTTTGTCAAACAAACCACCACCATCACAACAATGTGAGTATGTTATGATCCTTAAGATATTTCAGTGGAAAGTGTTTGTGGAAAAAACAGGACTTTTGCAATCACCCAGCTCATAACATTTAGCCTATTATCTATAATTTAGATAATAAATGTTACAGGCTTGATCCCACAGAAATATACATATCTTTATCGCAACACATTTAGCCTGACGTAAATTACAAATTTATTTTCTCCATAAATCTACCTGTTAGAACTGATGTTGCTTCTCTTTTGATGATGTCAGCGGAGACAGTCTGGCGAATTTTTATTATTATTATTATTTTTTTTTAACCAAGATAGGAATACATCACGCAGCCTGTATTGTCATTATTCATTATTATTTTACCATAAATACGATGACTAGATACATGGGTTAATACAGAAATATATCACATTATTTGCTTATTTACACATAAGATCTGTTACGCATTTTACCATAACTGAATCCACACATGTCTGCATATTTTACTTTATTTTAAATGATATGTTGATATATGTGCCTGGCTGTTGCGAGTTGTAGGTTCTTCAGGTGAAACTGGTATATTATTCAAAATACAAAATGAATGCAATTCAATTCATATTTGAACTTTTTATAAAAGGATATCACTGTAAGAAAACACAATACACGTCTATTATAACAATTTGAAATGCGGGGAAAATGATCGTATACACCAATTTTAGACCAGAACCTCAAAAATCCACAAAGCAGAAGTTAGTGTCTGTTTATTTCAGAGACCATACCACCACCTTCTGTTCAGAGCCGGAGTAACAACATAACAAACTGGCTCTTTCGTTTCCAGAAAAAAAAGGTTTAAAGTTTTACCTTTCTAAAGTCACCCTGTTAAAATCATTTGAAAAGATTTAGGCCTATTAAAACGCAAATGAATGTGCAGGGTGAGGCCTTTTCTACAGTCGACGGCTAATGTGCAAAGTGGATGAATAAACCATGGTGATAATAATTATTTTTAAAATATTTGTGGCAAAAAACAAAACAAATTAAACTTGTAGGAGACCTCCAAATCTTTTTAAATTCTGAGGATGTTGCTGTGAGTTCAGCTTCGTCATTTATAACATTTAGGGGCTACAGTTTCTTGCTGAATTGTAAAAAATGTCATCTATTATCATGTAAAAGAGGCAAGGGCAGAGAAAATAATATTCTTATTTTATCTGCACAAAATGTTAACTCTTAGCCCAAACAGATATGACCTGGGCTAAAATAAAGGCGTTCAAGTAAATTGCATTTTACAATAAAAATAACACCAATTTCCTTCTAGTCTGACCGTAGCAATTTGGCTTCACCAGCATTTCTGCATCATGAAACTCCAGGCCTGTACATTACAGTAGGAGTCCTCTTTCGGTCAGAACCACTACTGTAAATGTTAATAATAATGCAACAATTGTGTTATAAATCAATGTTCAGCCGCCAGCAAACATTTCCCATCATCACCAATTTCTTGCAGCTGCTTAAAACGAAAAGAAACAGCTCTGCAGAAAACCAGATGTTCTTATACAGGGGAATGTCCGAAATATTACAGCAATGACATGTTTTAAAAAAAGAAATTCAGTAAACTCACCATGAAGTCGGCTTTGCAACTATCAAACAGTAAAAGTCAATTTTATCAAATGGTTCTAAGTACATCATTGAGTTGGATTTTGTTGGCCAGCAGGCCTTTACATCCATTAAATAGTACACATTTGCTTATACTGTTTATCATTACCATTATTGCTCTGGCACGTTTTTTTATTACTCTTATCTGTTTATCAGCTTGAGTAAATGATGATAAAACTGTTGCCTGTAGCTGTAGTTAAAACTGCTTCATTAATGAAGAATCGAGGCTATAAAACTTTTCAATTTGTACTTACATGGTCTGCACTGTCCACTAGAGGGCAGTGGTGTCGTGGAAGATTTTTTTGTTTTTTGTTTGACCTGATTTCATGACTTTGGCACTCAAACTTGAAGATTGAAGTTATTGACCACAGAGATAACAAGAGACTCATCACCAGTACATTTATTTAATTATTACAACAATAAATAAGTGACTTTTACTTGGTGAGCACTTCTTATTCACTACCCCCTGCTATTAGTAATCCTCCAGTGACCCTCCATTGAATAATTACTCCAACATGTAAATAATGGAACAATTGTGCATTTATAAGGTACATTTACTGTTGACAGGAGGGGCAGCTTTGGTCTAATATGTGAGAGTTTTGACTCTCAGTGTGGGTTGAACTCTATAACACAAGCCTCTATCCACAGCCAAATTTACTGAGCAGCATAATTACAAGTGGTGTGGCGACCGTGCCAATCATCTATTGGAAATTAAGGGGGAAACATTTTCTTATGTTGACTAATGAGGCAACATTTCTTTTAAGATGCAATAAAAGCACTAAATGTGATGGAAAATTGCCTGAAAACCCCATAAACAACACTGAATCACAAACATGCATCGCAGAACCTTTAATGTAAATAGGTTTCTGATCTGTCCTTTACAAGGTAATTTATTTCAACAAAGCAGAGAATGATTACTGTCACCCCTCGGGTAAGTTGTTGTTTTTTATGGTGCAGCATTTAGCATTTTTGGTGCAGTGTCACAGAACATAAAATTGTTAAATTACCTGGCCGCCTGCAGTTTAAATGTTCTGTTCTCGTTTTGCCTTAATGATACAAAATAACCTGGATTCTGCAGCCCTGTAATGATGATCAATAAGCACAGCAATTAAGCTTTATAACCAGACTGTGGCCTGATTTCTTAACAAGCCACATGCTGCTGACTAACATTTTCATTTTTGCAGGGTTAGTTAATTAGCTGTGAGGGGTTCAGACCTTGATTGTAGATCCGAAGTGCAAGAACTTGATTCTTGGCACTAAAAGAAAAACATGCCTATTGCAACATGAGCCAAACTAAACTTAAACTGCAAGCTGTAAAATGATTAGTAAAATGATTAGTCTGTGTTGTAAGATTAAAAACATCTGCACAAGAGTGAAGTAGCTGGAACTTTTATGACTCATTAAGTATAATTTATTGTAACTTGTTTGCGTCTCTTACCAACATGTTTAGGCCTCTTTCAAAGACACTGAACATTCCTCACCTCTCATCACCAACAGCAAATACTTTAGATCTTTTCAACACTATGGCTGCAGGACAGGTGGGTATTACTCTGTTCTGACAGATTTCACGCAAGTCAAGTCTTCAACCCTGTTATCAAGTTAAATCTTGAAACAAATAAGCTGATTATGTCCTTAAATGATCAGAATCTACAGGACATAAGATGACAACAATGTGGTCACATTCTTCAATAAAGGCCTATTGTAGCCCGGCAACAATGTTGCAATCATAGAATATATATATATATATATAGATAGATAGATAGATAGATAGATAGATAGATAGATAGATAGATAGATAGATAGAATGCAGACCTATGACAACGAGTGCCACCTTGTAGCAGATTAAGGTGCTGTCAAACTCCCTCTGACTCATCACAGTAGTGAAGGACAATCACAGGTGTTACTAATAACATTAACAGTGGCTCCATTCTGTCCAAGTGTCCCAGTAAGTCATGACAGTGAGCCAACATGCACAATACCAGGACCCTGAAACTGAGGCAGCTAAATGGAATCGAGCCATAATTAATTTATTATTTACACCTGTGCTTTTCCTGCTGTGACATGTCAAAATGTATTCAGTGAAAAGGTCTGTATGCATGAACTTAACTGCAGACTGCAGGACTAACACATGAAATATAGGACCTGGCTCAGGAGCTGTCTATGCCATCAGTGTAATAACTACAATCTCAGGGCCAATGTAAAGCACCCAGTTTCCTCATTGAACATATTTTTGTGATGTATAACATGTCAATCACATTGACAGCACCAAGTACAAGCATAAAACAAAATAATAATAACAAAAAACCCAACAATGCTAAAATACAAACAGTCAGGGTCTGTATCACTATGTGATAAATGTTTCAGCAAATATACAAGGTGGGAGTTTTGTGGGTAAATACTTGTTTGCTTAGATAATCAATCATATGAGGAAGCTTATTATTATCGTGTGGTAATGCAGCAGTCAATAGGTGCCACTCTGAGAACTCTTCTTGGTGGTGCAGCACGTTTTGCTGCCAAAAAACATTTTACTCAGGACTGGATGTTGTCAGAAAAGCAAACCCAGAACACAAACATGAACAATGTGTCATTTCCGCAATCTTTTATTGAACATATTGCTGATGAGAACATACATGACACTGATCACTTAGGCCTCATTAGTCCATAAGTAAAGCCTACTGTATATTCACTGAAATCGATTACTAATCATAAATCGTAAATTCAAGCTTGTCTTTATCTTTCTTACAAGTATTCATACTGTATACATTATGTGCTGAAAATGTAACCCAAGGCCAACTCAACTCTGGCTAGTTGTAGTCAAGTGAACGGTACTACATCTAAGTCATACATCATGGCCTCATATGACCAGATGTATTAAAACTTAGATGTAATGATATCCTGGCATCAATCAAAAGGTTGAACAAAATGTGGCACATGTCAGATCAAACGTCTCAGCCTGAGATGATGAAATCCTTTCATCACTGGCAAAAAACAGATAAAAAACTGAGAAATCAAGATCATTTTTGTAGCATGTTTAAGATCTACATGGCACCTAAATCACAGCTCCACTTACTGAGGAACTACTCTACATGCAGATAATACAACCCTGCCAACAGATGGCAGCAGAGGCCATCTATTAAATCAGGGAGGCAGATTTTTTTCCCCCTGTTAACTGATTGCTCCTAATTCAAAACACTCAACGCAAAAAAACAAAAAAAACAACTGGCAACAGCACCATTATTTATTTGTCCAAAATACGTGAATAGCTACATTTCATCATTGGGAGAGTTAATGTTTACTTTAAGTTTTGCCCGCTAAATGAAAGACAGTGTGGTTTGTGTTAAACCACACTCCTCTCTCACAGTTAATCAAATGTTTTGGTTTATAGAGTGAAAATGCTTTTTGTACTTTGCTTAAAACAATGGTTGCTCAAAAATACAGCTCTATTTTTATCCAGTAGTGACGAACATTACAATAAATGCACAAGAGTGAAAATGACTTCACTTCACTTCTTCAGAACATGAACCAGTTTAGTCTTGACAGCGTATGTGCGGTGTTTCCCAGAAACAGCAGGCAGAGACTCTGGAGACAATTTTAGAAAATAAATCAACAGAAACATAAAAAAGTTGATACATACAGAGGTTTATTACACAATATAAGACATATATTGTCATTAAGTACATATAAAGAATGCCCGGTAAACTACAAAAAATATGAATGTTTCTAATGTCTCTATGGCAGTGAGAGCTCCATTATTTTATATCCATTTATTTAAGGTCATGAAAACATTGACTTGTATTTGAGTACAAGCAGCAGCACTGTGGTAACTTGAGATGAAACAAAACTAAAAATAGATTGGATGCAAGAAATGCATAAAGGAACATACTGTACAGCTGTGAGAAAGCAATGCTTAGGACATCTATTCCTTACATAACATTCTCAACCACCATGTTCAACCCTTCAAATGTTTACTAAATGCTGTATAATGCTCCTTTAAGACATGTTAGTCAGTCCGAGGGTTATGGCAACATGACATATTTCTCTTAATGACACATGAACCTTTGATCAGCCCTGGTAAGTAAGCAGCAGTTAAGCCCGACTCACAAGCATCTCTTATTGCTTTATTATTTCAAGGTTTCCATCGGCATGGTTGGCATTCAGCAAATTTCCTGTGGAAAGTTCTGCAGTCCTTGCTGGAATGTAACCACACATGTCCACTAACATGAGTCTGCAGCTAACACACGCACCCAACTAGGTAGGACATGAAACAAGCAATGTAATACACTGCAGGCTGTTGTGTTTATAGTACATGCTTTACCATTCTACATACTGCAGTTTTTTTATGAATGTTACAGGCCGCTGTACATCTGCTGACTCTTCTCTCGTGTTGCTCATCTCTCCTCTTGCAGAAGCTGAAGTCTGTCCTCAGCGTAGTGAGGTCTGCTGTGTCCAGTATCAATAGCCTCGCAGTCATTTGTGAAAAAAACCAGGTCCTGCCAAATAAACAAAGACATGTGATCGAATCACTCTTGAGCTCAAAAACAAGGATCTTCAAGGTCAAAAAAAAAACACTGCAGATGTTCTCACCCGGTAACAAATTCTTGTGATGATCGTGTGCAAGTTCTGGACTTTACGCTTCAACAGCACCATTCTTGGACGCTCTCTGCAGTGCTGGTGTGGATGGTTCAGCAACAGGTAGAGAAAGTCACGGAGCTTGGTTGTGACACATGAGTTCTAGAGAGATAAAAACAACTGTTTACCACAAGCGTCTAGTGAATCATTTGCAATTCCTCATTAATTATTTTCTTTTTGCCTGACAATACAGACTGTATTAACACTCAATAGGTCAAGTAAACTCACTTGATTTTACTTTTCTTTTCTTTTCTTTTTTTTTTTTTTTTAAATTTCATACATTATCATTTCACAAACCCTCAAACATACAAATGGGACATGGATGCATCAGATAACATTTTGTCACACAAATCAAAGAACAAAGGATAGTGATTTGATTCATTTTACATTAAATTATCTTCCTGTACATGATGAGAGTGAACTAACTAGGATTACTTTGTCAATTTTGCATCAGATTAACTCCTTAACTCCTAACATCTGACTGGAATTGAATGAGTGAAAATGTTTATAAGTGAAAAAGAGAAAAATGCAACAATTTGCATTTTCGAGGAGATTCAATAAACCCACTTCCAACACACCTGTGTGTCCCCCCACAAGTTATGCATTGCACTGATGTTGAAAACTTACATGCACATCAAGGAAGATCGTAGGAAGGAACTCAGCACATGTTTTCTGCCAATACAACAAACATTATCATTAGAGTCATAAAAATGTAGCCTGAAAGTGCTTGAAACAACCCTTCCTGCTTAAGGCGACGATGCAGTAAAGCTAAGAGCTCTTACCGTACGATTGAGGGTGTGTATTTTGTCCAGCAGATCCATTATTTCTTTGCTCAGGCCGAGCGCTCTAGAGTAGCAGGTCGGAGGCGCGCACTCCGACAGCCACACAAAGCTGAGGAAACACACCAGTCCCAGCCTCATGTCGGATAACTCTGCTGGCGCTGCTCGGGACTGCTTCCAGCTGCGTGTGCAGTCAACACTGTTCCAAACAGTGAAGAGGAGGACTTGCAGCACTTTTAAGGATGGAGTGGTAGAAAAAAAAAATAGATGGACGGTGACGTGGAAGCGTAGCAAGGCTGAGCAAAACATTTGGGGTTTGCTGCGTTTTGGACAGTAAATCAATGCTCTGTTCATGCAGTGTTGGCTGTTTTATTACCTACCTGCTGTTTCAGTAAGATACAAGAAAATGTTTTAGGCTCAGGTGGAGTTTTGAATTTGAAAACATCAGTGTGTGTATCTCGAGTGTAAAATTATAGTCTTCACAGGAAACCACAAAACCTCAGATGGGGCCCAGTGTCTACAGTTTTGAACATGTATACAGTAGAGTCTTTGGCACTGATTTTTTGAAGATATGTACTTGACACTACTACAGACAGGAGTTTCACTTGAAAAGTGTAAGCTTTTCAAAAGATATGAGTCTGTTGATTAGTTGACCATTTAAAAAATGGAAAGTCAAGACAAAAACATGACCTGTGTCTCAAGGTCATACCACCCCTTTAGGACCTTGCAAATGATACTGCCTATAAACAATTTGAAGTACTAAGCAAAGAAATAACTGGAAACAGTTTAAAATCAGCTGTCTTTACTTAAAAACAAAGTTGAATGCTACATAAAACATGGAAAGTACAGAAAATGTTCTAATTTTTTGTGCTACATATCAAAGCTATTAGTTTATTTTGGGTTTTAGTGCTATCATACATCAAAGTACCATCATTATGGAGACAGAAGAGAAACTGGCAAAATTACATGTTTTTTTTTTAAATCTCAAGGTATGTTTGTTGGAGCCACTGAGCCTTTCTTCAGATTAAGAAAGTTCCTCTTCCTTTTCCTCTTGGGGGCATACGTGCTGTCGAGTGATTCAGGTGGATCCCGAAACACAAACAACCTTTCCCCTGTAGCAAGGCTGCCCACCGCAGTGCTGGCAGAGAGCGCTGAGCTGCGTAATGTTTCATTCACTGCCTCCATGACCCTTTCTTCTATAGTGTCACTGTGCTGCTGTGTCACTGTGCTTTCGGTCGTGGTTGATTTATAAATAGACGGTTGTGCTTTAGTAAAACTGTCCTCTTTTCCTTTCTCTTCTACCGGCAGTGGTGCAACATCTTTTGGAACCAGGAGATGGGAACTGGGGAGCAGTTTTTCCATCAGATTTTGCCTCTTTTCCTGGAGTCTGTGAGATGTGGAGGACAAAGGAGCTGTTGTTAGTGGGACTGGAGTGTTAATGTGCTTACCTCATGGTCCCTGCAGCCCATCTATTAAAGTCCTCTGATGATGAAAGGCATATTTCACTTCAATAAAATGATTTGTCTATGTTGGCGACCACTGAACTAAAAATTAGTCTTGATGAGAGTGAAACAAAGTTTTAATACAGCAGCTGGTAGCAAAACATGTGTTGAACTTACCTCTGTCTTTCCACAGAGAAGCTTGGCATATTTGACATACTTTTATACACCACGTCTTCCCTCAGTTTGACAGGAAGAAGTCGATTAGACCCCGCGGCACACCTGGTCAGAAAGTCATCAAAATATTATGGAACTGATAACTGTAATCCAACTTCTGTAGATAATGTTTGATTAAAAATGGTCAGATACCTAGCCATCTGATATTCTGATACAAAAACCAAAAATAAACAAAGTAAAAACTGCACTGCTTTTTTGACATTTCATTGCATATTTCAGGTGCTACCGGTGTTTGATTAGCTACATGTTGATCAGATGCTACAGAAACTATTTCACTATTTCACTTCAGATTTTAAACAGTGCACAGTGGTGAATGATCAAATTGGAGTTAACAGAGAGGACAAACTGAGAACAGATGACAGGGATAAATTCAATAGAAATCAAAAGTTAAATCAGTTAAACTAACTTACATTGACAATTTTCACCAAGGCAGCTTCATCGGGGCAGGTAAGAAATAAACTTTCTGTCCATTTCAACTTCCTTTGATAGTTTATTTTGTGTTTCAACACAGCCCTTCACATAACACAGCTGTTGTTTCTGACCTTTTGTTCCGTTACCGTTGTCAGACGACTGCATAGCTATATATAAAGTGATTTGATCAAAGATCTCACACTCAACAGTGCAGTAAATGAGCCTTGGCTTGTCAGATCCAAGATGTTCTCAAGTTAAATGTTAGCACAACATTCAGAGCATTTGAGTTTTACATCCTACTGTTTATTTGAATTCACATTAGAGAGATTTTAGGCTGTCTTCAGTAATGGGTAAACTCAAATCAACAAACAAAACAGCAGAAACAAAAGAACTAGAAAAGAAAAGAAAAACACATGTCTTGCATATTGTTCCAAACTTCTCTTGTCGTTTGGCCAGACAGCTCAGATCCAAAGAGACCTCATGCATGAGAGATTCATTATTCATCAGTAATGTAATCCAAACTCAGCAGGGGCCGGTCATGAGTGTTCCAGTGTATCAGGAAGAGAGGGAAATTAAAGGATGAGCAAAATCATTTATCTCTTCATCTTGGCTCAGGTAAAATGACCCTTGTGGAACAGCGTTCAAACAGTATTTTTGTTATATAAATCTAAGACATTGCTCGGAGATGGCTGTGTTTCAGCCAGCTGCTGTGGCAATGCTGCTTTTATTTACTCCGTGACTTCACTTAAAAAACTACTTTCTTAGGGCACCCTGGTGGCCTAATGGTTAAGGCGCATACTACATGACTGCAATGTCCTCACTTCGACTCCCTGCCGGGGACCCTGTGTTGCATATTATACCCCTCTCTCTCCCCCCCTAGTTTCCTGTCAAAAAGCCTGAAAAAAAAAAATCTTAAAAAACAAAACAAAACAAAAAAAAACTACTTTCTTAAACCACAGAGCTAGAACTGCTGAGACTCTGGCTGTGTACATTTATCCAAGCTGTTCTTTTCTTTTTCTAAAAAAAGGAAAAGAATAACACAACCCAGAGACGAGTGAAAGACAAAAGCTTTTGTGGGCACATGCACAAACTTACAATTTGCAAGAACCAGGCGATTTTGTACGAAGATGAGTCATTTGATAAAATGTACCAATGCTTCTCAATGAGGGATTGACCATCTGCCCTGCTTTCAGCCAAAGAGTGGTGTTTGCAACGGTAAATATCATACTGTTTGTTGTCCAAATTGTACGAAATTACCTAAATGTCCTGACATCATTTACAGACAGGTAAATACTGATTTAACTTTAAACCGCTGACAGAATAAGGCTACACTGTCCATTGTGGGGTTCAGATTGTGAACTTGGTTCTTACCCCGCGTGTTCCTGCTCTGCAGACGTTGATGCAGGGTGCTGTTTGGGGCAGAGGGCGTCAGTGATGGAAAGGAGTTCACTTTCAGGCAGGGTTGGGAGGAGAAGACGCAGGGTCTCCAGGAGAACCTCAGCAGACACCTGACTCTGCTTCACCAGCTGAGATGCAAACTCCAGGTCCTGAGATGAAGAGAGGTTACCATATTAAATGATATTAGGATTAAACTGGAAACAGGAGGAAGGCATAACATCATCTGAAGAACAGATTTTCTCTGCTTGTACTAGCATGCACACAGCACTGAGGAGAGGATGTCCCTGCATTTTCCCATGTCAATAATATGTTTCTATTAAAGGTAACATTGGAAAAATTCTTGATAAAGTCAGACCTGGTCACAGTTTGCATACAGTCTCTTGAGCTCCATCTGTTCTTTCAAATATTCTGTGGCTTGACTGTTGGCAGTCGTCTCTTGAAACCTAAAAATCACCAGAGAGTTTCAACTCTGTAAAATTTAATGGTCTGTGTCAATCCAAAGGCTTTACAGAATTCCTCATTGCTCCCGAGATAAAAAGTGACATGACGGCCCACCTCTCAGCCAACAGCGTGATGACCTGATTGCACTTGTAGAGTGCCTCCTGGAGGATGAACACCATCCTGCAATCCTGCCGTAGCTGAAACAGTCTCTCCTCCTCACTGCCCTCATCTCCTTCATCGGAGTTGTCTCGGTGTGTTTGATTTGTCTTGAGTCTGAGAGGAGATATTTCCAGGCTGTCGAAATCAGTCCTCTCCTTCTGAAGCTGTTGTTCTGCTTCCTCTAGGCCCTGAAGCAAAGAGTCAAATTAACACTTGAATGAAAAGTCTACAAAGTTCAGTGAGAAAATAAATGTCTAAGAACTTAAGAATGGAAATGAAAGTTGTCTGAGAATTTAACATTACTTAAAATCTTAAAATGTATACAATGCAGGATTTATAGGATGTATGACAAAAATAATCCCTATCAATCATCACTTGTGACCCACTGGAAGTGTGTGGCGGTGGCATCAACCTATGGGCAGTGGGTGCGTAGCCCTCAGCCAATAAGAGCGTGCAGGGTGTGAGGTCGGGACTCATAGCATGGCAACCAGGCTACATCGCTGTTTCTGTCTCTCTCCTCTGCTCCGCTCTGCCGTCTGTCTCTGTGTCATAGATGTATAAAGAGCTGCAGGTCTGTGTGTCTGGTTGACCGAGGCAGGGTTGAGCTACACACTCGCAGATCAGAGAGGCCACAGCGGACAGGATGAAGCTCTGTGCCT
Organism: Thunnus albacares; assembly: GCF_914725855.1. Taxonomy (NCBI): domain Eukaryota; kingdom Metazoa; phylum Chordata; class Actinopteri; order Scombriformes; family Scombridae; genus Thunnus; species Thunnus albacares. Next base: position 25,674,828 of record NC_058109.1, on the reverse strand, counting down.
TTATGCAGGTTTGTGCGGAGGTGTGGGCGTGTTTATTTGTGCTTCAGAATGTAACCACCGTGAAACAATCAGAAAAAAACCATTTCATTTCTCTGATTCACAGCTTTGTTGTCACCAATGCCGTGAATCTCTCCCTCTCTTCTTTCATTCTCTAGCTTGCTTGACCACTGCTGCTCTCTCTCTTTCTCTCTCTCTAACTCGGGGAAGAGAGGCCAACTTTGAATGCTGTGTGTTTACAGACACCAACTGACAAATCCTGCATAGTATACCTTTAATATGCCTCTCAAACCCTGTGAGCAGCCCGCTGAGCATTCTGCAATGCAACAGCACAGAGGTTAATTTTAAGTATCTCCTACCAAGCAGTGGCTTTGTATACTTTGGGCCATGTCTTGTCTCTCAAGGCTCTTTCTCTCTCTGAGTTGATGAATTAGCAGGCTGTGCAGAGTCAGCATGGCTCTGGAGGTCTCCAAGACCTTGGTTCTCCTCTCAGCCTTCTGGTAGTGGATGGTAGCCATCTGCATCGCCAAACTGTCCGCCTGAGAGCGCAGATCATCCTCTCTCTCCCTCCCCATCTCCTCCATCACCTGCCAAATTTACAAAGGATGAGTTTCAGTCATCATGTATGAACTCAAAGCACACCGTGTGCCATCTACATGTCAAAATTTAACATAGAGGCATTTATTTTGAGAATTACAGCTTCTGCTACTGTATGAACTTATTGGAAGGGTTTGGTATATTATAAAATGAATACATTGGTAAAAGCTAATTGGAGTGACAACTGAACTTTCCTTCCTTCTTTCCATCTCTCCTTTACCTTTTTCATTGCACCACTCTCCATTTCCTTCTCCTTCTCAAACAGTTGTATTCTGTCCTTGAGCTTTTTCTGGAAATGGAGCAGGTCAGATGTGTCTGTTTTCTGTCTGGCCTCGCTGGTTTTCCCCTTGGATTGTGGTTTCATCTGCAAAAACCATAATATCCATAAGGTGGTTGGGAAATTACTCCAAGCGTGCTGTTATGATGTGATTAGAAATGAAACCACTCTGTGGAGCACTTTATTATTTCAGAGTAACAATGTACACTCATCCAGCTGCCACACAATTGAAGCTGATTGCAGTGTGGTTTGTACTGGCAACCACCATTCACCATTTCTCATTTGTAAAAACATTAAATGCACCATTATCTCTTGCTGTAGTTTAACTCAAGGGGGGTTCTTCCCTTTGAGTTACCTTCAGAAATGTATCATGATGATATTTAAAACAAAAACATCATCATCAAAGTTAGCACAAAGAGAACTGAGTGGGCTTCCACAGAGACATCCATTTATAAAGCTACAAAACAGAAGTATAGAAAAATTCAAAAGCCATCAACTGACTCCATTGAGAGCTATAACGCATAATTATGCTGCAAATATACGTAAAGTCTGGGGGTCTTAAAAATAGGGATTCTGCTTGTTCCCACCACCACCATGCCAAGTTCAATAACATATCTCTAATGTCAATAAATGTTAAACTGCTTTTATTTTAAAATTAGTGGGCAAATCAGGGTAAATAATACCTAACACGACCACCAACAGTCACTTGGCCTTTTAGAACATATAAACTGAATTCAATATGTCATTATGTGTTCACCATCTGTTGCTCGCTGTCTTTTCTCCAAGCCTCTAGAGCAGTGTGGAGTTTAGTTCTGGAGATGGCGTGAGGCAGCACAAGGCAGCGGTCCATCACAGACAGACACTTCTGGAACTCTAGTTTCATCCTCAGCCTGTCATCCTCAGACAGAGTCAGCTGGGACAAGCACAAACACCTGAGAGCAGACACAGAAAAAGAAGACAGTTACTTAAATGACTGTGTTGAAGGACATGCACAAACTAAAAACGTGATATAACATTTAAGTCACACACTCATTGAACTTTCCTATATTTAAATCCCCTGGAACAAGATGTGTTAGTGTACAGTGTCACTGACCTGAAGAAAGCTCTGCAGTGATCCCTGAGCTGCCTCTGCTCCTGCAGCTCTCTCTCCATGGCTTCCTGCAGAGCCTCCCTGGTGCAGCTGAGGGTGTGTAAGGCAGCCTTGCCTTCCTGATGCAGCCTCTCCTGGCCCTGCAGGAGAGTGCTCACTCCTTGTCCCTGGGACTGCCCCGACGCTGCCTCTGGTTCTACCTGCAGCAGGGAGCGTTGCATCCCTGGAGGTGAGAGTGTGAGCAGGGTTTGGGTTGCGGAAGGCTGGATGGCTTTGACCTCTGCTATGGCACCCTGGATTACACGCATGGTCATCTATAGCACAGATAGAGGATCAAGACAGGGGGTAAACTCAATGAAGCTTAACAAAATACTTTTGTGTGTGTTTTTATGCCTTTCAAGGTGATTAGGTTAATAATTTTAAGTGAATGTGTTTGAGCACCTTGCGGATGTCAGCAGCAGCCTCTTCATCCAGGTTGTTGATGAGCTCAGCTAGCTCCAAGTTGTGAGCCGTCAGTAAGTTCTGCCAACAGTGCAGGTGTTGGGCTACCTCCATCCTTTCCTCCAGACCCTTAGACAGGTCCGACAGATCTTTCTGTCTCTGCTTGTGGACCCTCAGCTGGAGAGGGTAGGAAGCAGGATTTAGCAATAGTCGTATATTACTCAAGGAATGAAATGAGAAATGTTTTGTGGTATCAGTCAACAATGGACGCACTATATAGTGAGGGTGTTTGGAATAAAACCCTGAATACACTCCTCACCAACTCAGAGATGAGCTCTCTTCTTTTCTTAATCAGTCCACAGCGCATGGCTCTCCTCTCTTGGCTCAGTGCCTCGTCCAGTCTCTGCCTCACTATCACCAGCTCTTTCTGGGCTTTCTCCTGCAGCTGGTCTATCTGCTCAGCAGACACTGTGCTCCCTCTGGTGGAGAAGACATGCCAGGTTAAAACAGCTCTAGTCTAGTATACTTATTATGAATGAGCTTAGAACTCAAGGTTAGACTGTTAACAAAACTCAAGCTTACTTGGCCACATTTACAATCTATAAATGTAGTGTAGTGTAGTAGTGCAACTAGATGTAAAATTACAGCAGATTGTGTTGATGTTCTGGTAACTACAATAGGCACCAACCTTCTGATGTGAGTGAACCAGCTGTCCAAATTGCTGGAGGTGCTGGAGAAGGTGTCAGAAATCAGGCTATTAAGGCTGTGGAGGCTGTGCACCAGGAACTTCCTCTGTGCATGGCGTTCAGCCAGCACATAGCGCTGATTGGCAAGGACCACATCCAGTACCTCTTCTAGCTGATCCTGGTCAGAAAAGAGAAAGAAATGGCACAATACACACTTTTTTTCAAGTCCAATCCTTGATTTACAGTATGCGCTGATTCCCACATCTACAAATTGCTGAAAGATGAAGAAAATAAACAGAACACATACATAATTGTGTCTGATCTATTTTATTTACTGAGCATGACATTTAAATTGCCAATTCTAACATGTCATTTATCTAAAAATCTACTTTGGCTGCTCACCTGACAGGCAAAGTAATTGTGCTGAAGACTCTTAGCTGTGCTCTTCTCCAACTCGCCCATCCTTGTGGCCTCCTCCAGTTCCTCAGAGAAGATCTTGTGGAGTTCCACCCGGCGCCACTCAATGATCTGCCTTTGGACCTTGGCTGAGGCCTCTTCATGTCGGACCAACAGGATGCGCTGGAGCTGACTCTGGCTCAGCTTGTGCAGCTTCTCCAGGAGGACACTGCACTGGAGGAGCTCCTGGTAACATACAAAAATGGGATTTAGTTTAGTGAAAGCATGTAATGAAAGCAATAAACCAAGAGGATTCTACAAACCATAAAATCACAAATATCACAATCAAGAATTTCTATCAGTAAAATCTATTAACAGTACAAAAGTGGTGGATCGACCTGTTGATCTGCATGTTGACACAGCAGCTCCGCTTGGGCTTTCTCAGCAGCTTCCCTGCAATGCTCTGCTTCCATCTCTTCCCGAGTCTCCAGGTTACATTGGCCAGCAAGGGCAGCCATGCGGGCCCCTCGCTCCTCCTTCAGCCGACCCTCCATGCCCAGCAGCTGTCCGTGGAGCACGCTGAGCAGCCTCTGTTGGGCCTGAGCACTGGCCTGGCCCCGAGACCGCAGGCCACCCAACAAGGACGACATCACGTCCTTGTAGATCTGAATCCGGGTAGCCTCCAGGTTATTGGTGGCACGCAGCAGTGTAGACATTTCAAGGCTTACAGGGATAATATGTAGAGTTAGCAGAGGAAAAATAGTGAGACATTTATGATATATGAACAAAATAGTAAAAATTTGGGTGGAACAGTAGCTCAGTGGTTAGAAAAAAGAACCAGGAATGATTCATGTTTCTTCCAAGCAACAAACTTCATAAGTGAATGTTGAAGCCAACTCAGAAGTGACTTAACATTAAGTTTCTCTTATGGCTGCTAGATGCAGGCTCCAAAATGAACTGACTGTACTGACGTAAAGAGGAAAAGTGCTGACATAAAATTACACATTGATATATTTGAAAATTTATTTCACTTGGTGATGATTTTTAAAATTAGTATTCTATTAAAGGAGATTAAACATATAAAGAAGTACTGTGTGTAATTCCCCCTTGACTGGTCTACTCACTTCTCCAAAGCCTGGTACATGTTTTGCGGATCCTCCAGCACCATGATGTCCACCATCTTGTCTTCAAATGTTGCCTCGTCTTTGACGGTCTCGCTCATGTTGCAGTCTGCATACTCTGGGTCTGAATCACCTCTGTTTCTCTGAGTTAAGAAAATATAATGTATAAACAACTAGCAATATATAATGACATTTCAAAAGAAACTTTCTCATAATAAATAAAAAACCAAGCAACATGTTGGTAAATTGTTGTTTACTGCATACAGTTTGGTTGCACAAATTCTGACAGTTTTCTTTTAACAGGCAACCAATTTTATTAAAGTAAGAAACAAAAATCAATGTCATGCCATACCATTTGCTGAAGAAGGCTCAGTCTGGTTCTGAGACCTATCAGGTTCATGGCCAGAAACCCCAGTGACAACAGCATCAAACTTACAAAGAACCCACCAACAAATCCAGCAAAATGGACACCATGGTTAGGATAAATCTAAAACAGAAACATGAGACTAAATGATGAATCACAAAATTGAAAACATTAAAGGAGTAAACATACAATTAACTGTACTCTACAGGTGTATGCTAAGTGCTCACAACTTACCCTATCAGTTGAATTCACCCTCAGTGTTAGATTAGCTGTTAATGGGCCAAACATGCTGACATCATTCTATGGGTTCAAGTAAACAATAAGAAGAGAGAAAATGATCTTATCATACTGTAATTCTAAAAACAGAAATGTTGTTTTAGTTCAACAAGGTTGTCAATTCGGGAGGTTTCTTTTCAAGTTGAAGACAGCTGAAATAGAGCAGCAGATAAATACCTGTGAGGCGTTAGAGAAGGTGAGAAAAGCTGGAAGGTTCAAGACTTCGCTCTTATGACTCCTTATGTGTGCAGTATAATTGACAACAATTTGGGATCCAGCTGAAAAGGTAAAATCAGTATTATGTTATTTATTGAAGATGCAACATGCACAAAATATTTGAACTCAACAAAAGTTAAAATCAGACATGCTAGGGTTAAAAATCATCTGCCAGACATACCAGCCAGTGAATCGATGGCAAATGTCTGGTAACCTCTTTCCACAACCTTGCCCTCAGTTTTCAGGGGCACTATTCCAGATATGGAGTCCCGAATAGCCACCTGAGACAGGTTGGTGCCACCTACTGGGCTCATGTTGTGAATCAGCAGGAAGAATGTCAGCTGAGGAGGATCGGTGTCAAGCTTTGCCTGGAGCCCGCATGATTGAGCAGGAGAGGAATGAATCACCAGATGTTCATTCTTAAATGTTCTGTAATGTTCATTTGCAGATTAAAAGTGGTCATGCATCTAGCTAAGTGTAGCTACTTCAAATAATTATATTGATGTACCTGTGCGCACTTATGAAACTTGACCCCAAATGCGGATGGAGGCGCCACACTCTGAACCTGCAGAAACATGCAACACTGAATAATAAGTTACTTTAAAGTTGATAATCACAGTATTGCTAAGCAAAGAAGATTCTGACATAAAATAAAGAATCCAATAAGTCTGTGCAAAGACTGAAGCAACCATAACAGCTCTCTAATATGGATACAATTTTAATTTTAAGAATAGTTTACAGGTACTAATAAAGCAGAAACACACCTGAGGCAGAGTGTGGCCGGGGATGTATCTGGTGAGTGTGCTTCTGCGGCCCCGAAAGTGTAAGATGTTTGACATGTATCTAAATGAAGTGTAAAAGGAGTGTCCCCATGGGCCAGCAGGGGCCGAAGAAGAGAGAGGCCCCTCTGCAGAAAACACCACAGGCTCATATGTTTCCATTGTACCTGTCAGGTAACACAGAGGACATTTTAACAGCCTTTGTTAAGCACAATTACAGAGGCTAAAATTGACAAGAATAACAAGGTAGCACATGGAATTTGACCTTTATATCATCTGTAGGTGTACAGCATTGAAAACATGCATAACTAGATGGTGAGTATATCATAACATTTGTTATGTTATTTATTGTTAGTGTATAGAAGTAAAGTAACAAGAAAGGAGAGAACAAACCATCCATTTTAAGCAGCATCAGCTCTTCTGATTTCCCACCAGGGTCATGTTGAGTTACATGGATACTAGAGAGGCTCTGACACTGGATAAAGGACATTCAGCATTAAACATTTAGCCTTAGCAACACTCTGCAGCCGTGCATAAACAAGAGTACCTCTCAAAGCCAACAAATACCTGTACATCACAAATTAATCCAAATATAGGTTTGATTCAGAAATAAAACAAAATACATATTCATCTTCCATTTTTGGGATACAACTCACAACTATAAGGTGTGATGTGTAGCTTTATTAACATCTGCAGATAACAAGCATCCTGTCAGATGGTGTCTCAGAGACTGAATCTTCATCAGAGGAGAGACTGGTGGCTTAAGATACACCAAATCTGACATGAAAAAAAGTTCTGGTGCAATTCATTTTTAGGCTACTCACCCCACGGTTCTCCGAAACAGGATGTGATGGTGGTGTCGTGTACCAAGACGCAGCCTGAGAGGTAACGTTACCATTACAATATCCAGCCCCGTACTCCAACACACCGGCACGCGTTTCACGTGTGCCGGTGACATCATGACACCAACGGGAATACAGAGGAGTTGGAAACCAACATGAAACCTGGATAGTCAGGAAAAAAGACCATATTGTGACCCTCTCCGCGATAAAATGTACCTGAAGCATCTATTTGGTGTGCTGCTCTCACCGAGGAGAGCCGTTAGCTAACTGACTGCATTTCTGATGTCGCCGCGGTTGAAATGAAAACATTTCCATGGCTTTTCCCTGAGAAACAATAAGTAGAGATGCGTTTCTGACGCACATTATGTTATTACTTCAAGAAAAACTATGGGCGGTCTTTAAAGATGCCTATGCGACCAAAAAAGCATAATAACCGTAGCTGTTTGACCTCGACAAGTATTTCCAAAACTTGGGAAGAAACGGACTCCTCCTCAACTCAAGTGTGTCAAATGCAACAAAGTACATACGAATGTTTCCGGCGGTGCCTTTCAAGATAAAACAACATAGATGAGACTGTACGATGATTGGATATATAAACGACACATAAATATGCGAAATAACAATAAAATTGATATTATTTTTAGCACATTTGTATCATTTATACATGTAAATATTATTCTGTAGAGCCATTCCTCAATTTTCCCACAAGGATCTTTTTGTGCTTTTATATTGAAGGCATTGTCATCCTCGTCTACCCATTAGCTAAACTAATGTGGCATTCATGGAATGTCGGAATAATCGGAAAAATTAGATAGAGACTGGGAAAATTAACGTGAACGCCCCTTCATGTGGTCGAAAAATTTGGTACACTACTTAACGAAAGTTGACGTCATATACGCAGAAACATTGTGGACGAAAGTAAATGTCTGGTTTGATGGAAATAAATTTTTACTAAATCACGTATTGCATATAAATTTTTTTTTTGCTCGCATGTAATTTGTAATATGGTATTAGGTTGTAACCGTTATTTGCTGTCCACGTAGTGACCTGGAGTAGTTAGAGAAGTTGTTTATTAGCATTAACCCTGATAACAAGTCAGTTAAAGCAATATTTTAGTGGTTTTAGTGAAAGTAGTGGTGCAGGAACAAGTAATACAAAACACTTTCTTGGTAGCGTCCATGTTGTTTCCACATTACGACTTAAAAAAACTCATGAACACACCGAAGTCAGAAGAACGACTTCTCAAGTCGGGAAATGGGACCATCCGAGGAGCACGTGAATGCAGCATAATCACCGAGTTTGTCGTTTTGGAAAAAAAAAAGTTTTTGCTGGAAGAGCTTGTTGCAAATCGAAGCTATAGCTATTGTTTGAAAACCTTAAACCTTTTACAGAGGCTAGGCATTTAAAACAGATGTGTGCAAGAAATCTCAGTGTGGACAACCAGAGCCGTTTTTTCTTCTCCAGGAGATGAGTTTTGCTTGTTAGATGTCGAGTGTCTGGAGGCGTTATCTTACAAAATGCTAGGAGTCAGAGTTTCCCCACAGTCACAGTTTGGTGAATTTACTGAGAAATGACAGAGCAGGAGCTGATAGCGGACTGCGGCACCGATGTGTTGGTCTGTTTCGCCGAGTCTCTGCACATATACACAGGACTGCTGACAGTGGCTACAGTGTGTGGAGGGCTGTCGGGAATACTAGCTGCTGCTCTGTTGTATGTCTTCTGCTTGAAGCCTTTGCTGTTGACCAGACAAGTAAGCAAACACCGTGTATGCATGAAACCCCTGTCTGTCTATCCCAGCCAGCCCAGTCACTTTCTTTATCACTTTTCATCAAAACAATACATTGTATACTCTAATATCATCCCATCAGGGTTACAATGCAAGGAGGCTACTCGACCCTGATGATGGGGAGTTGGACAACAACCAAAGTGACTGTGTCAGCAACAGCAGAAAGGAGGCTCCAAGTGGGACAGCCAATGACAAAGGATTACTCTCTGTAATATCCAAGACACTGTCTGAGACTTATTGTAGTTTGGCACAGGTGGACGTGATAGTTACATTAGATTTATACTTGTAGATTGATGTCAAATAGTGGGTAAACTTCAGAGTAACAATAGGTTGAATTGTATGGTACAGTTTGCACAGCATTAACATAACTATGTACTGGCATTCAGGGTAGCATTTTTTCATGTTTACTTATTAACATCTCACTAACTATTGAGTCTGTTAACTCATTTACCAGGAGAAGATGCAGCCACCCATGAATAGTGATGTGGCAGCATTTGCATCCAGAGCAAAGGTGGTTTACCCCATCAACCAGAAATACAGAGTAAGTCCAGCATAATACCCAAATTCATGCCAAAAGTAACACTCATTGAAAATCTCCTAATTTTTTTTTTAGTTTATGCATAAATAATATCATCAAATAATCATTTTGACTAGAAATAGTGAAGTAAGTAAATGCAATTGCAAGCATAGTATAGTTTATTGCATTCAGTTGGTGTACGATGATACTGAACATACTGTATTTACAGCTAGTTAAAAAATATTTTCTCATAAAACAAACCACTTATATTACACTAAGATATTTCCTGTAACTTTTCATTGTATTTGGCAGCCTTTAGCAGATGGGGCGTCCAATCCCTCGCTACATGAGCACTCCAAGTTGCCAACGATGCCAAATGAGGAGTCGTCCTCCTCCACAGATGGAGAGTCTCTGAGCCAAGAGCAGGACAATGATGACAGCAGTCAGTTTATCTCATCCTCACTGGTTCCCAAGAGCCTGCAGAACCAGAGTTTCATCAGGGTCTCCCACTACCCTCATACACTGACACAAACAGGGTAGGAGTATCTTAACACTTTGGAGGGGTAACTCTGAATTGAAAGCACTGAGAATACATTGTAACCTTACAATATGTTTGTACAAATTTAAAAAATGCTTGGTAATGATGATACTCTTGTCTGTTATGTCTGCAGCTTTGAAGGTAGGATCAGCCTTTACTGTTTAGCCCTGCAGGATGTACAACAGAACTGCTCTCAACTTCAGGAAGAAAAATGTGTGGTAAGTTTGTACTTTTTATCCATCTACATTTCTCTAAGTGTGCCAAAGTCTAACAGTGAAATGTTTTTGTCTTCTCTCTGATTATGTCTTTTTCCTGCCATAGGTTTTTATTCAAATGGTGAAACTAATATTCAGTCGTCGTTTTCCAAAAGACAAAAAAGATTCTGATTTCTCCAAGAATATTCTTCAAATGCAGCAAAAGGTAGAGCCGACTGACAATTGGCGTTTCATACATATCGTGGTCTAAATTCTTTCTTTAGTTATTAGTGTCTAGTTGAGTGCTTGTTTATCAGTGTATAGAAACCATAATATTTAACCTTTAATCCATTTGAAAGTGTCCTTTGTCATTTTAGGAACTGGGTAAGCTGAAGAAACAGTTGCCAACAAGCCACACTGCTAGCGAGAAAACTCTTGATGCCCCCTGCACTTTGGAGGAAATAGAGAGAGCTCAGAAAGATCTTCTTGAACATGGCCTTCAAATGGTAAAAGTGAAGCGAAAACTCAGAAAATCACATTAAAGTGATACCAAGTTTAAAGGACCACTTTTATATGCATTTACTGTGCTGTGTGCCTGTTTACAGTCCAAAGGTTTCAGCAAGCAGGTGGAGGACTTGTGCCAGCATCTGCTGAAGAAATCCAGCATTTTCACTCCAGATGAAGCCCAGGATGTAACTGCTTCTCTCATCCAGACTCTTCTGTCAGTAGAGAATCACCTGATGAACACACAAGAAGCAGATGTAAAGGTAAGCAACACAAGTTTTTGGTTGGCATGGTTCAGTTTTCGTCTCACCTCGTGTCATCATTTGCAAAATGGATGGACTAAACAAAAAGTTGCTAATGACTTAATATGTGGCTCTCTGAATATATCTGTTCACATCTCTTAGAGGATCCAGCAGAAGCTGTTGTGGTGGGAGGAGCTGACAGGGCTTCTCCAATCCCAACCTGCCTTGCTAAGGCGGGAAGTTTCTCTGAGACAGGGCTTGATAGCCACAATATTGGAGCAGCTGACAAGCGATGATGTTTTGACCTTTAGCCACATGGAAAAGATACTTTCAGAAGTTCAGGGCACACTGACAGAAGGCCTTCAACAGTGCACTGAGGGTGAGATGCATTAATCTCTGGTGTGGTATTAACTAGCAGGCTACTACTAGGTTGACACAGATAATAGAAGATGGTTTTATATAGTAAGTACTTTGTGGTTTAAGAAAGGTAATAACAAATGAATGAATGTAGTAACACAGTTCTCCAGAAACTAACCAAATGTGTGTGAAAGTTGCTAGTGGCAGGTAGCAGTAGACAACATCTAGCCTACTTTTCAAATTTACATGATGTACTCTCTCAAAATAGACCATTTTCTGAGAATCCTCTTAAGCTTCTTAAATAAGGTCAAGTTCTTCCAGGACAGCACTGAATATCATGCCTAACTCTCATGCAACATCTTTCAGCATCAGACTTCACAGAGACGTTTACTGCTGTCCTACTGTGGAATCAAAGACATGCTAATATAGTTTAAATTAACATTGTTTACATTGGTTGGGATTTTTCCTTTTATGGGCTTGTTTTGCACGTTTTGTAATATTCAAAAATCCATCATAGAAGAGGTTATTCACTATCAGCAGCCACATTGGACTACATTAGACAATGCAGCCACAAGACCTCTTACTGTCGAATAAGAGGTTTGACCACTCTTTAAAAACGATATTGCTCTTCCCATTTCTAACACTGTCAGTATATCAGCTTTTGCTTTCTCTGTCTACATGCATAAGCATACTCTGGAGTAGATCTAGAGACAGGTTGAGAGTTAGTGGGTAGACCAAAAAAAGTAGATTACAGTTCAGAATTAAATAATAACTCCGGGAATGTTTTAAAATCACAGACTGTGAGAGTGTTTTCTTTTTTTCAAAGACCGAACTAACATACTGCACTACTCATTTATTACAAGAGCAATGTATATTAATCAACATTTACAACCACTTGACAAACTGCTATAATTACTGTTTTTTGGTAATACACAACTTGTCAGGCTGATCTTAAAGTTCAACGGTCTTGTTCCAGATTGCACGAGGAAGACAAAGGAGCTGGTGAATGAAAAGTGCAGCAAAATGGAGTCCAAGAGAAAGAAGCTTCAGAGGAGCCAGGCCAAGGAGAGGAGCCGTATCCTGGAACTGAAACAGACTCACAGTGACCTACAGCAGCTCACAAAGGTCAGAACGTTATGGATCACTTTTGCATCATGAATAGGCTAAGCAAATGGCTGTAGATTCCAACAGTTAATTAATTTTTAGGGGTGATAACGCAGTCATGGGACATTTCTGGTTCATAATTGTCTTGTATTTCCTCTCTACTATCAGCTTTACTATTAGTGGTTGCATATGTAGAAAAAAAGACAGACAAGGTATAAAAACATGTAAATCTCCTCCAGGTGTACCAGGAGCTGCTGATGAAACATAGACAGCAGCTCTCTGACTTAGAGCTGCAGCAAGACAACAGGGTGGCTGAAGCCCTCTGTGATCTTTGGAGGGTGAGAGATTGAATACTGTTTTGTGCATGTGTGTCCATACTTGTGTGTGAGTGTGTGTCCGCTATTTTTACGTAAACATCATTTATCTTCAGAAACTCCGTACCTCCTGGTCGAAGAGGCTTGGAGAGCTAGCCAAAGACATCTTTCTCACCTCTGTCCCTGCCCAGTCAAAGATCTCTGCTGAGCACTGTGAGAAGTTGTGGTCAGATCTAGAGCAAGAGCTGGTTTCACAGCTGCAGCAGGCAGAAGGCACTACTAGGCTGCAACTGGAGGACATGAGGGCTCAGCTGGATAAAGATGGACAGGTAGACAGATACATGCATACAGCCTCTCTATCGGTGGCAGATTAAACATTGTTCCATGCCTCTTAAATTCAAGTCTATGAGATATTTGTAAGTTTCATTATTGAAATGCTTTTCATTGTATCTGACCTTATTTCTGTAGGTATGGAGTGAGGAGATGGCTCTGGTGCAGGCCTGTCTCAAACATCTGAGTGAACAACAGATGAAGATCCTGCAAGCCATGGTGGTCAGACAGAGCTACACACTCAGCAGGTGAGATTGGAGGACCTCTTTTAAAAACTACCTCAAGTTTTTCTATTATCTGACACATTTAAGAAGTAAAGGGCTGCCTTTCAAGAATATTTGCACTCATCTGAATCTGTGGTCATGAGTTACGGTAAAATATTGCAATATGATCTTTTTCTCAGCCAAGTGGGGAGGCTCATAGAGCAGAAACATGAGCACCTGCTGGTTGCAGTGCGGAGGTACTTTGTGGTCAGGCACTTCTGTCTGCACACTCTGAAGGAGATGAGGCTGTCCAAGCTGAAGGTGCTCTCTCAGACTGATTTCAGAGCTCTGCTAATGGAAGATCCCAGTAAAAGCCAGCCCTGTGTTAATTCAACTCTCAAGGTGGGGAAAGTATACGGTAACCGAGCATTTAATCTGAGAACACATTACAGAAGCTCTCTGTGATTTGTTTCGGAGTGATTTTTAGCACCTCTTTTATGCATCCTCAATAGATTACACCTACATTGAGGATGCTGCAGCATGACTGATTGAGAGAACTTGATCATAGCTCAAATTCACAGTTGTTCTGGTGTCATAACAATCACAGAATAGCAGTGCCAGCCTAGCAGAGAGGCATCTGGGTCCAGAGAGTCACTTGGTCAGCCACAGCTTCCAGCAGGAGTTCTTGTCTGAGCTGGAAACAGGGACAGAGCTTCTTCAGGGCCATGCACAGCTGGTGCTAGGCAACGCCCTCAGCCACGCTATCCAACAGATGATGGAGGCCCCGCCCACTGAGTCACAGGCCTCTTCTAAACAGGATGATGGCTTGAAGGTAAGGTTTAGATTTAGTTTATCTCACTGTGAGGATTATTGTTGTTTTATTAATCTCACAAATTAAAGTCAAATCTGTGTAGTCTGTCTGATGAGTTTGACAAGTATATTTCAGTCCATAACCTTTGTTTCCTCATTAGCGCCATCTGACAGAGGCTGCATCCGAGAGTGTGTATGTGACCAAAGATTCTCTCACTGCACTGGTCCAAAGCTACTATTCCCACCTACAGGACATCACCAAAAAACTACAGGAAGATCAACCAAATATAAACCAGGGTGAGATGACAATCCCAACACACACAGCCATATGTTTAAACCCTGATTTTAGTGTAAAGGCTGCAACTTTTGTCTTTACATAGACAAAATGTGTTATGTATAAATGTGAAGTATTTCACCAATGGATGCTGTATTTATGTTTCGAGCCCCACCTATATATATATATATATGTGTGTGTGTGTGTGTGTGTGTGTGTGTGTGTGTGTGTGTGTGTGTGTGTATATATATATATATATATGTGTGTGTGTGTGTGTGTATATACATATATCTCTATTTATGTTATGTGTTTATTAGTCATAGGAAACATGTGAAACATATGATTGCTAATTTACCAAATTAATAAGCATGTAAGAGTTGTAACCTTTATGGTTCCTATCTTATTATCTTTGATTTGATAGATACAGTTTTGAGTAGATAAAACACCACCGGGTTACAAGCAGTGTGTTCAACCTGCAGTGCGAAACTTTTACACAAAAATGAATGTCCGTTATATTCAACCCCTTGCCACATGAGTTCACACAATGCTGATTAAGCCTATCACTGGCAGGTCAATCTCTCTGTATTTCACAGTATACAGAGTTTTTAATCTGGTGTCATGTTTGACATTCCCGCACTGGCCAGATGAATGCATACTCTCTATGGGCTCTATGGGCAGAGCATGCATACCAGAGATTTCTGCCGGCCTTCCAGTTAGCTCTCTGCTAACTTTAATGGAGATAATATAATTTAATCGTGCAGCTCTTCTAGACTTTCGAAATGTTACCGAACAGAATGGATCAAATTCTAATAGTGAAACGAGTCATTTCGCAGGAGTTGTGCGATGCTCAAAACAATATTTCTACTGCCAAAACAGTAGCGACGGAGTAGGCTACGGCAGAGCCTATGACGTAAGCATGTGTCGACAGTGTTTTTGTAATTATTCTCACTGCCAGAGGGGGGGAACAAAAGTCCTGCACTCCAGCTTTAATTTAAGAGTGTTTAACTTTTCCTACAGATATGAATGAGAAGCAAGAGAGCAGCAGTCAGTTGAGCAAAGCCTTGCTGAGAGAGCTGGTGAACTGGGGCAGGAAACCCACCTCTTCTGAGTTTCAACAGAGGTACAATAAACCTGGCTTTGACAGAAATTTTTGACTTGTTTGCACTACCCTTTTATTTTTCTAACCCTTTAAACTTATTAAATAAGCATCGTGTTTTGGGGGTGGGGGGGGGGGGTTGTGTGTATGTGTCAGGGTTGAACTCCACAAAAGGAGGATGTTGGAGCAGTGTGATCTGGAGCAGGAGATGATGTGTGAGGAACTGAGGTCAAGGAAAGTAGCCCAGGACCAAACCATAGAAAGGATCAAAGGACAGCTACTGGTTAGTACACTCCATGCCTTCATGTCTTCTGTACTTGATATTAGGTTTATTAACATATGTTTTATCTTTGTCACTTTCTGTAAGCACTGTGTTGTGTCCATTAGGAGGCAGAAGAAAGCTTCATAACTGAGCTGGCAGCCTTGGCCCGAGTTTCACTCCACAGTCCAGATCCAGAACCCAGTGAAGAGGACAACACTGGTAAGCACTCTTACCCCAGAGTGCAAAGATATGTATACCTTACTCTTCTGTCTCCTGTCCTTCATGATGTTATATTTCAACAGGTGATGAGCATGCTACCATACTGGACCTACTGGCCCTGAACCCAGCATTAGACCCAGCCTTGAATCCATCACTGACTCCAACTGTTGTAACCCCCGCTGTGAAACCTACAAAAAAGAAAAAAAGAGAAAACGAGTCTCATGTCAGATGAAATCTTCACACAATAATGTTTACATATGCGTACAATGATGGCTTTTTGCTAAAAGAAAAGTCTTATTTTTATTGTTGATTCCTTATAAAGTATTGCCACTACTTGTCTTTTGGTAGCAAAGTTGTTGGTAAGAGGTGGTGTGTAAAGGGACCTGTCCTTTATTTATATAAAAATGGAGTGTCCAGTCTGGTTTCAAATGTTTATACAAGTATTGTGCATAAGTGTTATAATAACGATTAAAAATTGTCACTTTCCTTTTTCCAATTTGTCTCATGTTTTTGGTGATAGAAAATAGTAACATCCTCATTTTTTTATTCACTCTCAGTAAATGGCATATCTCATCAAATCATACAACTCTTACAAAAAGAACAAATTAGATTATTTTGAACGCGTTATTAACTTCTGTTCCCTCTTTTCACCTGGCAGAAAGAAGTGTCATGTGACAGGCCTTAGTGTAATACATTATACCTACTGCACACCCACATTGCTTTTCATAACACGGCTCATTCACTGCATTGATTCCCAGTGATTCCACTGAGTACATCGGATGATGGATGTGCTCCTCTGTTAGTTGTCAGTTGAATTAGAGATGTCCATTCTAATTGTAGCAGAGTGCTACTACTCAGCGATGAAAGCCTTGCCCTACTCTTGCCCTAATGGGGTTTTAAGTACAAAGCTTTATGGATGATAATGCAGAGTAATGGTGAAACGTCTGGGAGGGCTGAAGTCTGGCAGGCAGCTCTGTGTGTAGGCAGCAATCTAGCAGGCAATTTACCCTGGACCTTATGGTTTACTGTCAGTTTGGAGTTTAAGGCCGTCAATTAACAAACATCAATTTTTAATCTGATGTTAGTATGCTCAATTTGCACACATAACCAATTATTCCAATGGCACCCTGAGAAAATATGGTTCTCGACCTCACCCACTCATACACAAGTGAAGTGTCCTGCCGAGACTGTCTCTCCTCCAATGTATCAATTAGAAATGTGGGTGTATGCAAGTGTCGTCGCTGATCTGTCGTGAGGGGAAACCGTTTGGATGTATTTTGAGGTCCCGTAGGGGACTGCAGGGACTTGTGGGAAGATGACCTGATTTCTAATTTCTTCCTCTCCTGCCTGGGCTGTGGGCTAGTCGCTACTACATACACAGAAGCCCATGAAAGGAGAATGGCAGAATAAACTGGCCCGGATCTATTTGGAATATGGCCTCGCTGTTTGCGTAAAACTGGATTTTATTTGTCATTTTTGATGGACGCAGGTGTGGCTGAAATTCTTACTCAATAGATTCAGGTAAGTGGAGAAACACCTAGGCTCGCCTCCGCTTAATACCGTCCTTAGTAAGATATTTACAACCTAAACTGCATTTGCAACACTGTGGTGTTATTTGTGTCCCAGATGGCACATAGACACAACGAGACTCGATGCGCCTGTTCAGAGGTTACATTTCCCGTCTTATCAGCATCTTCTTTCAAAGGCGGCTTGACTACCTGGAACAAAGTTACTAAATGCTTGTTAGCATGGTCATCGATACACCCTGCATTTGTTCCAAAGATATGAGGGCATGAAGCTGTAATAATAAATGAGATTAAAATGTCCACTCAGTGATGTAAAAATGTGAGCAGTGTGACGGCGTCATCAGATCAGATGATCAGTTATTTTAGGGCCCAAAATAAGGTCGCTATCCAAAGTCCCACTCAAAGGGCTTTTTCCACCAGAGCTGAAAAAAATCTTCCGCCATACATACATTTCAGAACAGTTATATGCTGACTATAAAACTACAAAATCTGAAACACTATCAAACTTGTGATTTAAGTCACTCTAAAATAATGATGCAGAGTTGCTACCCATTTAATTAAACGACAACTATTAACAAGTAATATAATAATAACAACGATAATAAGAATGATAACGTTTCATATCATAATGAAACCAATATGACATGGCATGTTCTATTACTTACTGTTCTTATTAAAATGTGTTATTATACAACATTAGACAAAATACATCATATTATTAATTTACATTTTTACAATACTTGAATTCAAAGGCAGTTTTTCCTTGGTCAGAGAAAGAGGGCTGTAAACTTTCATTTTCATCAACGCTGTAAATACCTTTAATGGTCTATACGTTTTACACGCACCTGCAATCCTGTTTATGTCTTTTTATATTGCTTTTTATATCTTGTCTTAATGACTTATGTGCTATATAAAGCACTTCGCATTGCCTTGTTGTTGAAAATAAACTTGCCTTCCCTTGCTAACTGCCTTGTTTTGCCTCTCAGGTGATCAGCCATGGCCAACCTGCAGCAGGAATACCCCGGGGTCCTTTTGGGGATTCTGGAGGAACTGGCTAATATGCGCCAATGGCTGACCTTCCAGGACCTTTGTCGCATGGTCAGCACCCGCTTTGACCTAGAGAACCTCATTGAGCTCAGGAGTCTGCTGTTTGCTGCTGCTAGCCGGGACCCTTGTTTCCCAGCCACGCTCTTCAGAGACCGGGTTTCCACCAGAGGCCAGGGGTTATCACCCATAGGCGTCGCTGCTGACATTGTAACCATCTTCAATCTTATACAGATGACGGGAGGGGCCCCTGATGACAGCCAACCAATGAGAGCCCAGACAGTCCTCCCTGTTGATCAGTCTCCAGGCCCCAGTCTGCCTGGAATCCACCAGCTGAACATCTCTGGTCGAGAAAGAGCACGTGCCCACTCTGACTCCAGTAGCAGGCTTATCGACCAGCACTTGCTGTTTCCGAGACCTAATTACTCGGCCCGCAAGCGAGCCAGTCTTCCCCCAGATCCCATCTCACTCGTGTCCTCCCCTCCAACCAGGGCAAGGGCTGTTTCTTTCGACTTGCCTCACACCACACTTTTGTACTCTAGTGGTCAAATCCCCAACGAGGTGATGAAGAATATCTACCTGCCTTTGGAGACGGACAGTGAGTCAAGTGGAGATTCTGCCCCCATGGAGGTGTTTGAAACTGAACAGGGAGCATCTGTTGATCAGAAGAGAGACATCTTTAGGAAGGACTTCCACAACCAGCCGCCTCTAATACCGCAGGTGACCATTAGCAGTGAGTCTCCCAGTCCCAACAAAGGGCAGAAAGGCTTCGACAACCACAGCTTTGAAATGCCAATCCCCAATCCTTACCCATCACCCACAACAGTCCACCAATCTCCAGACCAGCGGGCTAAACATGAGAGCCTCGATGACCTACAGGACTCAACTTACTTTGGACCTGGGTCACTGCCAGAGTGGTCTCCCCGGCACCTCCAGCCTCCCAGAACCCAGAGGCCCATCTGGAGCAACAAGAGTCACAGTCTAGAAGACCGGATAGGCCTGGGCAGCATTGGGATGGGGATCGAATCACAAAGAGGACAACTTCCAAGACGATCAACCCCTGCTATAAGCAATCTGGGGGGGTCTTCGGGAGGTGATAGTGGGGATAGTGGATTGCCAGGTGGAGACGATGGAGTCAAGGCTCAGGGAACCCAAACAGATCCTCCGGATCCCAGGCGCCTCCGTAGCCTGGTCCATGCAGACCGCCTCTCTTTCATGACCTCATTGGATGACCCCGAATTTGGTGAAGATGACATCAGTGCCATCTTTCGTTTCTTAGATGACATAAGTATGTGCGGTTCCACAGGAGTCCTGCACTCCAGTGACGGATCAGGGGGTATTAACCAGGACACCCCTGAGGCCAGACGTGGCCGCCTAGGTCAGCTCCAAAGGCTTTTCCACTCTCTGGAAAGCAGTGACGATGGGCTGAAGGCCAGTGTCTGTAAGCTGCTGCTCCGTATGAGCCAGATAGAACGACAACTGGAGTCACTGAATGACGTGAAGGCTGAGATTTCCCAGGTGCTGTCTGCTCTGCAACGACTAGATGAAAAGATCCAGCAGCCTATTGGTGGTGGAGGACAAAGCCCTGGGGGGCGATGGCTGGAGCCTCTCAGTGGTGTCTCCTCCTTTATGAGCCACCCCATAACCCCTTCTGAGTCATCAGACCCTCAACCCCTGTCGGTATCTGGCCAACTGTATCCAGGGACCAGCACTAGTAGTCTGGACTGGAGCAGATGGCACACTCCTGGGGAGCAAACAGAGGGCAGCAGAAGTCAGGCTGATTCTAAAGTGGTGAAAGAAGGGAAGAAGGATGTATCATCTCGTCGTGCCTCCAAGACCCAGCTGGAGGAGAAAGGTGTCTCTGATTCGAAACAGCCAAATGTGGCGACCTCTGCAAGAGACTGGAAGGTGTCATTCTCAAAAAGTAAAGATGGCAAATCTTCACATGGCAAAACCGGACAGGTAGAGTATTTCTAGTGTGTGCATGTTATTTTGTATTTTCTACGATACATGAAGACATAATTAAGTAACAGTTTAACAAAAAATTGTCAAAATATCTGTATGTGCATGTATGTGTATAAATGTGTGAACTGCTGAACTAATTATAGGATAACTGTAAAAAACAATAAAAACTATAGCTGTAAAATGTATGAATACTATTAAAGCTGAAAAACAGAATTAGATTCAGTTATTAGTTATTAAATTAAGTATGTTTATGTCCATGCCCAGACAGTATGTATTAGACATGTAGCTGGCCTTGTGTTTGTCTGGGCAGACACGTGTGATTATATGGTTAGTTGACAAGCTGTTTAGGTCTCTTTGTGGAATATTGGTTTGAACTTTTACAGTGAATGATGTTTACAAAGAAACAGCTCATTAATTCTAATTCATATGTTTGTTTGCTGATTACAGTCATTTTAGCTAATACTGCCATCTTCAAGTGAGTTTCATAACATTTTACAGCCAATTTTCAACTTTTCTAATAATGTTTGCCCACTTTGTTTTCTAGGCAGATCAATCAAGCAGCACAACTAACCTACTCAGCCAAAAGTCCTCCAACCTGGTGGAACAAGTGTTTAACTCATCCTTGTTCCGCCACAAAGACAGCAGTCTGACTGGTGGGCTAACCTCTGGGAAGGTTATGGATCCCAGACTGGCTGAGGGGAGGGGAAGGCCCATCTGGACCGTAGACGACAGAGAGGGACGAATCTCTCCTTTGGATTTACAGGTAAAATTTGTTGAATATTGATTTGCAAATGACTAAATTAGTTTAAAATGTTTAATTACATTCAGATAGCATTCCTGCAGTGTCTTAAACCATAAATCACAGATCTTGGTCCATAAATTAATAAGATTTTATTTATTACATCCATGGTAGGCATTCTGGGATATTTATTAAGTAAGTTTAAATCTATTTTGAAAGTCTTTAAATTGCATCATATCCCTCAGGCCCAGGAGTCTCTGAACCCCAGCAACATGGAGTTCTGGATGGACGACATCTACACTCCAGGCTATGATGCTCTACTCAGGCGTAAAGAGGCTGACGTCCGCCGGGCCAGGATCTGCAAGTTGCTTGTACTCATTGCCACTGCAGTGGTTATCATTCTCATCATTGTCATTCCCCTTTGCACTGTGGGCTCATGAAGACTCTCACAGAGAGGCAACGTTGTTGTCTGTATTTATTTTATTTTGTTTTGTTTTTTTTATTAATTTCAGCATCTACATGCTGTACCCAGGAACTTGCACGCCATTCTCATGGAGATTAATAGATGAGAGACTGTGACAGTAGGACCCTAAAGCTGAATCTGTGACCAGTTAAGATTCAGTACCTCCTCACATTTCTCTGCATGCATCATTTATGACTTCAGAAAAAAAGGATTTGAATTGTATCTTACTTTGTAATCACTGAGTCTCTCCCTCATGCAGTTACAACAAATTGTAAGTTATCTCCCATGCCAAATTTTTTTGTTCCCCATTTCTTTCATGATTTATATTTTTAATTATTTCAGCTGGCTGCAAGAGGAACTAATTAAGGACGGGGGTTTTCAATAATTCTAACATAATTCTGCGAGCATATGTTGAAACTAGTAATACTGAGCCAATGCAAAGTGTCAATTTCTTTTTTTTCCCAGTTTGCCTGCTCTTTTCTGAGAAACACTGTTACAAATGCATTGTGAATCAGCTTCAGCCTGGAGCACTGCCTGACTCTTTGTAATCATGTTTTTTTTGGGTTTTTTTGCTGTTCCCTTGAGAACTCTACAGGGCTTTTTTCTCTTACGTGTAAGATAATTGTTTTATCATTATATAAGAGTTTTACATCTACAATTTATAAGTAGTAACTGATTCTGACCACAGAAGCGTTTTTTCTTTTAGTTTTAATGTTCTTGTACTTCATCTAAGCAACAAGATACACTGCTCAAGCTTAAATCAATAAAGATAATATTTTTATAGAGTTCCCCTCCCATTTTTCAAAATGGAAAATAGCAAGTGTTAAATCCACTCATGAATGTGTTTAGGCTGTTGAGTGTTTACCAAGTGTCAGGTTTCAAGAAAAGGAAGATAAAAGTCTTGTTGTTGATGATTATATTTTGGCCGTGGAGCGATTGAGGAAAGAGGGAGCCGTTTCCAGTAAACACTCTCTGAGTGTGAGATTCCGCTTCTAATTCAATTGATGGGATGTTTGGAGTGTAGCTATGCACATTATCTTTTCACTGTACTCATTTGGCCAGGACTTTTTCACCTACCTGCAGACTCACTCAGCACCAACGGATTAATCTGGCGTTCCTTCACAGATGATGAAAGTAGTTCTGACAGTGGTGTGACATTCCATTTTGTAAAAACATCCTGTTAACTCAGAACACATTATATTTAAACCAATTATTAGTGCAAGACTATAAAATCTGTTGGGGGTTGACACATACATGAACACCTGTAAAATATAATAAACCTCATCACTGTACCTCCACAATAAATTCTACTTTTGTGGAGCTTGTAATGTTACGTTTTTGTGGAGGCTGCTTTTGCAAGGTGTTGATTTAACTCTTTTGTTATTTTTTAGGCTTTAATGTAAAATGTTGCCTTATATTATGGACAAAAAAGAGAGACACCTTTCAATGCAATCTGATACAACCCCTTCCAGTAACCACAGCCTCAAAATGACCAAATAGTTCTGTGACAATTCTCAACAATCAACATTAACATTATATTCAACATTACTACAAGCTTCACAAACCTTATATTTATTGCTGTGCTATTGGTTTGCATTAAATCTGCAGGTGTTCATGTTATTGTGTCCACTCTTCTACATTGCCAGATATAGATGATTTTGTTTCTGTTGAAAAACATGCACTTTTCTCCACTGATGGGAGTTTGCACCAAAGTGGACAGAAACTATGCATATAACTGTGAAATATCAGTATCCAAATGCTTATTTTCTTTATCTGTATCCAGACTGAAAACTTTCACTCTCGCTTTGTGTACACAAACATGCACAGGATGTATAGAGGGTGTGTTTTGCTTCAATGCATCTTCCTAAGTAGATATATATCTGCCAAGTGTTTCCCATGAGGCTGTTTGTGGATCCATTACCAATGGTGCCACTGAGGAGGTCTAAGCGTGTAGTCAGCACAATCCGCAGGTACTTCCTCTCAAACTTCTGTGCATTAGAGCCTCTTAATACTCCTGAGATGCTCTTATGAAATTTGGACGTTGTTGCTGCAGTATCCATACTCCTTTTAGACGGACAGCTAAAAAAATCTTTGAACTCATTATTCAGGTAAACACTCTGTCTTAAAAACTGCTTGTAAATGAAAGAAAATAAGTGCAGGTGTTACAGTACAAGTAGCAGGTGTGCAATACTTTGTAAAAAGGTGGGGCTGTATGTTGACTTATGCTGCCTATGTGAATAAACTCAACAAAGTGGTAACACACCTTCTACAGTATGTTGTCTTATCCGATAAATAACAAAACCCAATTGCCTTAAATTATAAACATACACTTTACTTTAAAACATTGTGGTGAACGAAAAAATGTTTCCTGAGACAAAGTGCTCTGCATTATTATGTCCTCTTTTTTTCTCTTGGTTCAGTGCTTGGTTGATGCCAGATTGCACATGCAGACAGCAGAAATAGTCCAATAGTTTAAGAAAGTTCAGACAGTGATTGGTATGAAAAGAGAATTCTGGTAGTTAAATGATCCA
The DNA here is from genome assembly GCF_914725855.1 of Thunnus albacares. Lineage (NCBI taxonomy): Eukaryota > Metazoa > Chordata > Actinopteri > Scombriformes > Scombridae > Thunnus > Thunnus albacares. The sequence continues at coordinate 25,650,728 of NC_058109.1, read as the reverse complement.
GGACTGGAGGAAATGTACATACACAGATGAATAACTGATAAAGACAGAGAGCGGATATTGACTGACAGATCCTATAATCTCAAATCAACTGTAATGGACCTGCAGTACTCAGAGGACACACACTTATACAGTGATCTGGGGGCAAGTGTAATACTAAATCAGACACACACACAGAAATCATGCATAGTTTATTGCTGACTTATTTAAAAATTTGAATGCATTGTGGACCCATGAATGTAAATTATTTGCAATTGATTTAGTGTGTGTGTGTGTGTGTGTGTGTGTGTGTGTGTGTGTGTTACCCTCATTAAATGTTGCTCAGTAGAGCTGCTGCTGCTACACCCAGATATGCCATCCATAGCTGATTAATGATGCTGTTGTGTGCCTCCTATGTGCCAAGTCCATGACAACAGGACATTTATGATTTCACACACAATTTCACCATACTGCATTGAATACTTTCATACAATGAAAGGAGAGGAGGCAGCACAGATACCTGACTGAATCACCTCAAGCAAATCTCCCTTTCATCTTCCATTTTTTCATTGTGCAGAAAAATGTCCTCCATATCAAAGTATGGTTAAGTAATTGATATCACTAATGGGGTTACTAGGAACAACTGATGTTACAGGCAGACATTTCAAAGAAAGTGACCTAAAGGACAGATCCCATGTCAGAAACCACCAGAGATACTTTAAGGTACAATATGTTTAACTGTCTTTCTATACAGTACATGGAGAGATACACTTGGTCATTATAAGCAATATAATGTATTATGGATGTCCACCACAATGTAATGTATGGAAAGCTTTTTGAGTCTTGAAATGGCGATAAAGCAGTTCATTAATTGATAATGAATTGAATAGCAGAAAGAGTAATGAATAAAAGACTTGAATATGTTAGCTCAATCAATGGGTCACATTAAAAAGGAAATGATGATATAAAATTCTAAGAATTTGACCTCCTTATTGAGTTATACTGTATACGAAAACTATAAAATGCTGTATTTATTTTTAAGTTGTACACAGAAGGAGACTTCCGATGTCCTCTATGATAATATGTACGTCCTGTATATAATATGTGTTTATTGCAGCTAACAAACCCACTAGTGAATGATACTGTCATCATGATGACTCCAGCTGGAAACCAGAGGAAACCTTCTCCTGCAGTTACAGATGTGGCTGTGTGGGGGCGGTAGAGTATACCTGCTCTCCACCAAATCAGCTGACGAAGAAGAAGAAAACCGGCGCTGATTTTGAACTTTGCAGAGGAATGTGCTAACTTTATCAGGCAGGTGTGGCTCTGCTGCCGCGGTAATAAACTAACATCTGCTTTTAATATCGGACGTTGTTACACTACATGCCAGCCGCACTCTCACAGGAGATATATTGCACAGGTAACTTAAACGTTGGCGTGAAATGTTTGTTGTTTTGTCTTCTGACTAAAATAACGGTAGGTTGCTAACACAAACTTGCTAACGTTAATGCAAACATACCGATAAGTTAGCTTCATTGTTGACGCAGTGGGTAAAATAGATTTTGCTTACAGTAACAGGCCTAGTTAGTATGAATACAGTGGAGATTACGTTGCCGTTATGGCCGTTAATAGCATTTGAAGCAGAAGTTACGTTGTTTTTCTTTTAACTTACTGTAGGTTAATGTCTTCGTTTAACCCCCTAACTTACTCACTACCAATAATGGCAATATTACTGCTCATTCAAGGCTAGCAACAATATTAAACGTTAGTAAAAGAAAACTAACATTAGCACTATCGTCCAATTTACCCACTTATCATAACTTCTAACTTTATCTAACTCTGCTGCAGTGAGACACTATGGAGCCGTCTGTGGTGAACCTGTACAACCAGTTCCAGACTCTGCGAGCCCAGATGGACGGTCTGAATGAGAGCATTGAACCACGTAAGTTATTTCCACTCTCTGTTCTGGTATTTGCCACCTCTTCAAAAGCCTGCCAGTGAAACATAAGGGAGTTTAGGTGCATGCGTGGTGTAGTCAAGATTTTTCTGCTGCAGTTTAGTTTCTACTGTGTCAGTAGATGCGTCAGCTGATGCAATAAATTATTAACCACAGATTATGAATGCAGACGCAGCACTGAGTATTGAACTTCTTCAGTATGTAAAGGCTGACCAGGCCAGGGCTAAAACGTGGATTGAAATAGCAAGTGGGGCCGGTTGAAATTTCCATTCCAATAGTCCACATTGCAGGGCATTTCCATTTTAACTAACAAGAAAGCAGTTCCTTTGTTCATACTACAAAGCACTTTGTGTTTTTGTCCTCTTTCTTAAGGTATTTTGCACCATTGCCATTCTAATGAAAACTAATGGAATTTTGAAGACATAATACATGCAACCACCAAAGAGAAAAATAGTATATTCTGCACAGCAGCAATACAACAATCTCATCTTCTGTTGTCTAGAGTTCCTCCAGATGGCAGTGAACTTTGAGGATTGCCGTAAGAAGTGGCTGCGGGCTGATGATGAGCTGGTTTCCTGTAAAGAGATGCTGGCTAAAGCAGAAACTGAGAGGGGAGCTCTGGAGGTCAAGCTGAAGCACGCTCGCAACCAAGTGGATGTAGAGATCCGCCGGCGGCAGAAGGCTGAGTCAGTCTATGAGAAGCTGGTTAGTGCAACACTGTTTATAAATCTTGTATACTTGCATGGTTGTTTATGTGATGCCGGCGATTAAAAAGGAAAGAAGCTAGAAGTTAATCTTCAGATAATGTTCTTGGTAAAGTTCATCTCATAGGTCAACAAATGTGAATCATTTTTAACTAACTTGCTCATTATCACTAATTAATTAATACTTTTTTTGCATCTGTGTTTTCTTATGTGTGGACCTGTCCCTTTCAACCTGCTGATTTGTGCGTCTAAAAGGAGCGGCAGCTACAGCTGATCCGGGAGCTGCTGATATCAGACAACAACGGTAGCAGCGTCCACTTGAGTGAGGAGCAGCGCTCCGCCCTGGCCTTCCTCAGTGCCCACTCACAGGCAGCACAGGCTGCTAAACCCAACCTCAACTCCAGTCGAAAGTGAGAACCTCCTCATTTGGTTCTGAAACAGCTAGGCTACACCATTATTCAATTTATCTGAAAAATGACCAGAGTGAACGCTAGACTTTGAGCACAAAGAGCACTGAGATGATAAACTGCCATTTCATGGATAAATGTAGAGGTATTCATAGTGAACAGTGTAGGGAATCCAATTCAGTTTGTAAAAAAGGTTCCTACATTAAAGCTTGTATAATTCAGCAAAACATGATGATGTTCTCCAACTAGCCGTGGACACATAAAGTACTTCAGACAGGAAGATTAAATACTGACTTTTATTATCTTACAGGTTAACTACCATCGATGAATCGGCCTCCTTGCTGTCAGACATCAGCTATGATCAAACAGACGACTCTCTAGTATGTTGACCTGTTTTGTTAAATGTTGTGTTAAACTTCTGCACTGTATATTGTAGTAGGCCTGCTGATGTGAGGATCAAATAGTGGGACAACAGTCCTTATTAAAGGACAGCAATAATAAATTGGCCTTTTAAGTACTATGGTTTGTTTTTCCTCCTTTCTTGTAGGACTGGGATTCCTCTGCCATGAAGACGGTGAGACTGCGGAAACGCCAGAAACGAGTGAGTCATGCCTTTATTGCATTTTAAATGGATGCCTCTTTGCTTGCATTAATGATGACGTAATTATGTTTCATGTTAAGTGTAAAGGCAGTTTTTAGTTTTTATTCATGTTCTTCTATACATCAGCACAAGCTTGTCTTGGTATGTGTTTTTGAAAGTTACATTGTAATCCACAGCGTTCCTCCAGAAAACTCTCTGAGGTTCCTCCACAGGCGGTGAAGAAACCTCGCTCTACTGGACGCGCATCAGATAGGGTAATGCTGACCTCTGCAGCTGACTGTGCTCAATAACATCTAAAAAGCAGTTTGTGTCTGTGAATCCACAATTTCTCTTCAAATGTACATGAGTTTGCTGAAAATCTCATAAAAAATCTGTTTATGTAATTCAGATGAATGAGTCTATAGTGGCCAAAACCACCATCACCGTGCCTATAAATGGTGGTGCTGTCGAGGCTGTCTCCACCATTGAGACTGTGCCCTACAGAACACGCAGCAGAGAGAGGAGTGGTGAGAGTTTTGGGGTTTTTTTGGTTCTGTATTTGGGATTTTACAAGTAGATTGGTCTCATAAAGTAAAAACCCCTGTATAGTTTACATAATAATAGTGTTTAATATCCTCGCTGGTTTTGGGATTTGACCAACATGTGATTGTTTCTACAGCTGCTTTAGCGTGGGCTGATACAACCTCTACTAACCAATCTGAGACAACCAGTGAAGTTCCCAGCACACCAGTCTCAGATTTCCCAGCCAAACTCAGAACCCCCAGAGCTAATGAAGGAGGAAAGACACACCACTTTGTCCCCAAAACAGTAAGACTACATTCTTATCATTGTGACAGTTAAGCATTTTAACTTAAGACTGTATCTCCAGCTCCATCATTACTACAGGCTTGTTCAGCTCGTCAAAGTGTAATCTTGTCACCTTGGGTTCTATGTGACTGTCTGGTCTTTTCCTCCTCTCACTAAGGTGATCAAATCTGAGTTCTGTGTATCATGTGGAAGAAGAACAAAGTTTGGCAAGATGTACCTTCGTTGCCAGGATTGCAGGGTTGTGACTCATCCAGAGTGTCGTGACCGCTGTCCTCTGCCCTGTAATCCTACAGCTGTTAGCACTCCCATCAGGAACACAGAGGTACATGTTTCTCAGTACTTAATGGCATGTTTCCGCTCTATAATTTTTCATTATTTTTCCTGTTCCTGTCATGTTACCTATAAAATCTACATTCTGTCTGCAGACCACTCTGGCTGATTTTGCTCCGGTCACCTCCCCAAAGATCCCAGCTTTGGTTATCTACTGTATTAAGGAGATTGAACACAGAGGGTTACATGAGGTGAGACAGGCTTTATTTAAGTCCTTGTTTACTTGTCACCCTTGTGTTTTTCTCTGATTCGTCCCCTTGAGTGATTACAAGAGATAATTTCTCTAATTAGTTATTTCATTCAGTAGTGAGGTATCGCAACACCAAACAATGAGACTTAGTTTCTTTTATCTCTTCCTTGCCCCAGGTTGGCCTGTACAGAATCTCTGGCCATGAGCGCTCAGTGAAAGAGCTGAAGGAGAAGCTGATTAGAGGAAAGACTCTGCCTCCTCTGAACAAAGTAGAAGACATCAATGTCATTACAGGTGTTCTCAAAGACTTCCTCAGAAACCTTCCAGAGCCACTGCTCACCTTCCAGCTTAACAAAGCCTTCATGGAAGCAGCCGGTTAGTTTCTGAGATTTATAGAATCACTTACAGAACATTTTTGTCTTTATTTGTCTGAATATATATGTAACATTCTTTTAAGAACAAGGAATTGAATTGAATGGTGCATTGGATAAATGGAGTAGCCATCTACATGTGTATTAAATGACTGATGTTAATGTTCTTGTAGAAATCAAGGATGACGGCAACAGTCTTGCCATGTTGTACCAGACCATCAGTGAGCTGCCTCAACCCAACCGAGACACTCTGGCCTGCCTGATGATCCATCTGCAGAAGTAATTTTCATTACTGGCATTTCAGCAGTGCTAAGAAGCATTTAGTTATCTTATTACCTTCCACCAATAAGGCAGGAGTTTTGTAAACAACTTCTTGTAAACCAATGATGCAAGACAGACAGATGTTTGAGACAAGAGTGAGCAGCCATGTTGTAATCCCTTACATCTCTGCTGTACGGGTCAGCTTTCACTGTTGAGAAGACTAATTTTCCCACTGCTGTCTTTTCCCAGGGTGTCTCAGTGTGTGGATACCAAGATGGATGTGACCAACCTGGCCAGGGTGTTTGGCCCTACTCTTGTGGGTCATGCCGTTCCTGACCCAGACCCTATGACCATCTTACATGACACAAATAGACAACCAAGGGTAAAGTAAAAGAGAATAAAGAATAAGTCTATGTTCAGAGTCCTAAAACTGAAAGAATGTGGCCACATGCGGCCCAGACCACCTCTGAATGTGGTCTGAGTGATTGGATCTCAATCCGTCCTCAATGCGTCTTGGGTGCGTTTACACCTGTATTTAGAGCTGTCCACTTGTGATCGGATCACCGGAGACGGATTTTAATGCCAGGTGTAAACAGGACCTTTGTATGGCTGTGTGTGCTTTCGTTAATTTTGGCATCAGTGTTTCCTTGGGATAGCTTGACCACATATTATGTCTGTTTGACGACTGATCTTTTTTTTTTTTCTCCCTTCTGTCTTTCCAGGTTATCGAGCGTTTGCTCAGTATTCCTGGAAGCTTCTGGAGCCAATATGCCTATCCAGATAATCTAGGCATTGACAATACTCACCACATTGATACTCCAGATCACAGAGGTAAATTACTGAAAGATACATGAAGAACCTTTCATGTAGTAAACGAGATTTAAAAGTTCCTCCAAAAATGAATAGTGCGAGATTAAAGGAAAAATCCACTGCTGTGAATATGATTTCTTAAAACTGGGTCACACATGTAGTGCAGTTATTTTTGAAATTGGTGCCATATGACTAGAGAAAACTGAGAAAAGGACTGTAGATTCCCCATACTGCTCTTAAGGGGGAGTCCTACAACAACCAGAATGCATTGTGCACGATTCGCCCAATCAGACTGACTGAGTCTACATTATGTGGATCAATGCAAACTTACCGAGTGCTGCATTGTGGCGCTAGATGCAGCCGCAAGTTACAGGTAACACAGTCACTGTTGTTCTGTATTCAGAATTGGAAAAGTCAGATATAATAGTCTGTCAGAAAAACAAAGTCAGGTTTATTTCAGTGCAGAGTTTTCTGTCTGTCTCCATTCTCTGTGACGATCCTCACTAAGCACCAGTCGATGGTGCAGCCAGCTGCAGGCACATCTCTCTTGGCTGTTATAGCTGCCGTAAGCTCCTCCTCCACACTCTGTTGTGTCTGATTCAACAGCATGATATTCAACCTTATCGACCGTATCATGAAACTAGTTTTCTTCCAAATATACTGATATTTAAAGTATGTAGTAGTATGATATTTTAGTGTCTTCTTTTCCCTATCACTAGTGTAACATGGAAGACAGAGTGTTTTAGGAGACCCACATTTTACCGTCCTTGAAGGCACCACTACTGAAAATGAGGAAACATAGTTTGTAGGCAGATCTCTAAAGTCCGCTGGATGACGAGTTTTGCGTTTGGTCAACAAATAATAGTCTGCTGTCTCAAACTGAAGATGTATTCATCTTAAATGTATTTACAGTGAGCATATTGGGACCAGTGACTACTCCAGAACATCAGATGATGACCAAAACGCCTTCCTCCAGCTCGCTGTCCCAGCGTATGATGCAGACCCTCTCCAGCACCACAATGTAAGCTCATTCACTGTCTCACACACATCATTATCATCTCATACAAATCAGACTTAAGCTGCATATTTCATACGTAGCTTTGCCTGATCCAAGCTAATCACATTATGTTTGCCAAAGTTACTATCACTAAGCTTAAAATCCTCCTCCTGTCCCCCCCCACCCCCTTACCTCTGACCCTCCATCCTTAGATTTGGGAGCAAGAGCAAAGCATCAGCTGCCTCTAATCGCCAGGGCAACTTCTTCGCCTCTCCACAGCTGAAGTAATGGCAAAGTGGGGAAAAAAAAGGTCACTCATATTGTACTGCTTGGGTATTTACTGCAATAACAGAGTATATATTAACACAATCATGTGGGGAAAACTACTGTGCAATTTAAGCATGTAACAACTTTATTACTGATTTTCTTAGTCAAATGTTTTAAGCCTTTAAGTCTTTCTAACCAGATTTTTTTTTCTTTGAAAAGATTCCTGCACATACAAATTTTTAAGTTTGTTTTTGTATCTTTGATTACTAATGATTTATTATTTACCAAAACTGTGGTAACACCTATGTGATTCAAGGTTTCAAGGCTTTAATGACCAAGCAACCACTCCAGTAAACCAATTCAAGGATCTTTTCTTTTGTGTTTAACACTGAGCTGTGATGTTCATAAGCTATGCATTCACTGGTGTTGGTCCATCTTTGAACCTGTGGTTGTAACCACGGCAACAAGGATGCACCAGCACACATGAAATACACAGCTGGATTGAAAAAAGAGGAGAGAAGTTGTATTATTTGCCAGTGTCACTTTGTCTTGGCTTGGTTTGCTTGTCATTGTCCTGAAACTGAAATTTTGTTGTCATGATTTAACATTTTGTTTTATATTTATGTTGATTGTGTGGTAACATGTATACCAATCACACCAATTACCCCAATTTATATACTTTAACAATACTACAATATGAACACTGATAATGAAAGGGGAATAATGTGGCATTTTGCACTGTTACTATGGGACAATCTGAGTAAATGATATTTTCTACCCAGGAATGTACACCACTAGAGGCTGCTAGTGCATCACTTTTGATATGCAAGCCTTAACCAATGAAGAGGATATACTGTATATTATGCACACAACCAGTCAGTATTACTGACACTCCTTACACTGATATATCAACAAATCATTAGAAAAACCTTAATTCATTCTTCTAACCTAGGACAGCTCAGTCAATATTTTCTCCCTCACAAACCTGAGATCTGTGTGGTCATCATAAAATAACATCTGGAGCTTTAATTTATGAATGTGAAAACTGATTTGCATGCACACTCAGTATTTAAGTATTTGTAACCACAGTAGCCTTCCTGTACATTCATCAGTAATGCACAAGAAGCTACTCTTCCTCTGAGAATATTTCCTCACCGTCACCACTTTCAGCTCCAGATTTTAGCGTGATGATGATACCGGTTCACGTATGTTATTTAGGGGAGTAATGATCATGTTGACAAAAGCTGATCCACAGTATTTATTCATTAAAGCCAAAGCCAGCCAAGTCTTCCTTGCCAGTAAGAAATCAGCATAGTTCTATATTTTAATACTTCTGTACTGTTGCATTTTTTTATATGTATTTTATACATTCTTGTACATTTATTTCATGTTATGGTTTTGTTTCTTTAACGAAATATTGTCTAACTGATGTAGTTACTTTCTCCAAAGATCTTGTGGACTGAAATAAGACTTATATTGGACTCAAATGAGATCACACAGAAGTCCATGGTTGAGCTAAAAATAAAACATCAAAAGACTGGTTCTTTTGTCTTGGTGGGTGCTGTTCATGCTTGCGATAAGCATGTGGGACGAAGAACCTTGCTGAAATGAGGCCCTAGAGCATGTGAGGCATACAAGTGGTTGTGTGGGTTTTGTTACTAGCAATTCAACCCCCTGAAAAACCCATCTTACACCTGGGCATGGATTAGTGTTACCCTATTAACTGTGAGTATGTTAATGTTGTATATTAATGCCACATTCTCACAGCCGAAAACCTTCATTCATGTTTAACACACTTCATCTTCATTTTAACTGGTGGAAATTGAATGTTGGCCATTGTTATGCAAGATCTTCAGTGAAAGAGCAAAAAGCACAGCGCTAGTTATTCCAAGGCTGACATGGTACTGAATGATAATGCAATTTGGCTCATTGTTCCAATAGTCATTACAGCTATTTCCATAATCTATTGGGCTGAGTGGGCAGGCGATGAGGTCCAACATTATTATGAATTAAAGCGAGGATCATTTATACATCTTATAGTTATTCCATTAACAGTTACTGTGCAGAGCGCTAAGCTAGGCTGAACCCATTGACATACATTTTTATATGGCCTCATTCAATACAGAATTTCGACAACACATCAGGCCCTTGGAGATCCAAGTCCTGCTGTTTGGGGGAGAAATGAAAATTTAGTTTATTCTCCCTCCCCTCCTCTCACTGTCTCTCTCACACACACACACACACTAACGGAGCTGTGAATGACTGCAGAGAAGACCCTCCAAAAGGTTTGAATTTCAAATCAGCATTAATAGTTCATTAGCCTGAAATAAGGTCTCCTGTGTGTCGATCTGCCCTCTCATCTGGGGATTGCGTGTTTATTTATGCTGTACGGTGCAGCATACGCTCGGCGGCTGCAGACATCAAACAGCTGGCTGTGTACAGTGTGTCTCTGTAGCTCCATATTCCAGCATGCCCCAGTGTACAGTGATGGAGCTCCACTCTGCTGTGGGACCACGAGGACCAAATGAGTAACTAGTCCAATTAAGAGCTCTTAAATAAATTACAATGTAAGCTGGTAAACACACAACAACAACAGCACTATTTAATTCCTCTATTTATACAGTGAACTGCAAGCAGTGATGCCAGAGGAAACAACAGTGCTATTACCATCTCTGGAAGCTGAATACCACCAATACACTACTCAATTCATAAGGTTTAGTCATTACTGTTATTGACTGATTGAATATAGGGTCTGTACACTCTAGCTATGTAGCATGTAGTGGGTGTCTGCCTGCTTGAGGTCAGGGCCAATAATGTCAGCACCTCAGACATGTCAACTCAATAACTGCCAGTCAAACCCACCCATCTGATCATATATCTAATCAATACGGTTGTTACAGTAAAAAGCCATGTTAACCACTAGACAAATGGTCCTTATATGTCTTGTGTTCGACTACTTGTGAATGTACATTTGTTACAGAAAACGCACTGTTTTACATACTGTATTTTGTCACTTGCTTAAGGGTATTTCTGTGTTCCTGCTGTGTTGTAGAACCTGCTCGCTAGTTTGGAAGATTTACTGGTGTATTAGGCCAGGCATCATGCAGATTGGCTTTTGAAACCGTATGAAAATGGGCTTGGGAGAAGGAGCACTTAGTCAGGTTTAGGGAACAAAAGTGTAATGCTGCACATTTATAAACATGAGGACCAGGACCAACATACTGCTTCCTTAGCAGGCTAAGCATGTGCTTGAAAAGTGGGCCTCCAGATTTGTTTCTGACACTGTTTTCAGTGAATTATGTGACAGATTGTGTGATCAATATGCTTTCCATTTGCTGCATTAAACATACAATACTGGTGAACAGCTGAAATACAAAACTACGTTCCTCACTGGGCCTATAAAGCCCCTGAAAAACAAGACAAGAGTCATTGTCCAATCTACACCCACCTAAAGCCTGTGAGTTTTTTTTTTTAACTGCAAATAATTGTATGGCTTGTTGGCTTTTAATGCTCTTGCTCTCTCAGTCTATCTCTTCTTTTGCTTCATCCCTCATTCCTTTTTTTCGTTTCCCCCTCTGCTCTCTCTCCACCCCTCCTTTGAATCGAACCACCGTCTTAGCCGGCTACCATGCGTGGTCGATACCTTGTTACCACAGAGAAATCAATTATCTCGACCAAGCAGCAGGGGAAAGAAGCAATAATGAAAGAATGCTCCTCCTTCCCAGACGATGGCCGTGGTCATTAAATATGAATTTATCATTGGATGAAGAGATTTATGGAGCAAGATGCAGGCCTGAGTTCATGCTGTCTTTACAGCGGAAGTTCAAAGCCTGGTTACAAGTGTAAACTAAGTGGGTAACAGGTTGTCACACTGGTGATTGTATGTGTACTAAAGCTTAGCCAGTGACTTGATTATTTCAGTTTGTAGAAATGGGTCATTCTTATCTGGATGCAACTGAAACAGAGATGTGACGATATGCCATCTTATACCACAATATAGGCTTCCTACAGATGACAAGAATGTCTTCTTGTTCAGATGACACACCTTTAAACCAAATAACTGGCCTCTGAGGGGGAAGTGAAGGACAAGGAAACACCAAAATGGTTTAGCATCTGTTGGGGTGTGCTGCATACTGAGTGGTAGTTGCATGGGATGCCACCATATTGATAAACAGAGCAGGATTTTGATGTCTGAGCGCCACTCCCTCAGGTGACAGGGGAGATGGCAGTGGTGTCAGGGATGGCTGACGGGTAGGTGGGCATGGCGGTGTTCTCTGCCTACCCTACCTGCCCATTCGGGTCTGTAATGAGCCGTTCTGACGACTTGTCTGACAGCTGCTGCTAGAAGTGGGAGGGGGGGGGGGGTGGGGAACCCCACACCACTACCACCACCACTGCCGGGGAAAAGGAAAAAGTGCAAATGAGAGAGAGTGTGGAGCGGAGAGGGGGAAATGTGTGATTCTGGCTTGCTCTTAAGGCAGCAATAAATTCCATTTTAATGGGGCACCACAAGCAGTAGCAGGCACTCAGCAGTCTGTTGTGTTTGATGCCAAATTGTGCAGAATAAACAGATTTGCTGTGCAGCTGGTCCAAACACGCACTTTCTCTCTGTCTCTCTCTCTGACTTGCTCTGTTCCCCCTTTTCCTCACACACATACCATCCCCTCATTCCCCAGCTCCCTCTCCATCTCTCCCCCCTCCCCTCCCCTGGACATTCCAGACAAGAATTAGACAAATCATCACAAAAAGATGGCGAGCGCTTTGATTTATTTTCTTCCACTTAACTGAGTACTCATCTCCAGCTGTCACACGCACAGTCAAGGCAGAGTATTTGTTTTAACATGGAAAAGAGTGAGCTGCGTGGCACTAATGAGAAGCAACATGCCACATCTGGCTCATTTCCTTCACAAAAGATGAATCTTTGGTCATTCTGCACAGGTTCATCTTAAACAAGCATCCACGCCTCTGTATTCAGAATCAACACTGACAATAGGTGACATAGTGTTTAAAAAAGGATGTGACTGGTTGTCAAGAAGGTTTGTAGCATCATGCAGCCCTTACTAACAGTTGGAGAAACCTTTTAAAAGCACTTTAAATAAACTGTGACAATTCAAAGGCAATTAAACTCATTAATATTAAAAAAACAAATTAAGTCTCCAAAAAATAAAAATGTGTTTTGCTATTTCCTGCCAGTATTTTGGCTTGTCACTGCATATATCGTAGACACTACTGGGTGCATCCACATACACACACATGACGGCTGCCATTGTTTTTTTTTATGATTTATGTATTGTTTTCAGAAGCTGGGCTTTCGCACGTGCATGCGCATACACACTCAGACACTAAAATACCTGTATGCATGCAGGTGGGTGTTTGTGTGCGCCTTCCTGCATGGGTGCATCTGAATTCGTGAGATTGAATGTGAATGTGTGTGCAGGGGTGCATGATATGGAATAGTGCGAGAGGGGCTGTGTGCATGAATGGTCGAGTGTTTTCTGGTGAATGTGTGCAGTGACCATGTGTGAAGGTATGTGTGTGCCTCCGCCTCTGAGTTTGGGATTGTTTTTTTCTGCATGGGTAGACACAGCTATAAATACTGTATATATATCATATATGATATACTCATATCTTCTGAACCACACACCCCAAATCTCATCTCAGTAGTTATTGTAGTCTCTTTTCATGAGCTTCACTTTCAGCATACACCACTGCCATTGTCAGTTTAGCTAAGAACTCTAGTAGGCTGTGACATAAAGCAGTTACGCCTCCTCTCATGATGATTCCCACAGCTAAAGGACAAGACACTCTCGAACAAGCTTTATCTAAATCTGGACCATTATAAATGAAAAGGTCTTTGTGCTGTTACACATCAAGATCATTCGCAGCATTATTCAGTTTTGTAAACATTTCTCATCATTCCCACTGGCCATGAAAGCCCCACATATTTCAACCTTCTTCCTGCGATTCTCCTATCGGTCACTAGAATGCACTGTTGCACCCTGTAATCCACCCCGGTGTCATGAAACAGCCCCTCACCATCGGAACACACCCATTAATTTCACCCATCTCCGCAACTCTATCATGTATGGTTCCCCTGTGGTTGTTAGGATATGGGAGTGGTATTGTCAGTATTTGCATCATTTGCACCACTGAAGCTCTAATTTAAACTGATAAAGTTTTGCATTGACTGCGGCAGCCGCACAGGTGACAGATATTAACATCTTCTTCCCCTGGATTTCACCTCTAGGGAAAATATTAAATTGGGTGGATCAGAGTTCATACATAAATGTCAGCAGAACAGGCACCAGTGTATGTATGAGCCTTATCACACATGCAATTCACATGTTCATGGTTACATCTTAACTGTAAGGTCGACAGCTGTTTTGCATGTGTAGGCATTCTACTTTTATCACACCCTGCTTGTGTTAGTTGATACCTGTCACTAAATGTTCAACAGCCAGCTGTCACTATTGTCAATTTTTCTTGTGATTTCCTCCACTGTGCTCTGTGTGTGCCATTAATAAATTGTGAATTAGCTCTGCATGTGCTGTACTGTGCTGAAACATTGAACACATTTGATATACTTGTAACTTACCAATATAAGATTTAGCTCAGCTTTTTGTGACCCATGAGCACATAGTTTTTTGGAGAAAATGCTTAAATATGTAGCTCTCAGATTATTGTTTTTAAGGAGTAAAAAATGTTCCATTTTTGTCGTAATACTGTTACAGTACAATAGCTTATTCGTTCTTTTTAGGTGCTGGATTATGATAAAAAAGACCAATGTTTCATGATAAAATGATATGACCAAATTGTGTGTGACATTTTTGCAGATTCGAAAAGGTTTATGAGATAAACATTTTCCAATGTTGTGAAACCATGGTAGTTATAAATTAACATATACAGAATGGTTATGAAACCCCTCCTACAGTTTGTCTCACTGGTATTTCAGACACAATGGCCAAAACCATTCTAAGGCTTGTTTGGCACAAAAGTCCTTGATAGAATCTCATATGTTCACATGGTAAATGCTCCCATTCACAATACTAAATTTAAGCCACCAATAACACCACGGATTCCCCACACCTGTTGCTTTTCAATTAGCAATCAAGCCTTTAGAAATAAAAGGGCTGAAAGATGGGCTCTCCATTTCTCACACCTATTGAGGGCTTTTTTAAATTTTGTTTTATTCTTTTACAGATTTGTGTGGCAGGTTTATTAATGCTGTCCCCATGAGTCCATGTCCCTTTTATACAGGCAATGGAGGGAGCACGGAAGCATGTGATGTAGCTGCTGACGCATCAGGGCTGGATTCATCATACCAGGCGATACTTTCCCTGCTGCTTTGCCAAAGAGAACGTTGCCCATGATGTCAGTGAGGCCCTGTAGCAAAAAAGAAAAAGCATAATTTAAAATAAAATTCCAGTACATGCTGAAGACTTGATAAATCCAACTGTTTACAATATTTCAGAAAAAAAATCTAATTTTGTGTTTTATTGTTGTTGTTTTGAACATTTTCTTTATTTATTCTGTTAGTATAGTGTAACTCTGAAAATGATAGACAATATATTCTCCACTATCATTGAGTACATCAGAGTTTAGCTGCTTCTTGTCTCATCATGTGGGTGTATATGTGATATTTGAACATTTTATCTATTGCGGTTTTTCCCTTGCAAGAGGTTTGTGGGGTTTTGTGTGCGAGTTGTGAGAAAATGAGCCTTACTTTCAGAAAATGTGTGTAATGAATTGAGAAAAAACTGTAAAAGCTAAAGGCTCCCATAAAGGCTGCCATATTAACTACACATGATATCACAAAAGTGTTAGAACAAACAACATAGTTAGATTATTTGGTGTCATCAGAGAAAATGTAAAGTCTGTTCTGAAGGTGGCACAAATAGTATTAATTTAATTATACAATAGGATATCCTGCCCATTGAATTTTTAACATTTCTTGAGTAAATGTGGACCTTTTTTACCTGATAGTGGCTTTAGATGAAAAGTCAAGGAGTCACCAAAATCATTTGCTGGGGACCATTGATATCCATAGCAAATTTCATGGCAATCTACTGAGCACTTGTGGGAAATGAGCAAATAGAGGTAATTGAGATCTTAGTATTAACTCCTTCATAAATTATGTGCCTACATTCATGTCAAAAACATCCAATAATAAACATGTAATATTTAAGGCAAAATAACCATTTTAACTGACCCAAGTTAAATTGCACTCAGAGAAGTTACAACAAAACCTAACCTCAATGACTTCCTTCCTGTAAAGGACATGTGACACAAAACCCTCAGCACAGCAGTGGTGAGATCGCTTTCAGATTCACAGAGAATTCAGATCTTCTCCCAGGAAGTGAACTACCATGGAAGAGATGGAGCTGTCTGACTACATCAATGAACATGAGTTTAGGGGATTGAAGCAAACTGAAACTAACAAAACTGAACAATCAGGTAAGAGCACAAATAAATAGACACTAAAAAAAATGAAAAATATGCTGAAAAGTGAAAAAAGATGGATCTAACAGAAGATTAAACATCAGTGTTGTTTCACTGTGTATAGCCTAGATGATGATAATATGTTTATATCAGAAAGGCGATGCATCAGGCAACAGTCAACAACGTCATCATCGCCATTTAAGAACCTCAATTCACATTTTGCCAGATGTATTAGCAGACAAGTCAAAGTGGTCAAAGTTTGGAGTTTGTCAGATAGAAGTGTCTTAATACTTACAGACTGATTGCCTGTACTTTGTTTGTGTGTGTGTTTGTGTGTGACATCCACAGACAGAAGACTCCTCAGAATTGGGCTTTTGACTTTAGGAGTGATATGTATCATACAAGCTGCTCTCAATTTCTCCTTGCACCTTGCCTGTAAGTTGTGTTTCACAAATGCAAAAAATGAGCTAAGGCATATGTCACGTATGTCTGTTATTTCTATAAGTTTTTCAATCACAATTGTAACATACAGTATTTCCTGAGTGGAACTTCTCGCAATCATAACCCACAACTTCTGTTTTCTTTCAGTTTATTCAAAAGAAGATACAGATCAGTTTCCCTTCAACAGCTCTGTAATAAAAGAGGTGTGCCAGATTGACCAGTCTCAGCAGAATTCAACCCAGTTCTGTTCCTGCTGCAACAAACTGCTCAGAAGACTAATAAGGGAAAATACAGCCTTGAGAGACCGCTTACAGGACATGGTCAGTCAACTGAGTAGAGATTATACTGAGGAGTCTGGGTCTGGTTTCCTGGATGGATTCTACAGTTCAGAATGAACTCTTGGGCGTTAGGAACAGCAGTGTTAGGGCTTCAAGCATGCAACAGTAATGTTTTGTGTTTGCTTAGTTGACATTAGCTCAGCTAAAAGGACAATATGCTAGTAGCCAACTTGTTTGCCAAGTGCCCATCATAGCATCACATTTGCCTGCGAGTTACTGGTTCATGGTGTGAAATATTGTTCTAACCATCCCCTTGCAAATCTCATACACCAGGTGTATGAGATTTGCAAGGGGATGGATTTGGTGTATGAGATTTGCAAACAAATATGATTATATTTAATGGACTGTTAACTAAAACAGCACAAGAAAAAACTATTATAAGCAAAACTGTAGTATTTTCATATGTTCATATGTTCCCCTTTTTTTTCTTAAACCAAAAATGTTACTGAGTGAACCCCAATCTGTACATGTAAATTCAAATATTCTGAAACATTGGTGTTGAATTAAAAAAGTGTTATTTAGTCACAGTTTAATGATGTGGATTGTGGAGCTTTTTAGTATCTTTGAGCTGATTGTTTTGGTTTTACAGGCTGCAACTTCATTATTTTAGTTCACTCTCCTGTGTGATGTTTTCAAAACTCTGATAAGCTCACTGTACATTATCTGCCCATCACCAAACAACAAACAAAGTTAGCTTCTTACTGGTTGACACAGTTGAGCTTTTGGCAGCTAAAGGGACAGATATTTCCGTCAGGAGTTGGTGGAAACCAGAGTATAGCTATAAGTAGAGTGAGAATTGGACTTGCGAAGTTGAACACAAACACATAATTGCTAATGTTTTTCCATCTATGCTAGATGTGTGAATAGGCAGCATTTGCCATATAGGTGATAATACACTCACCAGCCACTTCAGTAGGTACACCTGTGCAATCAAATGCAATCCAATACAACAGCTCTGCCATAAATTCAACATTTATGAAGCTTCTACATTTTCAGTTTTGTTGACATTGTCAGAAAGGTGATAATTCTACTTTATGTTTACTACTGAGGGCGTAGTGGGTGGTGGTGGTGTTGGTGTACTGGGGTGCATTATATTAAATGGTGTTCATAATATTTTGTCCACTCCATTAACATACATGGGGGGGGGGGGGGGGGGGGGGGGGGGGGGGTGTTCAGGTGTTCCTAATAAAGTGGCCGGTGAGTGTATGTCAGTGGTTTGTTTACAGCTTGTTGCGCTGCTCCCCAAGTAGACAACAAATCAACAAATGCAGCTTTAGATAAACATTTTTGCTAGACTAACTGCCGGGATTTCCTAATTGCGTGCAGCTAGAACTTCCCTTTTCTACCACATTGGCTGGATTTCCTTACATTCTAACTAAAAGCCACTGTCTGTGTTGCTTTTCTTACAGACGTCTTGACAATCAGAGAAGTGAAAGAAACAAACTCAGGCATTTGTGTTCTTGTGATACTGACTGGACTCACATCCTCTAAAATAATGCCATTTCAGTTCTGCCAGTTATCAACCTTGTACTCCGACCAATGTAGCAGTGTCAGATACACAACATATTGTATGAGTATAGTTTTTAGTAACACTGTGTAAATATCAAAGGTACAATGTGAGAAAAAATCTCATTAATTTCTGTATCTGATAGGCCTTCTCTGATCCCTCTCAATGAGGTGAGAATGTGGGGGTGTGCCCCTTGTTAGTTTCTATAGACCAAGCACTTCCCAAAAAGGGCTCCTGTATACATAATAGTTGGAAAGGTTGTTATTGACTTCACCTTAATTGCTTAATTTGAATTATAAAATTTGATTTTGTTATTCTCTTCCTTTATGAAAGGCAACCTACAGTGTATGGGAAATGGCACTCAGTGAGTGGAGTGTAGTGTAGAGCTTTCATGTCAAAAAAGGATTTTGCTTGAAGTTATTCAGCATGTTCTTTGTTGTCGTTGTCCAAGCTTAAGACATGAATATAAATGAGTGGGCAAATTAAAATCAGGACTTCATGTTGCAAATGTGAGATTTGTAGCCATAAAATGTGGTTATACTCGCTGCTAATCCAACATTACTCACTATGTGTGTGCTTTAACATCCAGGCACAAGCATGAGGAAAAGTACTTCTCAGTCAATTAATTCTCCTTTGTCTACGTACTTTCTTGAGATCACCAAGTCTTTCTTTGCTGATAAGTTTGTCAAAGGTAAACTGACAGAAATGAGAGCTGCAGCACAGTCACTGATCATTTCTCATTAACACTGCTGGCTTTGTTTTAATTAGCTGTTGTGACTGACACCTGTGTTCCTGTGACACTGTATCCCAGGCTTGTGTTATCCTCCTTCCCAGCTGTTACTTGTCAATCACTCCAAAGTTGTCTCTTCTCTATGTCTCAAAATAGAACCACATTTGTAAAGCTGCCTTCTCTGTTTGGTGGTCCTCCGTGGCAGCAAGGGATAAATGATTTTCTCTTTTTTTAGCTTAATGAGTTCACCACACAGAAATTGTATAATGTGTCCCTGGACCTTGGGGGAATGAACATTTTATCATCATGCACTCACCATTATGTTAGTTGAAACACTGGTTAAAGGGAACGTATCATTGTTGTTATTTTCTGTCATTTAAATACTGTTATAATGTTGGATGTCTAGTTCTAAAACTTGAGGTGAACATATGTAAAAATGCTCCCTGAAAGTCAAAAACCAGGCTTCAGCCCAAGTAGGTCTATCTGCAGACTCGCAGCATCTACACAACAAACCCACTTTACTACATGACACTCCACTTACTTAGATTTAGGCATGTGTCGTGTAACATGTCGTTATGGTGACAACATCAGGAGGGGTGTGTTGTGTAGTAAAGTGAGTGTGGTCTGCAATATTGCAGATAGACCCTTCTCCTTCAGTCTGCTCTGATGCTCCATTTCTAAAGTTATTGAACTGATGTCAGATCATTTGCACATGATGATAATACATCCCCTTTAGTTTGAATTTTGACCACAAACATTCAACCTTTCAACTGTTTTTTCCAAACAACTCAAATGAAACATTTATTATGAGTATCAAAAAGAGTTTGGATGCACAGCAAGAGGCAAGCACCTTCAGTCAGTGTGGTAATAGAATAAGACAAACCCTTGACAGTGTGCTTCAAACACCATGGAAACACAACAATAAAGCCGATCAAGTGCACTTGGATATTATAAAATATCCATTTTCACACATCACTTTCTATAAGCCCCCCAATAATTTTCTTTCTGCAATTTAAGTTAATGATTTATTCATCTTGATAGTTTCTATTGTGCTTGAGCTGTTTTGTGTTTACTTCCTAGTTTTGGTGTGGGCAGAATGAGACACTGCGGCGTGAGCGAGGGCTGGTAGCTGTGCCACCTGTTCACACAACAGTTGTTTTGGTCCAGTAAACACCTTATTCCCTTCACTAATCTGGCTGCAAGAAAATCATCCTTGAGGTACTTAATGTGTAGTTTTACAGTAAACGTAGTGTGATAACAAACACTTGATACACAGAATGTTGAAGTGCATTTCTGCAAATGTAGATATGATCAGGGTATGGTTAAGTTTTTTATTTTTATGTCTTTTTGCTGGAGGGTTATGTCATTGCACAATTAGGGTAATAATCAGTATACCAAACATAAAAAACAAACATATAAAGGCCTACATGAGGATGCAAACATTCATATTCAGATATACATGCATACTTTGTATTTTATATATATATATATATATATATATATATATATATATATATATATATATATATATATATATATATATATATATATATATAGAGAGAGAGAGAGAGAGAGAGAGAGAGAGAGAGAGAGAGAGATAGATATAGATATAGATATGTATGTATGTATTACTGAAATTATATTACTGAAACAACAACAAAGCACAAAGTTGAAGTCCAGCATACCCTTTTTTCAGTGTGTATACAGTATGTGTTATGAAACACCATTAACCAACCCAAAATTTTGCATCACCTTGGCCTGTTGGCAACTGGAAGGTATGGAGCCCAATGTGTAAATCTGTGCTCTTGGTTTAGAAATCTGTGTGCACGGTTTATAAACCATGACCTCAAATTATGAATTCATGCCCACGGATTTGTAAACCGTCACTTGTCAGCAGGGTGAGACACCATTGCAGTGCCTAAGTATAAACAGAGGGCATGACAGATTCAGACTGTGTTCCTGTGCAAACACAGTGGGCTGACTCTTAGCCACTGCCATGCAGTCCCTCTGAGGGTGGAGAGAAACGCCTGCAGATGGTCAAGTATTTTGAAATGACGCAAGACAGTCCCAATTTAAATACTGATGACAGGATTATGTGCATATCCTTGTGTGCTCAGTATATGCACACACAAACACAGAGCCGCTTGCTGTACAAACAAGTATGACTTTGCTGCATATCTGAGATGTAAAATGCCAAATCAAGCACAGTGGAGTTATATGTTGTAGATGGGGGACAATTCCATCATTATAGACCAGCTAATGAAACAGAAAACAAATATGAAAAACACTTCAATATCAGTTATCTTTACATTATAATACAATGTTATATTTTATACTTTTCTCACTGTGGAAGCATACTCTTTGAAAATGAACAGAAAGATTTATTGTGTTGCTTGTCCAAGTAGTAAGCTTTTAAAACCATCCAAAGTTTATGTAACAAATCACATTTTAATTACATCATTTAAAATATTAACTAGTTCTACCCTGCAATACAAGAAAAATTCTGTTTCTTCCATGTTTTCCAGTCATCAGCTGTGAGAATGCTGACTTTGCCTAGGATATGTGGCTACAGCCTAATATTTTATATAAGGTATGTAGCCATCCCGATCATATTTAAGACACTTTACTGGCTTCTCGTTATAAAACAAGTCAACTGGACAAAAAGTTTTAGTGTTAGCATTAGCTCATGCTAGCTAGCTACAGCTCAGAAAATTTGCTGAAATGAAAATTTAATTTCAGGTGACAAGAAATTAGAAGACTTTAGCAAACAAAAGACGCTTTTGTTTGCTATTGTGTGAAACTGAAGACCCATTGCACTCAAATTACTGCAAATTTCTAAACCTGCCACCATTATCACTGTAAACCACATTATGTGCTGTGTGAAAATACAAAGCTTGACAGGCATAGCAACAGTAACTCAGGGAGGTGGGGCTTAATCAATGCCTAAAAGTTTAATTTAATCACAAAATATTTTTTCTACTGTAATTTATTGTAGAATAAAACATTATATTCAAAAAAGGAGGAAGGGTTTAACACAGCTTACATATGTCCATATGTTCATTATATCTCTGCAGCTGAACTCTGTCAGAGTGAAATACTAGAGAAAAGGATGCCTCACACGTAATGTATTGCGCTACTCTTGTTTTACATACAATTTTCCATAGAAAGAAACAATCAACTGACAGATTCTTAAAGTGCATTTTGGGGAATGTAGATAATTAAAACTTCAAGCTGCAGCTTAATGTACTGGAATTTGCCTTTTTATTTATGAAACACCAACAGTTATGATGGGAGGATATGCTTTGATTTTTTTGTTTTTAGTTATTGTTTTTTTTCTTTGTGGGAGAAGAAGAAGCAGACAGCTGTGGGGTTTTTATTTTTTTTTTGCAATAGACACATATTCACAATAATATCCCTAAAAAAGGCTACCATTAAAATGGAGCTGACTAACAGCAACAGCTGAATTCTGTTTAAATATAAACATTTCTTTATGTCTTTGGAGTAAAAGTTTTGGTAAAGCCTTGACAAACCATTCCCTATTCAGATACTGAAAAATCCCATATGCCGTATAGAATTAAAATAGTAGAATACACAACATGTCAATGTCAATACCAAAATTATTAGGGTGCAGATGGTTAAAAGGAGGTGAAAAGTTTACAAGGTCTGGATTTTTATTTCTCTAAGAGGAATTACAATTATATTATTTATTTTACAAAATCTCAGTGGAACTCTTCTTCTCTCTTTCTTCTAAATGTCAAAATGCTGAGGTACAGTTGTAATTGGACCATTTGTGGTCTTGCCCTGCCTCTGATGCTTGTGTAATTCTAAGCTGTAGACAGAAGAGCCTATACCACACCGGGCTTAATGAACAAAATGAGATCTCTCTGTAGAATAAAAGTGCAGCAGACAGGGTCAAAGTTCAACACTAGCCTTTCAGCAGCTAATTGGCTGAGCTTGTGAGCTTTCTCCCAGAAGGTCCCATCATCAGAGCCTTCAACTTCCTGCTTTTAGCCCTCTTGCTGTGACAGCTTAGAGCCAGCAACTGACCCAGATCCTCTGTTCAACTGGTCATAACTGAGATGGTTTGAGCTTTAAAAGAAGAGAGGGGATATACTGCATAGTATCTATAGGTGTTGTTGAAGAAGTATTGTATCTTTGCAAGTTGAATTTCTTACTTCTCTTCATTGTTTAATTACTATGTAAAAGTGAAGGCTTAAACTAAACCGGTTTGACCTCTCTCCTAATTGCCAGCAGCTCTAGAGGACCTCAAGAAAAACATGGTTGGAACATCCAAAGAACCAGCTTAATCTTGGCTTATGTTGGGCTCCTTTCTGTCATCACTGAAGGAAAAATCAGAAACTGACAAGAGGTGCAGAGCTAATCTTCCTGCAGTCAGGTTGCAGGGACAAGTTAGAGATAAGACGGGGCTACAGATAAGACTGGAGACCCCTGCAGCAGAACCACAAGCTATAAGGGGGAGATCCTTGGACCTGATAGCAAATGAAAGGAAGAGGCTCTGCGGCTCAGGGGCCAAGGCTCCCAGAAAATTAATTACACTGACGCCCCCATGCCGCCATCTTCAGCACCCGATGACATTTTGCTTGAGTGCCTTGGTTGGAGACCGCAAACAAGCTGTTGTGGAGGTCTGTGTGTCAACAGACAGGGGTAAGTAGAAACCTCATTTTGGAGAAATCAACTTGCAGGAACTTGAATGCGTAAGAGGAAAGGCGGCACCTCAGTGAATCTCTCTTGTCCTCTTCCTTTCATCTGCATGAGCTTGACACTGACATGTATTACTCATAAATCATGTTTCTAGGAAAAGAGTTTAAAGAAATCTTTTTAAAAATCAATACAACATTCCTTCTATAGTCCCCATTATATTTTACACTAAAATCTTCAATATACAGATAGAGTATCTGCAGAGTAAACAATACAGAGTCAGGCATCGATGAGGACACCGAGGAAGTGGGCAGCTCTATCAACCTCTCTGGTAATTTAATGATGTATACCCTTAAAAACCTCAGCCACTGAGGGAAGTTGCTCTGGTCCCTGGTTCACTCATGACCTGCGGAAAATAAAAACAGCTGGATGTGTCCTGGAACCATGCTTCAGATGCTCTGGGCTCGCTGTCCTTAAACTGGCCTTCTGTGAACTTCAAAGGACTTACTCAAAGTCCCTTAAAGATGCTCAGACACACTTCTACTCGAACCTAAGAACAATCCTGGGAACCCTAAGCATCTTTTTTAACCATAAATAATCTCCTGAAGCCACATTCTTCACCAGTTGAGGCTACAGAAGAGTGATGTAATAGCTTAATTGACTTCATTGACAGAGCCATGGTCAACATTTGCTCTCTGATGTCCAGCTCTTCCTTTCTGCCTCCTCCAGTCATTGACCCTCTGTCTGGGAGCTCACCATCTCTGTTCCATTTTACTTGTGTCAGGCAGAGTCACATTGAGGAAATCCTCAGGAAGATGAAACCTTGTACTTGTGCCCTGGACTCCAATCCCACAGCTCTGCTCAAATCATACATCCCCATTCTCAGCCCCCTGATCACCCAAACTGTCAACCTGTCCCTTCAAACCGGTAGTCTTCCATCTGCCCTCAAGGTCGCAATTATCCACCCCCACCTCAAGAAGCCCACCCTGGACCTAGAAGTTCTTACCAGCTACAGACCTATCTCCAACTACCCTTTCCTGTCCAAGGTGTTGGAGAAGGTGGTTGCTTCTGAGCTTCAAGACCACCTTAAATACAACAACTTATTTGAAAAATGTCAGGTTTTCGTTCAGCACACAACACTAAAACAGCACTGCTCGGGGTTGTGAATGACCTGCTGATGGAAGCTGATGCAAGGTCCCCTTCTCTCCTGATTCTCTTTGACCTGTGCGCTGCATTTGACACTGTGGATCACACTATCCTCTTAGAGAACCTCCACACCACCATTGGACTGTCAGACTCTGCACTTAAGTGGTTTGAGTCCTACCTTTCCAGTAGGACTGAGTATGTCTCGCTGGGAGGATGCAGGTCTAGATTGCTCCCTGTCACCTGTGGTGTTCCTCAAGGATCGGTTCTTGGCCCCATCCTGTTTACCCTCTACATGCTCCCTCTTGGACGTGTCATCAGCAGACATGGGATGTCTTTTCATTGCTATGCTGATGATACCCAAGTGTACATCAAAACTGCCCCAAAGCCTTCTGCAGCCATGTCACGCCTCAGCACCTGTCTTAAGGAGATAAAGGCCTGGATGAGCACAAATTTCCTCCAGTTAAGCAGCAGCAAAACTGAAGTTCTCCTTATTGTTACTCCACACCAGATTCAGTCATCCCTCATACCTCATCTCACCTTTGACAGCCAGGACATCCCCCCTTCCTCCTCAGTCACTAATCTGGGTGTTAGGTTTGACTGTCAGCTGACTTTTGATGGCCATATAAGACATCTATGCAAAACCTCTTTCTACTTTCTATCATCTCAAAAACATCTCTAATCTCTGCCCCTCTCTAACACTGTCATGCCTCCATCTCTTCAAGATTGGACTACTGCCATGTACTCTTCACAGGGATCCCTGGCAGGAGCATCCAGAAGCTCCAGTACATTCAGAGCAGCGCTGCCAGGATCCTGATGAGAGTGCAAAAACACAAAAATATATGGGGGATCGAGCCCTCTGTTCTGCTGCATCACACTTGTAGAACAGCCTTTCTAACCATCTGAGGGCAGCACAGACCCTAGACTCTTTTTAAATAGGCCTAAAAACCTTTCTATTCAGGAAGGCTTTTTCATCTTATTAACTCTTATTACTATTCTCTTTATGTTTTATGTTAATACTGTAGCACTCTGAGTTTCACTATGAACGAAAAGTGCGGTACAAATTAAATTTATTATTATTATTAGATAAATGTCTTTCCTAATATCCTCACATTGCACACATACATGCATATTCTCACAAGTCCAGCTCTCGTGCAAGGAAACATTAGTGCTACACTGAGCACCATGCCATCATTGAATCTGACATCTTATTGTAACCCCACTGTGTTTGGCAATAACCTGTCAAGGAGCAGAGTGTGATATTAGGTCATTATTCTATAACTGTGAATGTTCACACAGTGCCCCTCCTCCAAACCCCCCAAAAGTAGCTAGTGCTCTCACTTTGCAGACGGTTTGCGTGTACTTGCGGCAGTGTTCCTGCAGGTCCCACAGGAGCTTATTAGAGGGAATGGTAGGGCTTCTCACAACCTCAGCACACGCTTGCTGGCTCCCATCACAACAGCCAGCGGAGAAAGGGGAGAGAGGTTCACAATTACCAGGCTCACGTCACCCGGACTTCAGACACATTCTCACTGCAGTGGCTCTGCAGCATTAAGCAGAAAGGTCACTGGCTTGTTTGAAATTCTGTTTTCAAAGATTCTAATCATAAAGTAGATAATGTTATCCACATTCATGGCCATTATTCGCTTACTGTGCAAGGATACATAAAGAGAGCCACCAGTCAGCGTCTTGTTGGCCTTAACTAATGGCAAAATGTGTGCATGCCTGTCATATTACAAAGCACATTTTTAAAGATTATTTTTTGACAAACATTTTTAACAAACAACAGTAAATACTGACAGAAAACAAGAGAATGCAACAAAGGTCCCAAGCCAGAATCAAATCAGGGATGGTGATTACATGGTATGAATTTTAGAAAACCTGCCACATGGACACTTAAATTGTAGGGTATTGATGCCTTTCAGAACATGTAAAAAATGACATACCCCTCATTTGAGTCTTCTTGGATATGGATTTCCTCTGTTACACAGTCAATAGAGGAGGGATACTGGGAAGGAACAACAAGTGATTCCCAAGTGAAAGCTTATTCCAAGCTAGTCAGGAGTCACACCTGTAATTTTCTGATCTATAGTCAAATGTGATATCCATTGAACACTAGCCCCACAGACTGCAGATGTTGATGACTGTCACTGCCTGTTTAAACTTCTGTCACACTCAGACCAGGAAACTGACAGCCAATTTACATCATTCTATTGTGCGCTGAAGATAGTGGACGAGAAAGGGCTAGGACAGGGATAACCAGCTAAATGTGATTTAACAAGGGTACATTTTTTTTCAGGGTTTCTGGAAGGCACAAAGCCCAAATATTCTCAATTTCATTAAACAAGTAGGGCCTTGTAAGTCTCAGACTACATATGTTTTAGAAAATAGCCTCTGAAGCATTGCAGCTAAACAACAGAGAGTAGCCCTGTTGGTTTAGCAAGACACAACATGCCAACATCACAGGATAAGAAATAATAAAGATAATTGGTTAGACTTCATTTTGCCCTAATTATACTTCTGGTGCACCAACTGTGTGTTTCAGAGATGAACTGTCTTCGGTTGCAAACTGCACATTATGAAAATGCATGGAATTGGAGATAGATTTAATAAACCTCAGATGTAAAAAAGGAAAAAAATCAAGAAAAAGACATAAATAGGTTGTAATATATTGCAATACAGTATTTGTAGCTTGATACTGGAATCTAGCCTAGCTTGCTGAGAGCTAACTAGGTATAGTATGAAGACCTTAATATTGCTTGTCATTATTGTCTAAACTTTTTTTCATTCTTCAAACAATCCAAGTGTAACATCATGAATGTCTTCAAGGAGAGACTGCCCGAACCTATGTGCCCTTATCCCCATTTGTATGTTTCATTGTGTCTAGAGTACAAAGAAAAGCAAAAGACACAAGTGTTCTTGGAGAGAGCTTAAGGAGGCAGCCAGGAGGAGGCTGTAGCAGCAGGCTTTTTGCCCTGTCTTTGAATGTGGCCATTCAGAATAGGTATAAATCACTGGTGCCTTAAATGCTTAAACGTGATCTGACAACACATTGTACAACCAAGTACAGTTCAAGCATACTGAACTCTTAAGGCTTGCAAAATTCCCCTCTAAAGTCAAGTAATAGTTATTCCTGGATAATTTAATAACTATTTGATCAATCTGAAATCCACACATATGTTGAAGACAAGTACTAGGGGTCCATTCATACCAGTCTGCTGCAAGTGCATGCTGGTAGATGACATATGACAGCTTGTTGGGGCTCAATGTTTATTAACAAATATAATAGAATAAGCAAGTGGTTGTGAATTCCATTTTGCATCAAGCTTTTTTTTAATCTGTTTTATAGAATGTCCCATCCCAAGCTTAATGTCAACTCAATATGGCTGCCATGGGAATAAAAACAGCTCTTATGGGGTCACAACATCCATTATCATTATCATCAAAATGGTTTGTGTTCATTTATTTTAATTTGGGCTGCCTAGAATATATATGTAAACATTAAATTCATTTCAATGGAAATCCATAACTGCCAGCATTATTTTCTTTCCTCACCACTCTCCCTTATCTCTTCTTTAAGTCTGGAAATAGCTGGCACCATTGGAAATGCAGATCATGGGCATTTTGACAGGAAACTCGGAGGTAGCTGTGAGCATTTCCCTTGTCTAGATAATGGGGTTTAAATGGGATATTCAGTTGTGTGCATTCTAGTTAATTGGACATCAAACACAGCATGTACGTGAGAGATTAGACTTGTGAGAATATGTCAGAATAGAGGAGACTGCCGTATTTGCTCTCTATCAGATACTTTGTTCTAAATCTGTATTATTGGACAAGAAAAGCTTCTAATTCAATTTCTCACTTTAATTTACTAGGGGAGGATTAAAAGGAACTCATGAGAGATGTTGCTGGATTATGCTATAGCACTTTTTGCTGGTAAGTTTTTACATGTTCTAGGAGTGGGCCAGGCTGATATCCCTTGACTTTGCTTTTAATTTCTATACTGGGATATAACTCAGCAAATACCTAATGTACGCACACTTGTTTGAAAATAGTGAGAGTCATGATCCATCAATGCAACAAACCCAAGCCTACTATTAAATAACTACAAACATACTTACTGGCAGTAAATTGGTGAATGGTTAACTGATCATTATTGACCAATATTCATTCTCCACACATTGTATCATATCCAGGCATTACTGAAGTAAAGGATTTTGCACACAGAGTTGCAGTGATAATATGCAGCCCCTTGTGTTCTTAGTCAACATTTTAGCCTGATGATGGCACTGGAGAAAAGAATAACAGAATAATAATGTTGTTGCAATCTGCACATTAGATTTGAATATTTCTTGTGTACAAGTGAAAATTTTAGCCTGATTATGGTGCCAGTGGAAAGGCCAGAGGTCCCCAAACCATGATTTACTTCATGGAGACCATGAATATTTATATCAAATGTCATAACGATTAAGTTATCGAGACATCCTGCTATAGACCAGCCTGCTGAAGCTATGCCATGCCAACAGAACATCTGAATGTAAATTTAAGCCAGTAAACATGTGAAATCCTAACAATATAAATGGAACATACTGTATAAACCTTCACACAAAAATAAGTATTTGCAGGTGGTGGGCACAATAACAGGAACACGTACACAATATGACATCTGACAAATGTCAAAAATACCATAAATTCGAATCAGCTCCTCTCTTACAAA
Organism: Thunnus albacares; assembly: GCF_914725855.1. Classification (NCBI taxonomy): domain Eukaryota; kingdom Metazoa; phylum Chordata; class Actinopteri; order Scombriformes; family Scombridae; genus Thunnus; species Thunnus albacares. The sequence continues at coordinate 25,621,076 of NC_058109.1, read as the reverse complement.
GTCTCAACAGATTTTAAACATGATATGCCCCATGAAGATAGTATTTTTGCAGAGCTATTGTACCGACTTGCATCATGAGATGAAGGTTTTTATATCCTTGTGTCCACCCCCTGTTGTTACTTCTTTATTTGATAGAAACACTATGGCACCTCTACAATATATTGTTCAGTTTTCCATAACAAGCAGACACAGACACACACACACACCTTTCTTTGCTGAGCCTTTCCAGAAAAGTGTCTAAACTTTCCCCATTCCCATTTCCACAGGGCCCCATATCTCACTGTGGGAAGGGAGAGAAATAAGCAGCAGCGTGCTGCCTCTGCCAGCCTGTCGGATTTGAAGTTTATTAAGTATATCAAACCAGGGCCGGCCCCCTCAGGGAACATTTGCAATCCAAAGCTCTGCTTGCTGTTCCTTCCGCCAGCATCAAGCTGTCACAAACACTCCACTTAATTTGCAAAGCAGTGCACGGGAGGGGGGTGTGGGGGTGTGGGGGTAAGAAAATAGGAAACAAGTGTCATTTTCCACCATGTGTGAGTACACTATTTGCATCTAAATCAATCTGATGAAAGTTGTTGGTTTTTGCTCTTAGGGAAAGTGATGCATTGGGTTGTTAAACAGTGCTAGGTTTTACAGTTTGTTGTGCTGTATAAAGTGGCCTCAACATGAGGACTCCACAATTCTAGTAAAGCTATATTAACTTTGAGATTACATTTACCATCAAAAAATGCCTGTGATGTGTAGCTGACAGTAGTACACCATGTATGTCCAGTGATACTGATACACAGTCAAAAGAAAATCTTATCTTAGTGGTTAGGGTGTGTTTCATTCCTGGTGCCCTATTGAGCTTTATTGATTGATTGATTTTGAGCCACTCATGACTAGCCAAGCAAACATCAACTGCAAGTGAATCAGTGAATTTTGAGCTAACACCCCCACAGCCACCAATAGCATCACCGCCATCCTACACACTCACAAGCTGAGCGCCTCAACTCAAAAACTGACAGACCGTCCCCGCTCCACACTCCCAGACCAGATATGCAATTTATCAGCTGGAAAACATGCAGGAGGGCTAAAGGTGGAAGAGCCTTCTATCTGGTCTCGCTACACCAGCCACTGCTCAGTATGCTCTACCTGGGCTCATTTCACCCTCCAGCGGACAGGAGAGTCTATATGGGCCCCTCAGTAAAAGACCTGAGGCACTCCCACCCAGAGTCCTTCCACCTCTGCTCACCTCATCGCCTGAGGGGGAGATCAGACTGACAGGGCCAACAGGACATGGAGTTATGATGCTCCTAGCTTGTGTGCATGTGCATGATTGTGTAACTGTTATTACCACTGTGCTTTCATGTGTTAATGCTGGATATTTCCATCACTTCATTGTGCACTACATACAATTACAATGTTCAACAAGCAAGTCCAACATCTCCTCTCAGAAAGGATGTGTTACAATGAGATAATAGAACTTTTAAGCAGGAAAACGGATTACTCTCACTCCAGAATTAAACAATTCATTACCGCCTTTCTTTTTATAACTATAGACTAATTACATTAGCCATGATGGTTATGTCATAAGTCTGTCGTGCTGCTTGCATAGTGCAAATGAATGGACCGACTGGGGAAGATTTGAGTCATTTAAAAATTGGTTCTGGGAACCTATGAGGCTAATGTATAAGCCTACAGAATAGAGAACAAGTTATGCTATTGCTGGAGGTTATGGCACTGACACAAGCGATGATCATACAGGGTGGTCTCACTACGCAGACATTAGTCATGTTAGATGAGGAATATCTGACAAGCTAATTTCTGGTGTCTTTTATCAAAAGCTAATTCAGCTTCAGTCTCTCACTTTTTGTTCCTCTTACTGATTTTGCTTCCACACCAACCTCCCATCAAGATACTCCCCTTTGTGACCCACAGACTCAGTAAACGGTGTATTTGTACTGGAGCTTGTCCTCAGCTGCTACAGCCTCCGTCTCCTGGAGTGATGAATTGTGAGCTCTGCCTCTAATGTTGATTACAACTAACACATATGTAATTTCTCCCATGTGTTCTCTTGGAGCTATGTGTTTGGGGTTTTTTAAGATCAAATGCAACAAACCTCTCAATTATTTGTTAAGCAACTTCTGAACAGTATCACTATTGTTCTTACATACCACAAGAAAACCAGATAGTAATTATTACCTTACTCAAATGTCACACACATTTTCCTCCATTTTGAATTACTTGTCTGTTTGCTTTAAATAAACAAGAGACAGCTGTTTTGGTGAAAGTTATTTTTGAGAACCAGATGGTGGAAATTTAAAACAGAGCAATGAAAAGTTTGCTTGTTGAAGGAACCCATGGATGATTCTTCCTTCTTTAAGTGTGTCTGTGTCTCTTTCACACATACAAAACACACAATAAAACACACAGATAAAGTAATTATAGTAGGTGATTTTAATATTCATGTGGACGTTGATAGTGACAGTCTCAGCACTGCATTTCTCTCATTATTAGACTCAATTGGCTTCTCTCAGTGTGTAAATAATCCCACTCACCGTCTTAACCACACCCTAGACCTTGTTCTAACTTATGGGATTGAAATTGAACATTTAATAATTTTTCCACAAAATCCTATTTTATCAGATCATTTTTTAATAACTTTTGAATTCCTATTACTGGATTACACACCATTAGATAAAAATGTCCTCACTAGATGTCTATCTGATAGTGTTGTAGATAAATTTAAGGAAGCAATTCCGTCAATACTGAATTCACTGCCATGTCTGAATACTACAGAGGACTCTTATGTTAACTTTAGTCCCTCCCAAATTGATAATCTTATTGATAGTGCTGCAGGCTCACTAAGACAAACACTCGACTCCATCGCCCCCTTAAAAAAGAAGATAATAAAACGTAAGAGGTTAGCTCCATGGTATAACTCCCAAACCCGCAAATTAAAGCAAACATCGCGAAAATTGGAAAGGATTTGGCGTTCCACCAAAGTAGAAGATTCTCGCTTAGTCTGGCAAGATAGTCTTAAAACATATAGGAAGGCCCTCTGTAATGCCAGAGCCGCCTATTACTCAGCATTAATAGAAGAGAATAAAAACTGCCCTAGGTTCCTTTTCAGCACTTTGGCCAGGCTGACAAAGAGTCATAACTCTACTGATCCATGTATTCCTATAGCTCTCAGTAGTAACGACTTTATGAGCTTCTTTAATGATAAAATTATAACTATTAGAGACAAAATTAACCATCTCCTGCCCTCAACAGGCACCGTTCTCTCCCCAAACACAGGAACCTTGGTAACGGCAGTAAATCCAGACATATATTTGGACTGTTTTTCTCCAGTAGACTTGTCTGAACTAACTTCAATGATTTGTTCAGCTAAACCATCAACCTGTCTCTTAGATCCCATCCCAACTAGGCTGCTTAAGGAAGCCTTACCCTTAGTGAGCACTTCTCTACTAGATATGATCAATCTGTCTTTAGTAACAGGCTATGTACCACAGTCCTTTAAAGTAGCTGTAATTAAACCTCTTCTTAAAAAGCCTACTCTGGATTCAGGTGTTTTAGCCAATTATAGACCTATATCTAACCTTCCATTTCTATCCAAGATCCTTGAGAAAGCAGTCTCCAATCAGTTATGTGACTTTCTACATAACAATAGCTTATTTGAGGATTTTCAGTCAGGATTTAGAGCGCATCATAGCACAGAGACAGCACTGGTGAAAGTCACAAATGACCTCCTAACTGCATCAGACAAAGGATTTGTCTCTATACTTGTCCTGTTAGATCTTAGTGCTGCATTTGACACAATTGACCATCAAATCCTTTTGCAGAGACTGGAACATTTAATTGGCATTAAAGGAACTGCATTAAGCTGGTTTAAGTCTTATTTATCAGACCGATTTCAGTTTGTACATGTTAATGATGAATCCTCCGTGAAGGCAAAAGTTAGACACGGAGTTCCACAAGGTTCTGTACTTGGACCAATTCTATTCACCTTATATATGCTTCCTTTAGGTAACATTATTAGGAAACACTCCATAAATTTTCATTGTTACGCAGACGATACCCAATTATATTTATCAATGAAGCCAGATGAACCCAATCAGTTAACTAAACTCCAAACATGCCTTAACGACATAAAGACCTGGATGACCTGCAATTTTCTACTACTAAATTCAGATAAAACTGAAGTTATTGTGCTTGGCCCTAAACACCTTAGGAACACATTATCTAATGACAAAGCTGCTCTGGATGGCATTACCCTGGCCTCCAGCACCACCGTAAGGAATCTGGGAGTTATCTTTGATCAGGATATGTCCTTTAACTCCCACATAAATCAAATTTCAAGGACTGCCTTTTTTCACTTACGTAATATCTCAAAAATCAGGCACATCCTGTCCCTAAAAGATGCAGAAAAACTAGTTCACGCATTTGTTACCTCTAGGCTGGATTATTGCAATTCCTTATTATCAGGCTGCCCTAACAAGTCTCTAAAGACTCTCCAGCTGGTCCAGAACGCAGCTGCACGTATATTGACTAAAACTAGAAAAAGAGATCACATTTCTCCCATTTTAGCTTCACTACATTGGCTTCCTGTAAAATCTAGAATAGAATTTAAAATCCTTCTCCTAACCTACAAAGCCCTTAATGGTCAGGCACCATCATATCTTGAAGAGCTCATAATACCGTATTACCCCACTAGAACACTGCGCTCCCAGTATGCAGGCTTACTGGTGGTCCCTACAGTCTTTAAAAGTAGAATGGGAGGCAGAGCCTTCAGCTATCAGGCTCCTCTTCTTTGGAACCATCTACCGGATTCAGTCCGGGGTGCAGACACCCTCTCTATGTTTAAGAGTAGGCTTAAAACTTTCCTTTTTGATAAAGCTTATAGTTAGGGCCGACCAGGCTCGCCTTGGATCAGCCCTTAGTTATGCTGCTATAGGCCTAGACTACTGGGGGACTTCCCATGATGCACTGAGCTCCTCTCTCCTCCTCCTCCTCTCCATCTGTATGCATTCATGTAACATCAATGCATGTCACTAACTTTGCTTCTTCCCCGGAGTTTTTTGTGCTTTCTCATCTCACAGGAAAACCTGACTCCCGGGCCGAACCTTCGCGGTTCTTCACAGTCCTGATGGCATCCTTCCCTGTCTGTTGATGCTTGTGCTTGTTGTTGTTTGTTGTTGTGATTGTTTTTCTTCTGTCCCCCCTCCCCCTTCCCCTCTCTCTTTCTCTCTCTCAACCCAACCGGTCAAAGCAGATGGCCGCCCACCAAGAGCCGGGGTCTGCTTGAGGTTTCTACCCGTTAAAGGGGAGTTTTTCCTTACCGCTGTCGCCAAGTGCTTGCTCATGGGGGAACTGTTGGGTCTCTGTAAATTAAAGAGTACGGTCTTGACCTGCTCTATGTGAAAAGTGCCTTGAGATGACTTCTGTTGTGATATGGCGCTATATAAATAAAGATTGATTGATTGATTGATTGACAATCTCTTGACAAGCTCAAAAGTAGCATTCAACAGACCACTTTTTCAGTCTGCCTATTGGCCCCAACAGCAAAGAGATGTAAGATCTCACAATGACATGCCTTCCTTTGATCTCTCAATAACACAAGAGTATTCTCCCTGTCTTACAATGTCAGACCCTTAACCAGGTTCTGAAACACGCACATACACACACACACAGAGAAAAGATCAGTCTTCTGAAAAAGTACAAAGTCTCATTGGAGTTATGCATGTAATGAAGAGAATGTGTGCCTGAAGCCACAGCCAGCACTGGATAAAAAAAGAGGGAAGCTGTCAACTTCACTGGATATTCCTTTGGTTTTATTTTATTTCAGAAATGTTGAATGGAGAATTGCAATGTGGAAAATCTGGCGTTATATCAAAGGGAGCGCTGTGTGAATATGTGGTCAAAATGCATCTGCATTTAAATATGGTGAATTTTAATGGTTTTGTAGCTGCTGCCTGCTTATGGGATAAAAAACAATGTTTTATGGTCACCAAAGAAAACAGGTGCATTGAAATAATTTTACTTGCTTAAAGCTTGCATTTTCTTCTCAAAGATGACCAAATTAAGGCTGTGCTATGTCAACAAATGTTTCATATATAATACATTTCTCATATAATGTGGTATGCATGTTAATCATTTTTAAATTCACATATTAAGGGTGCTGTTCCAATTGATCTGAGCAAGATGAGAGGAACTATTTGCATAAAGCAAAATCTGTGTACAGCACTCATACATAAGTAAGTACAAGCTGTGTCTGTTGCTTTTCTTTTAGTGAGCAACCTAAGGCAAGGGTTAGCCCCTTAGCAGGTTTATGCTAATGCATTTGAAGTAAAATTATGCATTGCTTTAAAATTTTAACACCTACAAAGCTAACAGCATATGGTATGCAGCAACATGTGGTCGAGTGTTGACTATATAAGGATTTGGTTCATGGTTAGATTTTACACAGCTGGGACTTGCAGAGGTTAATTAACCTCCAGTGAGAAACACTTAGTGGCACATTTATTTTCATATTCTTCACAGCGGATAAAAATAGAATAACTACACATCTGTTCTTGATAATGTGTTTTGTATTTAATTAACAGTTGCTATGATGACTGCATAAATAATAATGATAATTTATATATTATATACCATGTATGTTATATTTGACATGAATGGATATTTCTACAGTCCATATAAGGAGAGATATGTACAGAAAGTATAGAATCTAGAAGAGTTACCTAATGTGTTCACTTTAGGAGTTACCTAATGTGTCATTTTACATTTTACATTTTGTATGCAGAGCTGCTGTGCAAAAAAATGGTTCAATCCAATCAACCATTTCTATCAGCTCATATCAGCAATACGATGGTCTTGTACATTACTACACTATTGCCAATATCACCATTGTTTTAACTTGTATTGATGTAAGCGCAGGACCTTCATTACACAGAACCATTATCACCTCATCAGATGTCAACAAATGTACTCAGCCTTCATGCTCCACTGGACACCCCTTGACCCTTTCTGGGGCAAAATAAAATAAGAGCAAAGATTTGAGAGACAGGACATCTCTCACCACCATGCTGTTTGGAGTGGCAAGCTGAGCCAGCTGCTTGGAGCATTGCAGGCTTGCATTGGCAACACCACCACTTGTATTAATGCGCAACCATCACTCTCCCCTGCATCTAAATGTTTCATTACAGCCTAGGCGCAGACACAATTTCGCGGCCTATATGCGGCCGCTCACCAGCAAGCGTGCTCTCTTAAGGGAAAAGTAAAGCATGACAAATTGAAATAAATGAGAGAGGGAGAGAGGAGAGGAGACGTGGAGGAGGAGGACGACGACAAGGCCTTTTCTCCATATGGCCTTGCAGGGAGGATAACTCATGTATTTTTCTAATATCTCTCTGTTTCTATCTCCTGGCAGTCAGAAGTCTTCCACTCTACCTCTTTGCCCTTTGTCCATCTATATTAGTGGTGACCAGGCTTTTGTTATCAGGTCTGTTGATGTTGTGGTATTTTTGACAAGACTGAATACACAAAATTGAAACAGATTGAAAAATTTAATTTTGCGCGCATCCAAGATCATTCAAAAGACCCTTAAGATGCATAACATTTTAATAAAATGACCATTTTCTGCATCGTACATGGAACCAGTCTACCAAGGTTATCTTATACCATACAGTCAGTATAATAAATTTCTATGACAGGTGGTTTTATCTTTTCATACAACACATATATGATACTAGTGTGCCAGCAAATTGAAAAATGGCCTCAGCAAAAAGCCAAACAAATATATCATTTCCTTATCAGCTGTAAACCATGTGGGATTTACAATAAGTTTTATTATACATGCTTGATCAGCGCTATCTGTGTTTTTTTATCAGCTAAGGGGCTGCGACCCTTGGAGCATCAAGGAAATGACAACTCAATTCTGATAATCTGTCCATTTATTTAGCAGACTCAAAATCGTGAGAGGACAATGTGTTCAGCCTTCAGGTCAGTCGCTGGGGACAGTTTGATAAAAGTGAAACTGTATCATCTGTGATGTTTTCATAAATTTCAATGCTATGTCATATCATGAGATTTATGACATATAAGCATCAAAACAACCAGATATTGTTTTGCTAGACACAATGTAGACACATGGTTTGAGGAAAACAGAAACTATAAATGTCTCATGAAGCTTTAGATTTGGGTTCATATCATATAGAGCAAGGGGGTTGGAGTGAAACTGATTGCATTTCAAGTCATTATGTAGCAGCTTGTTAGCACATATGTGCAAGCACACAAGTATGAACACACACAAACACACACATACACGTGCAAACACACACACACACACATACACACATAAATGTGTGTGATCTCTCCCCCCAACCTCACTCAAACCCCCGTGGTCTAAAACCCCGTAGCCCTCATATCAATGAAGCCACACCGATATTCCACAACGGCATGTGTGTTGCCGTAGCAACACAACCCTTTCATCTCCTGATTCCTCATTGGGTATGCATATTCCGTTTGGCGCCCTCGCCCCCCCCACCACCCCCTCACCCCCAAGCCAGTCAATCACACTTTCGTCTCATCTCTTCCCTCTGATTGGCTTGTTCCTCTCATGACCTCCTTCAAAGTATTGACCTTCATACACGACTGACTGCCGAATGACAATGAGGAGAGAATCACCTGTACTGCTGTCAGTGCATGAGAAAGACAGAGAGAAAGAGAGAGAGAGAAGATTGGAAGACAAAGCACACCTGTTGCATGTTTGAGTACCACACGATTGAGGCTCAGGAGCCGCTTGAAGCCAGTGCTTCTCGAAAATAATGCTTTAGTTGAGAAAGGGGATCAGAGACAGAGAAGAGGCTTATGGATTTTTCTCTATATGCCTCTCTTTCTATCCTCACTTCTCAAAAAGAAAAGAGCTTTCTTTTCAGCTGAAAATTATATGGTATGGTACAGATAAACAGTGACAAGAAATGAGCAGAGAAAAGAAGTGTATACATATGTGTTCTGACAGCATGTAAAGGAGGACATATTGTATGTAACGGTTATTTTTGACAGGTATGTTGTCAGACACAATACTGTAGTTTGACTGATTGATCAATTATGTATGTTTGTGTCATTTTATACTTGCAGTGCACATTTGTAGGTGCCTCTGCATGTTTCTTATTATCTGTGGGTCTATTTTCATTGTTTTTTTCTGCTCAGCCTCTTTGGGGGATCCCAGAGCAGTCAGAGATATTGACTTCCTCCTCCTTCCTCTCCTTACCTGAGAGCTCAGGTTGTCTGCTCCGCTGATCTCCAAAGGCCCAGCTGCAGCAGTGTAAGGGGGGAAATGCGGAAAACTAACTCCTCCTGATTATCTGGTCAGTTAGCTCCTCTTATCTCCCCACTCACCTCATCACTGACAGCAACCTTGGTGTGGGGATAGTCAGGCGGAAGATCTTTTAGCAGCCTCTATTGGAAATCCTTCTGCTGATAACTATGTGCTCTGAAGGTAGCATGTTGGATAGGGAGGCTGCCTATTAGTTCAATATCTGCCTGATTTGTTGTATGACAGTGTTTGACACTACAGTACATTGCATAGTGGTAACACCTGCTTTGTTCTGTCCTCACTGAACTGGTGCTTCTACATAGAATTTTTGCTTGGGGTTTTCATAAAAGCACAGTTTTGATATGGATTATTCTGTTGCTAGTCATTTATAGACAACCATGTAACTTATACAAAGATCACTTCATTCTTGTGTATGCGTAAAAGTTTTGTTCCAAACTGAATGTTTTCTGCTTCTATATCTGACTAAAACACCATAGCTTTTGGATTGTTTTAATAGTGGTTTGAAGGCTTTAAATGGCTATGTGTCGTGTGAAAGGGATTGCTTATAACCCACACACAAACCCACACAAAATGATCAATCTGATTCCGTAATTCTACTGAGTATTTTAGTGTCTTTTAATAGATTATTTTGGCTCACAACTTTACTGTTTTGATTCACTCCAATGCTCTCATCTGCCTCATTTCCAGCCATTGGCAGGCGGCTGTTTTCAGTGAAAAACCTCTAAAAGCCCACCCCACAAACGACAGAAAAAACTAGCTGGTGAGCAGAGTGAAGCATTTTGCAGCTAAAGAGCCAGATATTTCCCTCAGCAGTTGGTGGAGACCAAACCCAGAGCTAAAACCAGAGTAAATATTGGACTTATATTTATTAGGTGAGCACAAACATCTCCAAATGATTTCCAATTTTGTTCTGTGTCTGCTGGATGTGTAAAAAAGCCAATGTTAGCCATATCAACTTCATAGGGTGATAATATATGTCAGTGTTATGCTTACAGCTTGTTGTGCTGATCCCAAGTAGCCAAAAAATCTAAGAAGTCCTCCAAATTAAATGACCAAATATGTCAATTGACCTTCTGCTCTCCAGAGGAGTGTTTTTTATCTTTTGCCCCTATTGGCAGTAATCAGCAGGACATCATTTGTCTGTTTTCCAAAACTGTTACAAATCACTGTTTAAAAAAATTATGTTTTATGATGTGACAATGATGTGGTGTCTGGTTAGCTTTAGGCACAAAAAAACACTTGTTTAGGGAAAGATCATGGTTTAGGTTAAAATGATCACTTTGTTAAGGTTAGAGGAACATGCTGTGTGGGTTAAAGATACTACTTCCTTAAAGTTAGGTAACCTTCATCATCATAGTTACAATAATATCCACAGGGTTAAGGTAGGGTGATGATTGTGATTAAGGTTTTTTAAAAACTGTCCCAACCCACAGTTGGAAATTTGACACTTTCAGTTAGAAACAGGAAATGATAAAATCTACTATTGGGTAAATACCTCCTTTCACCATTCCACCTCCGATGGAGGAAATTTGTCAACATATACAGTATATACGTCATCTGAACAATTACTACAGGCACTAGATGGAATCTGTCACTCAAATGTAACTATATGTCATTTTTGGGCAACTGACATTACGCCCTATGGTGTTGTTTTTCTTGGGAGGCCAGTCTAAAAAAAATCAATTAATGCAGGTTTAAACTTCTATAGATTTCAATGGTTATTTGAGCGAGGTCAGTGTTAACATGCTGGTTGACAACTGTTCAGTATAAATGGATTCCCAGCCTTGGATTTATGTTTTGGCATAGCAGTGTTCAGTTTAACTGGTTTTGTTATTTTAATAGTGTTGGGTTAAAAGGGATTTGGGCAATGCTGTTGGGGAAAACTTCATGGTAACAGAGGGTTGCTGATGTGCAGGGTAATTATTCCTCATTCAGTCACTCTATTACATAACGTGTGTGTCAGTGTGTTTGCTTGTGAATGTATTTAGTGCACCCAAAAAATGCTAAACTTCATCGCGAGATAATGTATTTAATTGTTCTAATTAGATACATTCTCATTATTTTGCCAGCTTACAACATTGCAACAGAAGTTATCAGAAAGCTTGTTCTGCCTTTGATATTGAGGCTAATAAACTTTGTGTTTACATTATGAGTCAACATGCTTTCATTACTGATGTTTGACAATTTGAACCCAATATTTTCTCACATCTGTTTTCATAAAACCTTAAAAACAGTGCTGTTATCTCTGTCCACATTCCCTTCATCTGTACCCAATTCATTACCGAAAAAGAGAGAGGAACCTCAAACACCTCTCCCTACTCACAGTCCCCCTCTCACTGATCTGACTACAGATGTGTCTGGGTTCGATCACAGAGGGAAAAAAAAACTGGATTTGTCCACACACTGACTCTGGCATTTGAGACAACAAGAGATACATCAGAGACAGGAAGAAGTGCTTTGTTCCATCCGTCTCTGGTCCAAATAATCTGATCAAACGTACACAACAGAAAATGAGCCTGTTGGTTCTGTCATAGATGAGCTAAATTTGATTCACAGTAGGGTTTCTGAGAGTAAAAAGAAAATAAAGCTAATTTGTAGAGCTTTGTGGAGGTAAGGGTGTGTATGTGTAACATCTGCACCAAAAACTGTCGACACAAATTGAAACCACATTTAAAGGGTTCAAAAGTCACATCATATTTTTGTTTTTAATGTTTAATTTTGAACTTTGTATTTATAAATTCAATGGTTCCTCAAACTGTCTCCATTTTTCTTGTTTGGTCTCTTTTTCTCCTTCTTTCCCTTTGTCACATTTTGTTTCTGCACCACCTGGCTGTGTGTTGTTGATGGATGAGTCAATTTGGCCAAACCCTAGCAGATCATAAGATGTTAGTCCATATGATGTGACATGGCATCTCTTTATGAGATCCACAGTATCACACACCCCCCTCCCCACACACACACATACACACACTTACACAAACACACACCCACTCACATTTTTTGGCTTGCTCAAGGATCTGTCAGGTGCAGTAGTGGGCAAAAAGGGATAATGAGAATGAAAATGCTGTCTTTTTCTCTCCATTCTTTCCCTTTCCTTGCATTAAATGACATTTAGGCCTCGCCTAATAGGCCACTTCTCTTAACTGTACCATACGGTTTCAGACCATAATATTCATATATTTTCAAATATTTCTGTTTGTTTGTTTGCATGTAAATCCAACTGTCCAGAGGCAGAGTGAAATTGGTTGAGTTGTCATCTCCCCGATTTGCTGGAAGAGTTGTGGAATTATTCCTTGTCCCCGGGCCTAGAATCAGTTCCCATAGTCTAAAAACACACAAGAGCTTAATGCAAATGTGACGCACACAAAAGATGTGGTCACATTGTTGGTTAATGTTTTATGTATCTCTAGGGTCAATAAGTAAATGTATTCAAGCTATTGCTAGTGATTTATTATAAGTTTTGATGGACTTTTATTCAGTCTTTGTGGACTGGTTATTTTGGTGCAATACCCAACAATATCAGTAGGTGCCAGCAGGATGTTTTGTGCTCTTACCAAGTGGGTAGCTCCCGGTCTGAAAAGTGAAGTCAATGTGGAAGTGCCTTTAAACCTGCATTCTTCCTAATGGCCAGCAGGGGGTGAATCCACTGGTTGCAAAAAGAAGTCCGGTTGTATGGAAGTCTATGAGAAAATGACCCTACTTCTCACTTGAGTTATTACCTCAGTAAACTCTTTCCTAATGAGTTTATGGTCTCGATCGCTAGTTTCAACTCTTCTTCAATACAGCATGATAATCATTTTGTAAATTATGGTCCCAAATAGAGTGAAACAGATGATAAAGCAGGGTATGCTTTAGGGCGTGGCTACCTTGTGATTGCCAATGTCGCTACCATGGCGACAACGTTGATAATGTAACGTAACCATAGTGTAACCCCCGATTCACAGTGTAGGCGCAGCTGCTGCTATTTCACAATGTGTTTTCAGTTCATGAAAGTTCACTGTAACATTTTGGTTGCCTAAAAAAAGTCTTGCTCAGCGTTTGGTTGTACTAAAAGACCCTCTAAGGAATCCACTTTTCTGTTTTTCTGGTAAGTACATTTAGTTTTAATGGTTTTAGGCCTGTTTTTCACAAGTGGAAGTTAGCATTAGCATTAGCATTATCACAGTTATCCATAGACTGTAAATGCACCATGCTGACCAAGATAGCAGCTAGTGCTAGGATCAGCTCCACCTTCTCGTCCTAATATGGTCACTTTTGGTTCCAAAAATCCAAGATGGCGACAGTCAAAAAAAAGCTGTGCATGGCTTTTGTTTCTATGACAACAATATCTTGACAAATTCTATGGGACAATATGTATAACAATATGTAAAAGGAAGGATAATGACATAAGCTAGGTAGCTAACTTATTGCTACGTTAACAGAGGGTTGACTATACAGTTAACAACAGACTTACAACATGTAGGGTGATAAAAGCACAACACTCTCCAGCAACATTCAGTGTCGAGCTGATCTGCTCCCACAAATGGGCTTTTCTGTCTTTGTTATGATAGTTTCTGTCTGACATATAATAAAGCTCATGACAGACACAGCCAGAATAAGCTTTTCCTCCATTTTCTTGGTTAGCAGGGTGACAAGTCCCGCCCCATCTAATATATGATTGGTTGCCTGAAAAGGAGTGACAGTGACGACACCAGCACCTTTCTGAAAAGTTTCAGAGATTTTCAATGAGAGGCACTCAGCACAAAAACACATAAGAATTATATAGAATATTTGAATGCATTGCAGGGGGCCTGTACGTAAGTTTAGAGTTGTGTTTTATTCATTTTTGTGCTTTAGACCAACACTGTCCCTAGGTCCTGCTGTCATGGCGGTCTAACAGTTTGTTTACTTTGTGTATACCTGCTCCTTAATTATTTGGGCTGAAAACTCAGAGCTCCATTAACCAGAATTACATTGCACTTATACTTATTCACTTATATACTGAATTAACTTAAATATGTATGGTTATTTTACACATTTACACTTGTTAATATCTGTCAAAACCTGAAATTGAGTAACATGAGAAATTTAATGTATTTTCATATGATTATTGTTGAGAAAAAGTAACTATTTGGCTGTCTCAAGTATGAAAATACTATTAAAAATTCTGCTATGAGGAGTCAATGCAGCAACAGCCTAACATAGTCCTGTCTGCTCATTTAACCTTTTTATCAGAATAACTGTTTGCTTCGTCTCATGCCTGGAACCTACAACACAAAGCAGAATGTCCCACTGTTTGGCAACAGCGTTTCCACAGTATTAAGCCATACAGTCATTAAAGAAAAATTCAGATATTTTACATGTCGTAGTTGTTGCTTATATAAGTTTCAGTGAGCAAAACACTGGGATTCATGTAAGAATATTTTCATATTCTTATCCTGAATCTCTCCTACTTTTGTCTGTGAGGTTTGCTTGTATGAGTGTTCCAAGTTGGATTCATCAAACTCTTTTAACTTGTAAATTGTTTGTTTCAGTCTGATAAATAGCACCTGTTCATGAGGAGGTGTACGTTTGTAAGATTTTTTTGATGGCACTAAAACTGCCATATAAAGTTAACTGTTCCGCTCCATTTGTTTTATTCACAAAAATGTCACCAAAGAGTAAAGTAGAAGAATTTCACACTAAATTTCACACCAACTCCAAATTCATTAGATAAAGGCATTATGATATTAGGTGAAATGAATGTTTTTTTTTCCTCAGATGAAAAAGGCCCTACCTGTTCATGACTTTTACAACAGGTCTGGACCTCTCATGAATTTTGTTCATAGCCATGAGAAAACTCTAAGTACAATGTCACAAATTTTACTTTACTTCACTTTTAAGTGCAAATTAAGAATTAATTTGTTCGTATGAGTGGTTCTTACATAAGGCCTGATGTACTAACATGAGAGCTCTGGCTGAGAGAGTCTAATGCATACATGTAGGCATTAAAAATGTTTTCTGGGTGTTTTTTTGACACACTATATCTAATTTGTCACTGCTCTGGGTTGCTGTAAAACCACATCTTGCAATTCTCATTTTGTTTGTGTACAGATTAAACAAATGAGATATAACGTGTTAATTAGTGAGCTTTAGAGGTACTAGAATAGGCAGATTTTTAAATTGTGTCAGGAGTCAGGCTAGCTGTTTCCCCTACTGCCAGTCTTTATGCTAAGCTGGGCTAATAACTTACTGACTCTAGATAGCAGGGGTGGAATAATGAATTATTTATTTTGCAGCCCAAATTCTGCTTAATCTAATTATTATAACATTATCATCATCATCAATCATATTTTTCCTTTTACTTCAGAGAAATTTCTTTATGTTAACAGTAACTTTTCCGAATACCTGCTTGTGATGTATTGGATTTCTGTAAAAGATGCAAAGTGCTTGTACATCATTTCCATGGTAAATGTTAATCATAGGAAATCTGAACATATTGCTCTATTTTACAGTACATTCTAAGTATCTACATTCTGTGATATTGGGGTGTGTGTGTGTCAGTAGATCTAATTGTAAGTTTTTGCTTTTGTACAGTGATAGTTAAGTGTGTGCAACCAGGGCTCCATCTATATCTAGACTGCTTCTTCAGCTGCTTCTGTCATTCTCCCTGTATCTCCTGCTCTCCGTACTTCTGTCTCCAGCTCCATTCCTGCTGTTTTTGCAGGAAAAAGTTAGCTCTTCTCCTTTTATTACTGACACCTTTGAACTGTTCTCTTCCTGTCTGACTATAATTATTAGGATGCTCCTAAAAAAGCCTCAGAGATGCAAAGAAAGAGACGAAAGATTTGAAACATTTACTCACATGGGGTGCCATGGTAACCATTTGGTTATAATTTAATGTCTCTTTGTTGTGCAGCTGCTGAATAGAAAGAGGAACTTGCAGCTGAAAGGCCGTTCATTGCACTGCTAGATGAATTCTAATAATCTGTCGTCGCTTTTTCTCTGTTCTTTATCCTGTATCCTTCAAACCTCCACGCACTCGGCTCTCCCTTGTTCACTCAGCTTTGTAAAAAGGGTCAAAGAGCAGTCTCATCAATGGGTCATTTATTAGTCTCAATAGGGAAGTAGGCTTGCTCTTTCCTTAATGGGAAAGCATTTTGGAGGGACTATAGAAAGGGTTTTATTGAGAAATGGAGCTCTATGAAAGGGAACTATGAAATCAAGGAACTTTGTTTCCTGTTGATGGGTGGTGCCTGCAGAAGTGATTGAATGGAGTATGTCACCACAAGAGAGTGCTAAGAGGCACTTCAGAGCAGAGAAAAGAGATGTGTTCAATCACTTCTGGAAATAAAAGAAAAATGAACAACAGGAAGGGCAGCTTTTTACAAGAATTACTGCAAATATTTGCCACAAAGTAGCTATGAAAATACTGGTTTATTATTACAAAGAGTGAATAGATGCTATTACATTGTTGCACATGGATGCACGATCATAGCACCACACTGATAAAGTTTCTCTCCATACATCATTACCACAAAGTCATTAACTAATTTTCATGAATACACACACACACACAGGCACATCCACACACCCCAACAGCACCTCAGGCAACAATAATCAATTAGAATATCCTGGCAAAGGCTGGTTGCACCATGTAAATGATTTGATACAAATGAGCTTTTCCTAATTAAACGGTCTAATTTGCTAAAAGGGGTGTGAGAGGGAGGTTGGTGCTGGAGCCAGCTGAAATGCGCAGCAACAACAAAACGCCCCAGGTGCTGTTGAAGATGATAAATGTGAGTAAAGCTGTGTGTTTTTGAAATGAGCTGTTACAGCAAACATGACATGTGCATTTGTGTTTTATAGGAATGATTTATTTCCCACTAACTCTATTGTATGGCTGAAAGAGATGCTGTCACTATTCTGTACCAAACTAGCAATAGACAGTTCACACATTGTTTGTGTTTGAGGCCTATAAGATTCATAATGGTATGTGCTCAGCGAAAATAGAGTAAACATGAATTCAAACTGATCTGCTTTGGAAACCACAATTTATTATAATTTCTTCTACATGTGTTAAATGTTAAAATGCTGTAGTTGTGTAGTTGTCAGGAGATATAAAAGAATCTAAAACTATGGACTCTATACAGAATAGAGCTATACGATGTTTTTTGGGGGTTCATAGATTTGCTCCGATCCCAGCAGTTCAAGGAGACATGGGCTGGCTACCAGGGTCTATACAACGAAAATGTGAAATGATCCGATTGTGGAACCGTCTAATCAAAATGGTAGAGGACAGAATAAATAAGAAAGTATTTATGTGGAGTAAATTATATAGTTCTCCACGGGCAAAAGAGCTTCACTCAATCTTTGAGGAGGTGGATATGCTGTATATCTATAGGAATAACCTGTGCTGTAATGTTAACTTTATTAAAAACAAGCTTCTATTGAAATTTGAAGAAAAATGGTTTGAAAACGTTCTGTTAAAGCCAAAATTAAGAACATATATGCATATCAAACAGAATTTGGGCCCTGAATTATATGTAACATCTCGTTTATCTAGAGGCCAAAGATCTTTGATTGCACAGCTGAGAGTTGGTATTCTTCCTCTAGCCATTGAGATTGGTCGATTCAAAAATATTCCAGAGGAAAATAGATTGTGTGAGAATTGTGATTTGGGTGAAGTGGAAAGTGAGTCCCATTTTCTGTTGTACTGTACAAATTATGATGATTTATGAGAGCTACTGTTTCATGAAATGGCTCGACTAAACCCTGAAATATTTTGGTGTTCAGATGAGCAAAAACTGGAATGGCTGTTTAATTTTGATGTATTTAAGTTTGCTAACTTTATCTCAAAAGCCTGGAAAAGAAGGCAAGATAGATTGTTTAATTAGTGTTTACTAGACTTTTCAATAATATATGGCAAGCTTCCAACTGTAATTCAGAATGTCTGTACTATTTAATGATGGTCTCTAGATCTGAAGATGAAAGATTTTCTTTTTACAATATATACGTTGTACTCTGGTCCTGGCTTGTTGGAATTCATGGTGTCTTGTAAGCCCATGCGGGCTGGGCATACAGTTGTATGCATGACACAATAATAAAAATGTCATTCATTCATTTCATTCATATAATTTTGCCTTTACATTTACTTTTGACAGCGCTATATGCTGCTACATCCTTCATTCAGGCTTTGTGCTATAAGCTAGGCTAATACAATATGACCCAGACCTATATAACTGTGGTAATTGTGAAGAACTGTGATCAAAACCCACAACCTTTTTTACTTAGTCATTTTTTACATTTCATGACAGAAATGATACGGTAAAAAATTTGCTTGGGTTAAAGTTTTGAATTTGGTTAAAACGGCAGTAAACAACTTAAACTTGAGCATAAAGAATCTTTTACTGTTTCTGTTTTCCTGAAATCATATTTTTGTGAATGGTAATGAGGGGGAAAGCAGCTAATCCAAATATAAATTATTTAAAATGAAAAATTTAAAATTAATACTTTATTTAATAACACAAAAATAGCCTGTTTATACTCAAGATAGCCACTCTCATGCTCAGCAACAAAAGACTATTGGCCACCATTAGCAGATAGCAGTGGGATGCAGTGCAATTTGCATAATTTCCTTAATACATTTTTGTATACACTTACACATATTTCACAGTAATGGCAAACCATAACACAAAATATAAGCCTTTTTGACATTTCACATTAAGAAAAGCAGGTGTAAACAATCAAATTAAAAATGGCTGAATTCCATGAATTATTTATATATAAATATAAAATATAAATACATATAATGTATTTAATGATAATTCTATAATTTAATTTAATACTTTAAATTGCTACAAAAATAAAGTGAGAAAGATTATGAAGTAAGAAACTCTTAAGAATGCGCTATTACAAGGATTTATATATTACATCAGAAAATTACTTGTGTGAAAATCTGTGTTTTGGTTTCACAATTAGATCAGACTTGAATGCCAGCTACATCCAATCCAAACGCAACCCAGATAGTACACCACATGCTAACAACAGGTGTAAAGTGAGCACTAGTCCCTTAAAGGTAATTAATGTTCTGCCTGTAAGCTTTTAGCAGCAATATGTTTTAATGTATCAATCAGCAGGAGATACACAGCAGCAATGGAGCAAAGGCTATATACAGTATGTCCAGTTGCCTGATAGTCTGTGTGTGTGTGTGTGTTTGTGTGTGTGTGTGTGTGTGTGTATGTGTGTGTTGAGCCTTGAATAAATTGGTGGTGTTAATGCGGAGGGCTCCAGCTCAAAACCAACCTTCATCTCCTGTACATGCTTCTTACTCCTTACTCTTTTCCATCTGTCCAGCATCCCTCCCTCCTTTACTTCTTCTCCTGTATCTTTCAAGACCAGACAGAAGGAGTGGGGAAAAAAGAAGTAGGAAAATGTTGGCAGTGCACATACACATCATAGACATCTTTGAGGATAATGCTAATAAATTCAGGTGCCCTTTTTGTGTGTGTGTGTGTGTGTGTGTCTGTCTGTCTGTCACCTAGGTGCTAAAATGATGCAGTATCAGCATGTGACAAAAATAACTCACAGTTTCACCTTCAGAAAAATAAATTACACCGGCTACATAATTACAGGATCAGTGTCTGATCTGTTATTTTCTTTCACCCATCTCTTATTAATCACTTTCTGTCCCACACTATACCAGTTTTGTTTTGTACGTTGTTTTCCTCAAATAAAAAAATCTGATTAACATTCAAACATCGGCTGAGGGAGAAGATCACTCATTTGAAAAATTCACGAGCATTACCTCTCAGTTCCAGGACAGTTCGATAACAAAAATCATTATTTTGTAAATTTATAACTTGGAGAGCCTAAACCTTTTTAAAACCTCAGCAAAGCCAAAACAAAACTCCAAAAGAATGTTCTAGCTCCAAATTGTGATAGGGCTCAGGAAGTATGTGTTAATATCTTTTTAAGTCAGAGTTGCTTTATTCCCACATTTTCTTCAAGGTAAATCAAGTATATGGTTGAATGATTCATAATATAATACAACAGAGACCATGAATACCTAACAAATAAGAGGAATACATTAATGTTAAAGTTACAGCTTGGCTTTTGTGTCATAATAAGTACAAGTCACTCCTCCTTCATACACCATGCCTTATTCATTCAAACAAAGAACTTGTAGTAACTATAAATAAAGTGTGGTAACATTTGACAAGATATTCTTCGTTGGCTGTCTCCTATTGTGTCACCTACCGTAATATCCTCGATTTTTTTAACTTTAGGGCCAAATTTCCAAATAAACCACATGAAAGCCAGAAACACTGGTTAAAGCATATTATTGTTTGGGAGCAATCTTTAAACTGAATTCATCATGGAAGTGTTCGTGGTTATTGGCCCACATTTTGCTTCTGAAGGACAAGTTTGATGATAAGTTTTTGAAGCACAGAGCCCTGGATCATCTCTCTATTCAGCGTTCTTTTAAAGTCAACTTCTTGCTGCACTTCACATTCCCCCAGTAGCGGCTTACATCACATCCCCCACTTTTCTCAGATTCTCTGTCTGACATGCTTTAAAAGCCTGTCACCACACAATGAGGTCAGTCGTCAGAAGTCAGAGTGGCAGGATGAGGCCCTGAGAGGTGTGTGCACCTTCTTTTGCTCCATTCATCCTCCCCCATCATCCCTCTCTGCTCCGTTCACCCCGGAGGTGCACTGAATGATGGGTAATGCAGTGTATGTATGACAGATCTGGGTTGACTGCTTCCAGTCACCTCCTCTGTTGCCCCTCTGTCTCCTGCTGCAGAGGAGCAGAGAGCTGCCTCCTTTGGCTCACATGCAATGTGCACATCTGTCCTCATACTTTAAAATATAGATAATATACATAAACACAACCACAGTATGAAAACATACAGGCTCTTTTGCATGATATTTCATACACTTAGATACATCTAACTGTCCCTTCCCACTCTGTATGTCTCTTTATATCCTCTACATCACACTCTCTAATACTCTCCCCATCTCTCCCAGTATCAATAAATCATTCTTGGGCAGCTCCAGTTGACTAAATCAGCCACTATGTAAACATGGCTGCTAATCCATCGGCAGCCAGCCTAACTCCCACTCCCTTATATCCTCCTCTTCACTTTATCTAGCGGCAACCACCAGGGAGCTTCTGATCAGTCAAGCTGGGAGTAGAGCAATCTCTATGTGTTTTCACTGTCTGCAGTCTACAGTAACCCGCTACACACAGAGAGACATGTGAAACACACAGACACAGATCTATCTGACACAGTTGCTGTCTGGAAGCTAGAGAGGTTTGATAATCACAGAGGACACATTTTACTTGTAACTGAGTATTTTCATATTGTGGTATTGCTAATCTAGCTTAAGTAAATGATCTGAATACTTCTGTCACCTCTTCCTTCTAGAGCAGTACCACACACTAGCTAGGGCTGTATGAGTTCAAAATAAAGACCATTTAAAGGATAAGGCTGGCAATTTTCTATATTTTTTCTGATTGACAGCAAATCCCAAAATGTAGAGTCAAACCAACAATGAATTGATCCAAAGCTTGATATAACATATTCCTCTGTGCCGTAGACTTCCTTTGTGTTCCAAAAACTATTAGAGCAAATAACTCCTGTGCACTGTCTTCTGTGCTTGCAATTAGAGGAGATTTATTGGGAATAATGTTTCGGTAGACAGACCTTCATCAGGTCTGTGACCTTCATCAAATAACCTAATGAAGGTCTGTGTACCAAAACGTCATTCCCAATAAATCTCCTCTAATTGCAAGCACAGAAGACAGTGCGCAGGAGTTCTTTGTTCTATTATTGTCGGCCCATGGTCTTCTTTGACACACCTGTCGATCTGCAGGTGTGCAAAAGTTCTGCTCCGTGATGTCCAAAAACTATTAAAAACACATCAATGAGTCACACTGCTGAACTAGGTGACATGTTTCTTCTCCATGAAGACAACAGTTGCCATAGTTTGTTTAGAAATGGCTCTAAAGAGTGATAATAGCTATCACATTTTCAGTTGGCTCTATTTACAGAGCTTTGTAAGCCTGTTGTGCTACATATCACAACCTCTTAACTTAATACTGAAGTTCTTTTAGAAATTTACAACGTAGCACAAAGTCAAGAGGCTGGTGGTACAAATTCTCCTGTTGGGTGCCATTAAACCAGAGGGTGCTATGAAATTACGTAATTAGAGAAGTGCCAGTTAAACGTCAAACATACGTGATGGAAATATGGCATTTATGTTTGCATCTCAACAGATCTGATATTTTTGTCTGGCACTATTTTTCATCTGTTGAGTGGAGAAAAAGGTTATGTCTAATGTTTATGTCATTTAAGTCATACCCTTCAAGTACGTCATGATTTATTAGGTCTGTTCCCATTTTACTTTGTCGTATTGTCTCTTATCAATAACTCCACCTCAGCCAAACATGCAAAACTTGGGGATATTGCAACTTTTCTTACTTCAATTTTTTTTAATTTACTGGCATTTAATTTTTTTTCTTTTTTTTTTTGTGCAAATTGAAATGCACATGAAAACAAGTGGATGAAAACACATTTCCCCGTCTTCTCAACACACAGCATCATAGCATCGTGACTGTGTGCAAGCTACACCACAGGAATTTTTCTTTCATCAGTCAAGACATTAGCTAAAACACCATCTTATTCAAGTTTAGACACACATTTTTGACTGCCTCTTCAAAAGGATCACTCTAGTTAGACCGTCCTACAGAGCTGAACTTGAGCTGAACCTATCTTCCCTGCTGTGAGGAAATCCACTTTCCACAGTGATTCCATTAATTGAATTTGGTGTGAAGTTTTGCTGTCTATAAATACTGGTGCGACTGGGCCCTAAGACCCTATGACTACTAGTAGCTGTTTGAACGAAGTGACCATGAGCACAAGACCCTTCCTTCCAGTCCAATTATCAGTGGTGTTTAGCAGTGGCCCTGAGCCTGAAAAGAAGTCTAAAATTAAAGTTTTCTGTTGAAAAAAATAACTCCAAAATGAGGTGAAGATTACAACTACTCAACGACTCAAAACCTGTTTGCTCAAATGAAGTTCACCGGTGAGGTGTACACAATTCTCCACTCACACAAGTGAGATGTAAGGCAAAAGGCAATCTATCAAATGTGATTCTCTATATTCGAGACATACTGAATGATGACAGTATTGAACTGCAGCTATGACATGAGTGTATATGTTTTGTGCACACAGACCAACCTACCTACCAAGTGAGTTCTGTTTCCCAATTTTTAGCACTTTCTCTCCCAAGCCTGCAATATTTTCCCTAAAGACTTTCCCAGGGCTTGTATTGATTTTTCACAGGCTGTAGCTTAACCAGACCCTCAAGTCAACACAAAGAGACCAACAGGACATAAAGTTCAAATTGGGTGATCCCGCAGAAACTGAGTTAACAGGACACTGTGGATTTATCTTAGCTATACAAATTGTACCCTTTCCCAAGAACACATAGACAAGAACACTGGGCCAATAATGTCATGGTGAATCAAACCTATTAAACTGGATTTTGTGCCTCTATTCTCTGTCTGTATTAAGAGGGAGGGAAGATGAATTAAAAGGAAAAGACTAGTATAGTTGCTAGAGCAGAGGAGAAGCAATTAAAGGTTCAGTGTGTAAGGTTTAGTGGCATCTAGCAGTGAGGTTGCAGATTTCAACCAAATGAATACCCCTTTTCCTTCCCCTCCCCTTCCAAGAGGAAGGAGAGGAGAACCTCCGGTGGCCGCAAAACTCACGAAAAACGTGAAAGGCTCTCTCTAGAGCCAGTGCTTGGTTAGTCCATTCTGGGCTACTATAGAAACATGCTCCCTCTGTAGATGTAAAGGGCTCATTCTTAAGTAACAAACACACAACCATTCTTATTTTCATGAGATTATACACTGATTAAAACATGTTTATTAATATTTCTGCCAAGTCCATTCCGCTAGATGCCACTAAATTTTACACACTGCACCTTTAAACCACAGTTGCTTAATTTTCTGGGGAGTCAGCTTCAGCAGATGCCTTCATTCAAAACATGTTTTTGTCTAAAGAAATAGTAACAATTGCATATCTGATTGCACAGTGGGATCAGCAAATAGAGATAAAGTGAAAGGACAGAAATGAGAAGAGAGATACATGCTGAGAAACAAAACCGAGCTCTATTCACATGACAACATGCTCCTCAGAGAGACGAGGAGCTTTACAAATATGACAATTATACTATAATAGTCTCTGTTCCATCTAATGTACTGTTTCCTCCAACTTGCTTCACAATACTGCGTGAACACATCTTTTTGTATGAATTTGCACATTATATTCCACTGCAGTGTCAGGTGAGTTACTTGGAAAATGTAATTGTTTACTTTTTACTTATTACTCATTTAACAAGTACTCATGACTTTATTACACATTTATTTACTTTGTGACCCAGTAGGTACCAGTTTAGCTTGTAATATGGTCAGAAAATCCAAGGAACATGCCTCAACTTTGAACAAAAGAAAGAAAACCTCTAACACCACATTCAATCAGGATTTATTTCTCCAGGGGAAGTCTATATAACCTGTGCTGGTCAGTGATTTAATCCCATCAAGAGTGTCTGTGATTTTGCACCCTTCTGTCTTAAAATAATTGCAGGTAAGAAAAAAAAAGTGCTAGTATTAA
Organism: Thunnus albacares; assembly: GCF_914725855.1. Taxonomy (NCBI): domain Eukaryota; kingdom Metazoa; phylum Chordata; class Actinopteri; order Scombriformes; family Scombridae; genus Thunnus; species Thunnus albacares. Next base: position 25,596,108 of record NC_058109.1, on the reverse strand, counting down.
AAATAATACTAAGCCCACCAGTGATAAAGGTCAAACATAAGAAAACCCTATGGGTATTCAAAACTGTCTTCCCAAGAAAGCATGAGTTGTTCCAGTGGATAGCCAAAAACGACAGCATGTTCAAGTGAGAGAGCACCTTCAAGAATAATGATGTGCATCAGGAGCAAATAAAGAAATAGTGTGACACTGTTAAAGAGCCACAACATCCACAGGGAGAGGAGGTCAGAATAGTTGGATAGGTTAACAAAAAGTTAGACTTCCTTTCTCATCTCCTTCATGGACACGGCTGGTTTCTTTTACCCATGATTGCAATCTAGAGACCAATTAAAAACACGGTTGTTTAATTTGGAGGACTTGTTGGGATATTCATTTGGTAACTGAGCTCTAAATGCTGCTTTGAAGTCATGTTTTTAGAGGTGCACAGTGTATTTCAAAAAATGACTTCCCAAGAGAAGATGCTTGAAATGAGAGTGAGTCAGGTGCACTGGGAATTTGAGCCTGTTTTAAAGGCAAATGTCTTGTGTGTGTGTGTGTGTGTGTGTGTGAGTGTGTATTAAGAAGAAAGAGAAAGAAAGAGAGATTGCATGTGCTAAAAGCAACAAGGCAGATTTCAGAGTTATGAAATTCAAACGAGAGGGCAGAAGAATATGTCTCCTTTTCATTAGCGGACTGTTTTGGAGCTTTCGTATCCTCCGGCTTGGAGCCTGTCCAGACTCTCCCTCTGTCTAACTCTAAATAACCAAATGCATTATTCAACGATGCCCTGCGCGCTCTCTTCTTTTAAATATTAAACTTTGAAAATTGATTTATCTTTCAAAATTCATCCCAATCACAAAAGTCATTCCTGCGCAAACACTTGATTACTCACACAGATGAATGAGCCTCAGAGGAGGTGGGGGGATGGCTGACTGAGTGTAAGAAGTACTTGAGGGCATATGTAGGGCATTTCTAAAGACTGACATTAGAATAGGAAGTCCGCAGTGGTGGCTAGGGACTTAAGCTGACAGGTCAGAAATACATATTCACTTCAATGATTGGAGGGGGAACATGCATTATAACTTCAAATCTCTGGGAGTAAAGCGAGAGAGATCTGGACAGGAATAGAAAATCTTTGCGGTTGAGATCCAAGTCAGATTTTTCTGCTGCTTGCGTATATAATATGGTGGCGAATCTTATAGGCCAGGACAACTTAACCTGCCTGTCGCAACAATGGTCTTTTTAATGAAACCTGTAATGTAAATGTTTTGTTCTTGGAAGTTAACTTTGAGTAATCTGTTTGTGTTGTCTCATTGGCTCTGACTGGTCCCTTGTTGCTTACAACTATGTTTATATGATTTAGTTATAGCCAAATGCTGCTGTCAAATATCATGGATAGTCAGTATCATTACCCTGTGAATAACTTAAGGTGGCTATTTTAATCATTAACATGTAATTACTGTTTTTATGGTGTCTGTCAAAGCTCTAGAGCAGTAACTTTTCTTATGTAATTAACATTTGATTTATGTAAAATTGTCACTATAACCACTAGAAGGTGAATTAAGAGACAAAAAGATTATTTGATGAAACTGTTTGAATTTGAAACAGAAATAATAATTTAAGGGTCAATGCATTGCTTCCACTGACATCATGGATAAAGTCAAAAAATATCATAGACATGTTATATTGAAGGAGACACAACAGAACTACTTTTTTTGGCCACTTGGGGCATCGCAACAAGCTGTAAACACAACATTAACATATTATCATCTTATAAAGTTGATGTGGTGAACATGTTTTCAAACATTTGGCTATTTACAAATCCAGCAGACATGGACTAACATTAGCATTCATATGGAGTCCTCTATCTGGCCACCTGATGAATCTAATTCCAATATTCACTTTCCTTTCAGCTCTTTTTTGCTATCCACCAACTCCAATGGGAAATATCTGGCTCTTAAGCTGTTGGGCAGGTAGTGTACAGTGGATTTTTAGAGAATATTCATTGAAAACAACTGCTTTTGCATCTGAAAACAACACTGATCAGAGCATTGAGAATGAACCAGAACAGTGACGTTTTCAGCTATAAAACAATGAGTTAAGAGATGCCAAAATGTTCAATAGAGCTGAGAGGATCTGCAGAGTTGGATGATGATCCTTTGTGTTTGTCACAATGTGCGACCTCTTTAACAATGCTTACTTGCTCCACATAAAATTCCGATTTGACCAGCTTGAAAGAGTGAGGAACTACATACACAAGCATGAATCCATGCAAAAGTCTCAAGAGAACTGTACTATCCAATAAATTACCAAGCTATTGTCAATGTGATTTTTTTCAGTTGCCATATCTGCATTGCATGTTGCTTCGTCTATGTATCTTGTTCTTCAAAAATCTAATTGGTTTTCTATTTCATATGTGAGCAGAGCATGAAGGGAAATGGGAGGAAGCTAAGGATTCTGTGTAATCTCAACTGAGTTAGATGAGACTTTACAGTACAAAGAAAACATGAGGTCTAAAAGAGAACACCAGAATAGTCTTGTTTCGTCTCCCTTCACAGGCTGGCAATTACTTTGTCATCTTCCACCAGAGTTGCAATCATTACCTCAACAGACATTTTGAAATTTTTCAAAATGGACTTAATATTTTTCACCTGTTTAAGTTGTTGAGCATTCGGACCGTGTTTCCAGAATGCCCATTTAGGCGTTTGGTTTAGGTAAAATTAGTTAACACAAACCCTACTAAACCTGCAGTGAAAAGCAAATGTTAAAGCAAGAACTTCATGACATTAGTATGCTGCTTTGGGGAAATGATCCACCTAGATTAGAGACTCTCTGCTGCTTTTGGCTGAATTAGATTTTTGGCCCATCTTCAAACAAATTACAATCCGAGAGCCTTAAAGAGAGACTGGAGATACAGCCAATTTTCATTTGAACATTTACTAAGGATATACTGCGTTGATTTCATTATCTTCACAGTGAAAACAGCTGTCTTTCTAGTATATTGCTGCTGACATGACTGAGCATGAAAAGAAAAGGTTGTATTATCTATGGTCACTCTACCATAGCAGCATTCATCTCTCTTTCTTTATTTGGAGTTGGGGTAAATAATGACCAAAATGCCCATGGTCTTCTTTCTTCATTTCCTCTGTCCCTCTCTGCCTCTCTCACTTTTTCTATCTGATTCCCTGCGCTGATGATGATAGCAAGATTAGCTTTGCCTATTGTCTGCCTTCTCACTCAGACAAATACACTCATCAGCTTAGACCTTGAGGTCAAGCCCTATAAGCTGCTATTTATTAGGTGCATTGATTCCAGAGAAACTGGTATTAAGAAAACTTGAACAAACTGAAAGATTCACATCCACATTCATAATGAAATACTTCAGTATGAGCTCATCTGTTTGTGTCTGCAAGCATAAATACTGTATCCTTTAGCAGGCTTAAGTCAAACTCAAGTCAAGAATGTCCCCCAGGTATGTCTCTGAGAGAGGCACTATAATTTAAAGTCTAGGTTGGTGGATTAGTAATAGCGTTGTCTTCTGGTAGCTGCGTTGGGGAAGTTGGAAATTGTTGTGACATGGAGTTTGAAGAATGCAGATGAGTTTGAGTTTCTTCCAGACCTGATACAGTTTGTCCGAAGAGTTCAGTATATTTGAAGTGTGGCAACTGTTGTCCAATTCGGGTGTGTGTCTTAAGTTCATTTCAGCAGAACCTGATACAGTCCGCATAGCATCTTCCCCAAATGTGAGTGTGTTATTTGATTAACAATAGCATGAATTGGACATATCAGGCTCTCTTAATCTTTGATTCATGAAAAAAGTTAACCAATCATGATGACACAGGTAAAACCATTTAATTAAGATTACAATCAAATTTTACTGTCAGTAGTAAAACACTATCACAATGAAGACTTGAATCACTGTAGAAAACTAATTCACACAAATCTGGAATAAAGCCACGGTCATCCAAATTGGCTGCATTTGGTAAATGGCTACATTTATATAGCACTTTCATCCAAAGCACTTTAAAATGCTTCTGCAGCTCATTCACCTATTCACACTTACATTCACACACACACACACACACACACACACACACACACACACACACACACACACACACACACACAAACACACACACATTCACACATTGATGGCAGCAAGCTACCATGCAGGGTGCTCGTGGGAGCAATGTAGGGTTCAGTATCTTGCCCAAGGACACTTCAACATGTGGACAAGAGGAGTCACAGATAGAACCACCAACTTTCTGATTAGTGGACAACCCGCTCTACCTCCTGAGACACAGCCAAAATTGAGGTTAAATTAATCCATCCACCCATGACTCTGAATGTAACACTATTACCTTTCCACTGAAGTAATTCAATGTCAGATTATTAACACTGAAATTACTACCTGTTTCTAGCTGTGACTATACTTAACATTTTTGGGCTATGGAAAAATATTTCTAGCAGTATTTGGCCATTTCACACATGTCATCTTTTTGGTTGGTCATGCAATTTTTGGAGAAAATTGAAGTGAAATTATGACTTTTATATTTAATGTATAACTTTTAACCCAGCCACCGGGGATGCACAAGCCGGTGCATTCTTAGTGCCAGTCCCAAGCCCGGATAAATGGGGAGGGTTGCGTCAGGAAGGGCATGTGGTGTAAAACCTATGCCAAATCAAATATGTAGATCATAAATCAGATTTCCATACAGCATCAGTCAAGGCCCAGGTTACCAACAGCCACCAATGGTACTGTTGACCACCAGGGTGCCGGTGGAAACTATGCTACTGTTGGGCGAAGGAGAAGGAGAGGGGGAAGCAATGTTGGGAGGTATCAGGAGAGGAGGAAGGGTTAGAGTGTGGAGATGAGACTCAGAACTTTGAATGTCAGCACTATGACTGGTAAAGGGAGAGAGTTGGCTGATATGATGGAGAGGAGGTCGATAGATATACTGTGTGGGCAAGAGACCAGGTGGGAGGGGAGTAAGGCCAGGAGCATCGGAGGTGGGTTCAAACTGTTCTACCATGGTGTGGATGGGAGGAGAAATGGGGAATGTGGAAGGACAGATGGTGGAGGATTTTGCAAAAAGGATGGAAATGGCTGTGGTGAATACATATTTCAAGAAGAGGGAGGAGCACAGGGTGACGTATAAGAGTGGAAGAAGGTGCACACAGGTGGACTATGTCTTATGCAGGGGGGGCAATCTGAAAGAGATTGGAGACTGCAAAGTGGTGGCAGTGGAGAACATACCTAGGCAGCATTGGATTGTGGTCTGATTGTGGACTTTGCAGACCAAGAGGAGGAAGAGAGTGAAGGCAGAGCTACAGATCAAATGGTGGAAGTTGAAGAAGGAAGACTGCTGTGTGGAGTTCAGAGAGGAGTTAAGACAGGCTCTGGGTGGTGGTGAAGAGTTGCTGGATGGCTGGATAACTACTGCAGAAGTGGTGAGGAAGACAGCTAGGAAGGCACTTGGTGTATCATCTGGACAGAGAAAGGAAGACAAGGAAACTTGGTAGTGGAATGAGGAAGTACAGGAAAGTCTATGGAGGAAGAGGTTGGTGAAGAAGAAGTGGGATTGCCAGAGAGATGAAGAAAGTTGACAGTAATACAAGGAGATGCGGTGTAAGGCAAAGAGAGAGGTGGTGAAGGCTAAGGAAAAGGCACATGGCAAGTTGTATGAGAGGTTGGACGCTAAGGAAGGAGAAAAGGACTTGTATCAATTGGCTAGACGGAGGGAGGGACCGAGCTGGGAAGGTGTGCAGCAGGTTAGGTTGATGAAGGATGGAGATGGAAATTTGCTGACTACCGAGTAGAGTATGTTGAGAAGGTGAAAGGGGTACTTTGAGGGGTTGATGAATGAAGAAAATGAGAGAGAGAGAAGGTTGGATGATGTGGGGATAGTGAATCAGGAAGTGCGGTGGATTAGCAAGAATGAAGTGTGGGTAGCTATGAAGAGGATGAAGAGTTGAAAGGTGGTTGGTGACTTACCTGTGGAGACATGGAGATGTTTAGGAGAGATGGCAGTGGAGTTCTTAACTAGGTTGTTTGACACAATCTTGGAAAGTGAGAGGATGCCTGAGGAGTGGAGAAGAAGTGTACTAGTACCGATTTTCAAGAATAAGGCTGATGTTCAGAGCTGTAGTAACTACAGAGATATAAAGTTGATCCCATAACTTCATGCTGTGGCTTCATGTTGAAGTTATGGGAAAGAATAGTGGAAGCTAGATTAAGAGAAGTAATGATTAGTGACTAGCAGTATGAGTTCATGCCAGGAAAGAGCACTACAGATGCAATGATTGCCTTGGGAATGTTGATGGAGAAGTATAGAGAAGGTCAGAAGGAGTTGCATTGTGTCTTTGAGGATCCAGAGAAAGCATATGACAGGTTGCTGAGAGAGGAAATCTGGTACTGTATGAGGAAGTCAGGAGTGGCAGAGAAGTGTGTAAGAGTGGTGCAGGATATGCATGAGGGCAATGTGACAGCAGCATGCGGTTGGAGTGACGGATGGGTTCAAGGTGCAGATGGGATTACATCAAAGATCGACTCTGAGTCATTTCTTGTTTGAAATGGTGATGGACAGCTTGACGGACGAGATCAGGCAGAAGTTTCCATGGACTATGATGTTCATGGATGACATTGCGATCTGTAGTGAGAGCAGGGAGCACGTTGAGGAGAGCCTGGACGGGTGGGGATATGCACTGGAGAGAAAAGGAATGAAAGTCAACAGCGGAATGGTGTGGATGCAAAGAGTAGAGGTGGTGAAGTTGGATGAGTTTAAATACTTCAAGTAACGGAGAGTGCGGAAGAGAGGTGAAGAGGAGAGTGCAGGCAGGGTGGAGTGGGTGGAAAAGAGTGTCAGGAGTGATCTGCAACAGAAAGGTACCAGTAAGAGTGAAAGGGAAGGTTTACACAAGGGTAGTGAGACCAGCTATCTTGTATGGTTTAGAGGTGAGGTCATCGATCAAAAGACAGGAGGTGGAGCTGGAGGATGGTAGAGCTGAAGATGCTAAGATTTTCATTGGGAGTGACAAGGATGGACAGGATTAGGAATATATATATAGGAGTAAATTAGAGGGACAGCTCAGGTTGGACGGTTTGGAGACAAAGCAAGAGAAGCGAGACTGAGATGGTTTGGAGAGGAGAAATGCTGATTATATTTGGAGAAAGATGCTGACAATGGAGCTGCCCAGCCAGAGGAAAAGAGAAAGGACAAAGAGGAAGTCTATGCATATGTTGAGGGAGATATGCAGGTGGTTGGCACGACAGAGGAAGATGCAGAGGACAGGAAGAGATGGAAACATATGATCCACTGTGGCAACTCCTAATGGAAACAGTTGAAAGAAGAGGTAGAAGAAGAAGAAGAAGAAGAAGATATTAAGGGTACAACAACAATATTTAACAAGATTTCTCATACCTAGAGTTGAAAATACATACAGATATTTGTAAATGCATGCCTAGATTTACAAATCAGTGTTCACAAATAGCTGGATAGGGCATTAAAACTGGAAGTTAATCTAAATCCAACCTAAATATGGACACACATTTACAAATCTCGGTACATATTGGCAAATGTTGAGTTATGAAATTTCAATATTAATGTCCTGATTTACATTCAAGCAAAAAAGGTAAAATTAGAAGGATCTGAATGTAAATTCTGAACTCTGTGCAGATTAATATGACACTATATCTCTACCTTTGCTCTTACTTTCTCTCATCTTATTTTCCATTTTCTCCCAGTGACTGGAAACACTCCATCTGAGTCTTAATTAAAAGCAAAACCACCCCGTTGATTGTCCTTGATTCATGTACCAAAGAAAATCATTGAGTTATCATTGCTTTTTGTTATGGCGAGCGACTCATAAGGACATTGATGAACACATCTGTGTCTGGCCATCACAGAAACCACAGCTTAGTAAAAATGCTGTTGAAACACCCATTAACCTATCTATCACTGCATCACACTCAAAGAAAAAACTTCCCTAACTTTGACTCCCTGTGGATCTTTCAAAAATGGTGCTTACATAACACACACATACACACACACACACACACACACATACACATGCAGACACACTTGCCATATTTCTGTCTCTCTCTGTTGCTCGCTCTCTCTCTGGAGCACCAGTGTATTTTCTCTTTGATAAAAGCACCTAAATGATGAATCGTACAGCATTCCTGCGTCTCCCAGTGCCACTCCAACTGACAAAACATCAAGTGCTTCTTCCTGCTCTATTCTGTCACCACATATCTTTTGATTAGTACACACAGCGAGACACCTGAGTGCATAAAGGATTCCTGCTTTTTCCATAAATTACACATCAGGGGTTGGGACACCAGATTTGTGTGTCACCCAATCATAGCATCCCATTTCAGGTAAGGAAGGAGACATGTTTGAAATGGCATTGCTGTGCCTTTCATTAGGAAAAAAGTGTCAAAGACAGGCATGCATTCTGTGGAGACAAAGGGAAGGGATGGTTATCACAAAACTCATTATTGCATTTTTAATCTCAAAATCACTCGGCACTCAGCAGGAGTTGTTTTCAATATAAAATTTGTTCATTACATAATTCTGTCAGGGGTTGGTTAGGCAATATAAACGTCTCAGAGGTTTGACTTTTCACTTTGTACCACTTTTTCATAATGTTATCAAGACTACAGGGGGAAAAAAGTTTAAAAAGCTTGACAGGTGGTGCTAACTATAGGATTTGAAGCCTTCCTACAAGCTGACAATTTGAACTGATTTGCCCTTGGAAGAAATCATGCCCTGCAAGCAACACAGAATTTGATTAGATGATTATGATGAACCACTGCTGCCTACAATATACAATATCTGAAATTGACAGTTGTGTGATATGTGTGGTCATGATATATGACTTTTAAGGTGACACCACATCTAGTTAGAGGGGAAACTCGAGATAAGATAGCCAGGAAGGAATGGTGGATTTACTCCTTAAATTTCTCCCTAAGGGTCAGATTGTTAAAATGTTTTCTCCTCCTCTGATATTGTCTTGTGACATTAGAACTTCAATGGAGTTTGCTCAGATAATATAATGTAAACACCTCATGGAGAAGGGTTTTACAATAACTAGGGCTTTGAAGGGGCTTATTCACAGGTAAAACAGCATAACAGGGCTTGTCAGCTGTAAAAGAGAGATCTGACATACCAAATCATGTGGGCATTTCAGCAGAATGCAGGAGCGCTATAGCTCAGCACAGCTAGCATTGTTAGAAGTGGTCTGGCCAAGCTCAAAATTTCAAGCAGGCTCTAGTCCTATTGCAGTAAATTCTTGTGCAGCAAGGAAAACTATGGCCCCTGTTCTGTAAATATGGTCTGTTTTTTCCAAATAGTCAACTTACATTGTCATTTGAATGAATCTAGACACAAGGCATAGGTTATGCATTTGCAGAATCAAGCTTAATTACATATCTACTTTATATAGTTGTTAGGAGGTACAGGGGTTTTGAGAGACACATCATAATCTTCCACTTACCACTCCCAATAGTTTGCTGATTAGACCAGCTATCAGCTGCCAGGCTCAATCTGTTCTCAGTGGATGTTTTCCAGAGTAGAATCTTGCAGGGAACCAAAGGCTGAGGCTTTGCAGGGGTCAAAAAAACTGCAAAATAATTTATCATCTCAAAATCCAAGACAAGACTTGACAAACAGACAAACTGAGTTGGCAAAGAGAAACAGCAGTCACAATTTGAATCTAACCAACAGGGACCAACACATTCTCACTCCTAACCATAGACTAAAAAAATATGGACATAGACACTGTGATGTCACCCATTGGTTTGTGGACTGCTGTTTTGAAGCCTGTTTTGAAGAGTTTAGCAATTTGACCGTTGCCATCTTGGATTTGAATGTCGCCATCTTGGATTTTTGGAGCCAGAAGTGACCATAGTTGGGCATGAGGGTGGAGCTGGCCATTAGAAACAATGCAGGTTTAAGGCACTTCTGCATTGGCTGGCATTGACCGGGAGCTACTTGTTTGCTAACAACTCATCACATACCGATGCTTGGTCGGCACCCCTTGGCGTCACTTTTTATCACATTGGGTACCCCTTTAGCGTCATTTTTCAATGTGCAGTATCACAGCAGTCACTGTTAAAAAAATAATTATGTTTTATGGTGTGACAATGCTGTAAGGTCTGGTTAGGTTTAGACACAAAAACCACTTGGTTAGGGTTAGGGAAAGATCATGGTTTGGGTTAAAAACTGTCCCGACCCACGGTTAAAACTGTGCTGACTTGTGGATAAAAACTGAGGTTGGAAATGCAAAGCGAACAGCGGTCTCCTGCAGCAAAGTCCAGTTTTTGCCATCTATTTATCTAGCCATCCACCCAACCCACCACCTCTGAATATGGAAGTTTGTCACTTTATATAGATGTCATCAGTCTCATGGTGTCTATTTCAGATGTTGTGGGAGCTCTGTAGAAGTCTACCGGCCTACCCTGCATGTTGACAAATGACACTAAAGGGGTACTCAGCGTGTTAAAAAGTGACGCCAAGGGGCCCTGACCAAGTTTTGGTATGTGACGAGCTGGGAGTAAGAACGGGCTGACAGGGGCATGATGGACACTTGAAGTATACAATGGTTTGACAAATGGTTTGACAAGTTCTGTCAAACATGTGGATCCAATATGACCCACCTTTGTCGTAGTGTTGTGTTGCAAATTTTAATTAAATTGAATTTAGCTAGAGCTACTATAATTAATATTTGAATACCAACATGGATCAAATGGCTTTGTGTAAGTGAAAGGGGTCCCTCGTAGAGGTAAACTGACAGATAATTATCAGACAGTTCCCCTCAGATCTACACTGTGTGGGACATTTTAGCCTGTTCAGCTCATTGTTTTGATTTTACAGCCTGCAACTTTTTTGGTTCACTGCTGTAATTAGTGTCATCTCCAGGTATAGCAGCTTAGATAAACTCGCTGTATGCTACCCACCTAGCTCTAAATGACATACAGACAAAGTTAGTGACTAGCTGGTGAACATAATGGAATATAGAGGGGCTAAAGAGCCAGATATTTCCCTCAGGAGTTGGTGGAAAGCAAAACAAAACTGAAAGGAGAGTGTGGACATGAACAGAAACACTACTCCAAGTGAATGTTAATGTTGCTCTGTATCTACTAGATGTGTAAGAAAGCAACTAATTGCTACTATGTTCCCCGTAACATTTTAAAATGTGATAATATGGTGATAATAGTCAATATTGTGTTTACAGCTTGTTTCTGCTGCCGCCAAGTGGACAAAAATTACTTAATGCAGACTTAAAGTTATTTTTAAGTCATTATTTCATGGCATGTTTATCTTATTTATCTCCATGTACTGTATATTGTGGCTGTAGATATATAGTCAGATGTAGTTTACTCATACACACACACACACACACACACACACAGCCCCACAGCACCTTGAAAAGCCTGTGCAGTATTGCTAATCTATATTTTATCAATTATACAATCCACATCATAACTGCCCAGCTGAACAGCTGGTATCCTCCACCATTAACACAGACATAAATAACAGTATAAACATAAATGAATATTAATGCTTATCTATTAGCATTAGCTTTGTTGGTAAGGTCCCAGTGGGCAGCCCTATTAGCTTCAGCCACACACTGGGCTTCTGGATCAAGACTCATCACTGCAGCTTCAGTAGACGCAGGTGAATAGCATGTTTTCCTCTGAGGGAACAGCTTTTTCACTCTGAGTCGTGACAACAGCTTGGTAGTCTTGACAGAACAGCTTGTGCGTGGCTGTGCTCAACGTTTTGTATATGTGGTTGTTGTGTATGTTGCCACCTTTCCTAAAGACTCTGGATAAAGAGCAAGCTATATCAGCTTGTTGGCAACAAAGACTTTAAATGGATCTAAGGCTTGATATTTTGTGTTGCTGTGTAATTCTGTGGATTAAATACAAGTCAAAGCGGTAAGATATTGCTGTGCCACAGCAATAACAAAGTTTGACCTCTTATATTCTAATGAATCTAAGTTTTCATTAGATAAGAAATACAGTGCAATCAGGCAGAAGAGATAGATTTATTGCTTGTTAACTAATTTTGCTACATTGTTTTGTTTCTTTGATTATACTAGCAACACTATTCCTCATAACATCACCAAGACTGTTCTTCACTGCACTCAATCATTTGTGGTAAGTTTCTTAAATGCCTTGTGATTAATTCAAATCATTATGAGTGTGCTTTATGTACACGATTTGATTGAAACATGCATTGCATTCGCATAATTACAGCGCTGTAGAGTAGGGCTTATTGTTGCGATCCAATCTAAACCACTCAGACTTGGAGCTTTGAGTATTCAAGGGGACTAATATGAAATCACACAAATGTATTGTGTACAGTGTTCTCAATTATACACAATTACAGTCTGGCCTTTCAGAGACACAAAAGCCTATTTTAGGCTAACATTGTTCTGCAGAAATGGTTTGCGGTTGTTTTATAGAGCTAAATGGGAGAATAATGATGAGAATACAGTGAATGATGACGGGGAAAATATATTCAAGGGGAAAAGTCTTACTACAAGAAAACCAAGAAAACTTCTCACCATAAGTTGGATAGAGACTGATTTCGTATGCTTAGATATGAGAGTGTGAGAACTGCATGTCTACCTGAGTGTGCATGGTATTAGTATGTAGGATTTTGGGTTAGTAGGCTCATATCTGCCCCAGGGCCCCATTACAGGTTAATTTGGCTATAATATACATTTGAAAATTCTAACACTGTATAGCATGTTGTTTTTTTTTATCAGCAAAAGGGTTACATACACATAATGTGTATTTAAAAACCTAAAACTTGAAAAACACACTTGTCTCATACTTTACTGTAGGTTTTACACAGTGTGATCAGGTGGCCAGAACAAGCAATGTAAATAGTTGGCACCCCATACTGTAAGAATAAGAATGCTTTACCCTAATCCAAGGTAAAACAAAATGTACCTTCATACTACATAACTGTTTTAAAAGGTTGATGAATCTCAAATGGTGAAAGCAGAAAAACACACAAATCCTTATAGGAATTCTGATGCTTCCAGTCTGCGTTGGCACCTTTACCTGCCACTAATCTGTTTTCAAATCCTCTGATCGACAACCAACAGATGCAGCATGCACTGATAACATATTTTTGAAGTCCTTATCTGGTCTCCACACCATCAAAGTAGTGTCTGGTTGTGTGTTAGCTGCAGCTCAGGTGAGTCCTGGGTTACTCTGGGAACGCCAAGCAGCTTGCCAAAACTCCTGAACACCGGAGGGAGGCCCAGCATTGTGGTCTTGCATGGAAGAATTGAAGAATAGATGTCAACGTATCATACACTCTCAGGCACCATCACTCCTACTAGTGTAGAAGAAATTTTCACCTGTTTGCTAATCAGTAACAATACTTAAAAAGTAGAGAGAAGAAGTCTTGATTGAGGTAAATACTGTAACAGATTTCTAAACAGTAGCTCTAAAAATTGCCAGAATGAAGCTTCTGTCTGACCTGCCAGCCCTTTCTATCTTTCCCTCCCCATTTCTTAGCTCTTAGCAAAGAAACCAAGATTAGGGGTTGTGAAGACACAGGCAATGTTACCCCTAAGGTGGAAATGCAAAGGTTTATCTAGAGACAGCCCATAAAAAAACAACCTTTTAATCATCCAGATCAGCAACAGAGGAGGATATCACCCGGCTTATCCTTCATTTGAGACAGGATATCAGATGAAGCTGATACAGAGCCTTTTCTCATCACACACAATGTCTCCAGGTCTCTTCTCCTATCCAAAAAATATCCTGAGTTGAGGTCAGAGATAACTCAAACTCTCCAGAGACACATGAGGATGAATAATGGGAGAATTTTGTTTAGCGGCAAATTAAGTTACACGCACATGTTCAACTGATGCTTCTTTTTTTAATTCATACCAGACCTTCCTGATCCTAATATCCACATGCTTTGTAATTTGTGACTGATACTACTCCTCTTTGTAAATTGCTTTGTTCTGTCTGTCTATTTTCCTCTTCCTCTTTATCATTGTCTGCTCTCTATTGTAATGCTCCCTCTCTCTCTTTTTTTTTTGCAAAGCAAATGGCATCTTCAGCCTACATAGACAGATTCCTCCATTATTTTGAAAACAGTCTCTGGCATCCAACATCATGTGTGAGCACAAACAGCCTATTCTCCTCCTCTCTCTCTCTTTCTGTTACTTCTCATCTGTGCTCGCTCCTCTTTCCCTCTAATGCTGTTGAATAATGGAGAGACTGCATGCAGTAGTCATGCTGTCACTCAGCCAGTGAGATGCAGGGGGCCTGCGGTGAATACATATGTGTGTGTGCATGTGTGTGTGTGTGTATGTGTCTGGTGTGTGTTTGTCGGCCTATCTGTCTGCATGCTGAAGATTAGCCTTGAGGGCACAACCTTCCCCCACAGCCACACACACACACACACACACACACACAAACACACACACACACATAAACACACACATGCATATACTGTAGACACAGATCATGCAATCAGCTGTAACAACACTGCTTCTTCTTATATTCGCTATCTGAGTGTTATGTTTTCTGTCTCTCTCTCTCTTAGAAACTACTCTATGATGCAACAAACTCTCTGCCTGATAAACACAAACCTAATTTAATAGCAATGTAAGTATTGCATATGGTAGCACTACATAATGTATGAATGGCTAGCTATAGCAAGAACACAAAGATCACAAATCAGGGTCAAAAAGAAGATGAAAAAAACAGCCAAAAGAGGCCAACAAGATGATGAAATCCATGGTACTGCAGGGCAGACATGCAATTATTTTGCATCCGATACTCTGCCATCCTTGTGGCAAGGCTAGGGGGCCCCCTGCTGCTAAAAACAGCTGGTAAGTGGACTTGAGACATCCAATTCCTATCTTTAAATTGACAGACTGGCAGAAATACACGCTGCAATAACCAGTGCAGGCCCCTCCACACCACCCTCCTATTTAGTTTGCCAGATTGCCTGGTTGTTGATTGCCTGGTTGTTGTCTCTAGACATCGCTTTTAACTCTGAGAGAGCAACCGGGCGAATGCAACATCTGGGGTTCCCTACCAGCTGAGCCAATAAAAAAAAGGTTGTGCATACAGAATGGAGAGAAAGTCAAAAAAAGGTGGAATACAAAATGGTATTGATCCAGTGGGGGCTCATGTAAATGGATGGAGGGAAAAACTAATCTCCCTCTGTCTCTCACTTGCACTCTTCTCCCTTTCTCTATCCCTGTCTTTTCCCAGTCCAGTGCCCGTCACAGCTGGGAAGGGGCTTTTGCTTGCCTTTGGCCCAATTAGCCAGGGCTTAAAGCGCAAAGCATGTTGAGCGGAATAGGTCCAAGCTTGGTTTAGTCTAGTTCAGCATGGCTTGGCTTGGGCTTGGCTCGAGTTCCTGCTTTGAGCTGCTATGCAATTATAATTAAGGTTGTCCTCTGACACACACAAAAAGAGGAATTATTCTCCCTTCAAAATTTCTGCATCTCACATTTTAACATAGACTTTCTCTCCCTCCCTTTCTCTCTTGCTGTCTTTTCCACATACACACAAATACACACACACATACTCGCCCCCACAGCACACGGTTGGGATCAGCAATCTGGCATAGCTTCACAAAGACACAAAAACTCCCAGAAGGAAAAGGGGAACAATACCATTTCATCCCTGTCTTTAATAGCCCCATCCTTTCTGCTCCCCTAAACCTCCCTGACTCCCTCTCTCTCCCATTTTTATCTGTCTCTTACTGTCTCTCTGTTTCTTTCTCTCTCTTGCTCTCTAATCTCAGTCACTTTGTTCTGTGAATTCATTAAGCTCTTTTCTATATCGCCGGTGTCAAGGATCAATGGTTGCCATCGGAACAGCTCCCAGCATGCACTGCCATGCATGGCCATTTTTAATGAGGGCTGGTTCCATCTGTCCCGCATAAATAAAAAAGAAAACTCAATTTTCAATACCAAAGTCCCACTCAGATATTAATCCTAATGATCCCTTTTCTTTCTACAAATGTGATAAATTTAAATAAATACCAAAAAGCGCTTTCTCTATTATCAACTACTAACTGTTTTTGGTTTAAACAAACAGCTCTTGGGATGAAATTGTATAACTGTTGGTGTTTGATACCTTTATTTGAACCTTTTTTCCATCACAAGTCTGAAACCAAATTGCTTCAGGTGTATCTAATTTTATGATAGGAAGGCCAAATCAGAGCCTTGGATGGATAATGTGAAATGGCTAGAGGGGGTCTGGTACATCGGGGCTTAACCAAGCATACTAAAAATATGTTCTCAAGTAACAGTAATTTTATGTCCAACTGAAAACACATTTTGTCATTCATTTCTGCAGTCAATTTATTGTCAATGTTTTTTTTTTTAAATTATTTAAAGAAAGTTAAAAAAAAAAAAAAAAAAAGACAGGCTGAGACAGACCAAAGTGAGAAGCATGTGAGAAGCTAATTAACTATCTAGCCTGATGTTAGCAGTGCACTTTTCCAAGGTGAATGTTTGTGTGGTCACCTGTTCTACAAGCTAAGGTGCAGGACAAGATGTGTGTTCATGTTTGTATGTTAGATAAGAAGGAGACTTTAGCAGGAAAGCTAAAGTGGGTTGTTGTTCACAGCCTGTGGCTCTGTGTTGTGTAGCCGGCAGCTGTCTGGCTGTTAGCCGGCCGTCTGCTCTGCCTGTGGACACAGTGACGTTACTGCTTTATGCAAATATGGTTTAAAATGAGATGATTTGATTGGATGTATGGAAACAAGTTCTCCATCTACGTAGACGAATAAAGGTATTGACACAATGCCGATATAAGGGGTGCCATCATTAAACGAAAAAATATAGAATACAAATTTCTCTCTCCAGCCCAGCCTGGTTTACATGCAGGAGGCAGCAAATAGAGGAGGAGAGAATATGACACCTGCACAGACAACCTTTCATAAGCATGATGTCCACACACAGCTCATCATGGCTGACCCAGTGGAGATGGACCGATTATGGGTCAGTCCATCAGTGTAATCTATTGTCACCACTGCAGAGTAGGGTCCACATACAGATAGGCCTCTGATAGCTTGGCTAATTTTTACACACAGACGAAGATAAACACACACATGGACACACAGAAAGACACATACAGAGACAAATTCAAGCACACACACACACACGCGCACACACACACACACATACAACCGACAGATAATTGGGCAGGAAACCATCTAAATCAAAGATTCTATGCCAGCTGAATACCAGCCTAGTCCACCAATGAGCCTCCGGATTGTGAAAAATGTATGAAAGAAAACAGGGGAAAAAAGCCACAATGATAAATCACCAGTGTTCGGTCCAAGGAGAGAGAAAGATTTGTTGGAGACGCAACATGATGCATAATGAAAATAGATGCCTATGTAGAGGCTTTCTGGGCACGCTGTTGGTCTCCATTTAAAATCAATCCTGTCAATGCATCATAAGTTATTTTGACAGGGAGCAAGAGGCATTTCAGGAAACACCAGTTTAATGATGTCTTTAACCTGCCAGTAATTGACCTCCGAATTGAAAGGGAGAAACAGTATTAAAAGCCCGGGGCAGGCGATTATAGTTCTCTGCTAGCTGTGCCTGCTATACATCATTTCTGATCAGACCTGGGTCAGCATAAACCACGGCGTTTTTCTTCACCTTGTAAAAAAAAAAAACAGAGGTCTGTGTACAGTAGTGAATGGCTTCAGCTCTGGATGGAGCAATGTGGTGTGTGCTAGATTGGATTTATATACTGTGTATACTGCTGCCTTATGTTTTCACAACGTGCTGTACATCAGAAAGCTATGTGTGCCAGGTTGTATAGTTGCTACCTTAGATATGAAAGAAAAAAAGAGGAATATTGATAAGAAACCAGAATATTTTTGTGAATTTTCAGATAGCGGGATGTTTGAGATGTATTAAAATTCTTGCAGCATGCTCCTGCTAGCCTGAGATAAACTACATCTTGTGCATGAAGTATACTTTAGAAGTATACTGTTTCAAAGTGAAACTTACTATAGTTTTCACTTTCTCTCCTTTAGTCAAACACAAGAGACAGACACACCCGTGCACAGTCATACAGTTCACATGTGCAGTAAAACAGGCTTACAATCACCATCAGATGGCAGAACACAGTGACTTAAATACATACCATCTGGCTGCATTAGGAATCCAAATGACTTCTGATTTATTCCTGAGCTTGGGGAGAGAGGCATTAGCCTGCTATCAATTTACTATCAATTTGTCAAGTTATTCAAATTTTCACCATAAATCTAATCATATTCATTCACATTTGTGTTGAGAATAACCGCCAGTTCTTCATACATTACAGTACTGTATCTCATGCTGCCAGTTATATCAACATCATGCCGCCGTGCACAGCCAGCACCATACAGACATCAGCTGTTCATGTACACCAACCATAGTCAACAGCAGCTTGCAGCAACATCAGTGCAAGCTAATGTCCACAGATTACAGAACCTGCTCCACTTTAATTAATACTGGAACGACCCATCCTGAACCACCGACCACCCTCTCTGTCGTCTCCAGCTGCCTTAAACCTCACATCTCTGCTCAATCCTGCCAGCCCACTAGATGGAGGTAGAATCAGGCACGGGTGGATGTGAGCAAGTCTTTGAGTTTTTAATATGCTGCTGGAGGAGATCAATCTCAGGCAGCAGGAAAATGAATGGAGATGCCTGCGCAGGGATTTTGGCGCTTGGGCTAGGGCAGCATGTGTCAGAGCAAAGGGTGTGTGTTTGATTGTAATTACAGTCGTGCTTTGAGCCCTCCTCAAGAGTCACAGGGTGGAGGTAGGAGGGGTGTGGAGTTTGATTGAGGATGGGATGGAATGAAGGATGATGGGAGAGGTGGAGTGTAAGCATGAGTCCATATGCTGCTGGGATGGTGGGATTTTCCAAAAGGAATTTTCACCTTGGCCAAATCTCCCCAATGCCTCAGGATGTTGCCCAAGGTTGAGCGGAGTGACAAAGACCGACACACAGAGGAATAGAGGGAGAGACATCACGGCTGCATGACTCTGTTTGCCAGAAAACAAATCAGAAATTAAGCAGTTATGAGAATTGACAAAAATATGACATCCCAATCAACCACCCAATGATACAGGCTGCTGGGTGGTGATGGTGTAACTTTGTAAATTTCTCATCTATATTCTCTCATTTTATTTTCTCAGGTGAAAACGGGGTAAATATTTTAATACTGTACCACTCAAAGGTGCTAAAGCTGCTGATAATAACAACATCAAACTAATGACATTCGAATATGTTGTGAGTAGGGATTTAAGCATCCTGACATTCAAAAACACACTTGACATTTCCTTCAATGTGCCGGGTGACAAGCCGCTTTATGTAATGAGTCAATGCCATTTCTGAGACATCAGAGATAAATAAAGATAAAAAAGGCTGTTTGACCAGACACACACACACACGTGTTAAGAGGTGTCAAAAACACACTACTAACACAACTGCTTCAGAAATCACAACCGAAGGCTCCAAACAAACTATTGTCATTGCTGGCAACACTGTTACAACAAAAATGTTAAGAGCCCAGTGGTCTCACATCTTTTTTTCAAGCTGTGAGCATCACATCCAGGCCACGCTCCCGCATCGGGCTAGTGGTTGAAATTTCTAATCACTTCACTGCTTCGTTTTGGTCATTTCAGCAAGAATAGTTATTAGAATAGTTAAGAATAGGTATTTCTGATCATGTCTTTTTTCCATTTTCTTAAGCTGATTGCCTCATCATTCAAAAACACATCAGGTTTACTCACTGAACAGGACACACATCTTGATGGGACATTAAGGTGCTGCTTCTGATTGTCTTCAGTCTCATGTTTTATGTCAGTTGTGTTTATAAGGTTATTATTTCTACAACCAACTGTCTGCAAAAGACTCATGGCAATAAGGATTGTTTCTGTGGTTTCACAATTTTTCAGTAAGAATTTAACCAATTAGCATACGGTATATCACAATTGAGTTGACAACAGTGCTTTTAGGGCCAAGATGTTTTTGAAATGGACCAGTCTGTACAAAGTATGACCACAGAGGGGAAAATACCTGTTTCAAATGGCTGCACTGGATGGCAAGAAGCCTGCTGTCACAGTGAGAGGTGAGATGCTGTTAATAGTACAAATGGGGATAACGACGCCCCTTCGGACAGTCTCTCCTCAAAGGCGTTCATGGTGTTGCAGTCAGTTGCACTCACAAAAAGTGATAGAAGTAGTTGTGTGAAAAATGAAAAAAAGAGAGTTTGAGAGGAGTTAATACTTTCTTACCTCCACCTACACAGCCAATCATTGTCATTATGTCGGTTTCTGAAAGTTACAAAAACTTGTGACAATAGAAAGGTTTCAGGGGAAGGGAGTGGATGCTATTTGATGATCCAACAAGCACTGTCTTTGAAGCATACTGACATCTTAAAGCTATAATATGTAACTATTCTGCATTAAAATGTGTAAAAACAACTAGACCTATTATATATTTTGTTGAGTTGTATACTTACATTATCCCAAATATTTCCAACAATTTTCAAACCCAGAGAAATCAGTCATTTTAATCAAGATAACGGTCTGTTTCAGTGGCATCATACCCCTCTACCAAAGAGTATATGCACACAAGATGCATGCATTGGTGTTGTGGTTGCCCACCAGAAACAGTCATATATTGACTTTTATTCACTTTTAAACTACATTTTTAGGATAAACTTTTTATCGACGTTCAACATTAGCAGCAGCTTGGTAAGCAGCCCCTCCTGAACGTCCTCTTCCCGCCGAGAAACACTGAATTTTAACGTGAAACTGTTTTACTCATTGTTTTAACCAGTTTTATTCCCTGTTTACGTTTGTTTTGGAGAGGAGGAGACTTCTATGGATAATTCGGCTTGCAATAAAAACCTGCTGAACGCCTGGATCTTAAGTTATCAGAGAAGCAAGCTGATCAAACGTTAACAGCAGCTCGGCTCACAGCCCCTACCAGACGTCCTGTGTCCACCCAACAGCATTGGTGAAACACTGATTTTTAAAGTGAAACTGCTTTATTACCTGTTTTAATCACCAGAGCTGTTTGTTCTGGAGTGCAGGAGAAATCTGTGGATCATTCGGCTCCCAGTAAAAACATCCTGAACGATGAACACTGAAGTAATCCTATTCTGGAGAAGCTGGTTGTTTAACAATGAAGAAAACAACTTCCATGATCCCACGCTTCTTCACACCGTCATCACACTCCGTCTTTTGTTATTGTTTTGATTGAGAGACCCCTAGCGGCAGAAATGACATATTGTGCGTTTAAGACACAAACAAGGTCAGCTCCTATTGCAAAAACTAATGATTTGGTCAGTGAAACTGATGATTTCGTATATTCAGTCCAGCTTTAGGATTTGTTGTTAAATATTTGGTCATGTACTGAACATCTATACACTGGGCTCCCGAAGGTGTATTCTAGAGGAGGTTCTCTCCTGATCTTTGTGGGCCAAACATGGAACCAAACATCTTTGTGAATCAGCACTTGTCTGGTCCCTCACCTGAAACCAGTGCTGGCGCAAAGGTTCCTTTATTTGTACTTCTATGGATAGTGATGTTATTATATGATGTATTACACATGACTTATGAATAGCTACTGTAGTCAAGAGTAGCACAAATATTACAAAGAGATGTAGGAGTTGCAGTGAAAAAAATATTGCCAAGGAACTTAACATAAGTAGATAAAGGTCTTCTGCAAAAAGTCTGATAATAGCAGAAATACAGACACAGAAAATACAGACATTGTTCTGCCAATGGCTGTCCAATCTGTTATTAATGCTTAATGCCCAGTGAAAGGCATTCTAGCCAATACTAACCCGGCTGGCTCGATACTGTACCAACACAGTCGTCCTGTCGGCAATGCTGAGAGCAACAGAAGGGACAACACAAGACAGGTGGTGGCTACATGTGATTCATTGTTCCTGTAAGAAAGCACAAGTCCCACTGGTTGCCAATCACTCCTCCCTCTCTTTCTCTCTCTCCTTAAATCTCTCTCTGTTCTTACTCTCTCATCTGTCTCTCCTCCTTCTCCTTCTCAGATTAGGTGTGAAGAATAATTAGCGGGTACTGAAGAGCCCCGGGTGGACTGGATACTCATGGGAGCCTGGTCACTTTCTCCACCACCAAATGTCCCTGGCAACACAGCTGACAGTGGGCCGCGCTGCATCAGTAATGAGAGTGATGCACTCACGTATGTGTGTATCTCTGTCTCTGATGTGTTTGCGTGGTCACCTTATGGAACAGATTTTTGGCCCAGCTCAGATCTGTTTGTTCCTTGCCACCATTTAGAAGAATACAAAGCTCCATTAGAAAAGCATTAGATGACTGATAAACACATATACAGGTTGACACAAAGGATTTAGCAGTTTCAATCGCTGTGTCCTCAAAGGGAAACACGCTCAATAAGAGGAGTCAATTAGTGCTATGAAAAAAGACAGACACTTCATAATATTGGCAATTAGTTTGCTCATCTCCTTTTAGTTTCTTTTAACTTTTTGCTGTTCGATATAATTACTTTTGACATTGCTGTCATAACAATTTGATGACAAACTTGTCAGGGGAAAATCACGGAAAGAAACCTTATTTCAGTTATTTGAGCTGGACATATAATAAACTGAAGAGACATACTGGAGAATAACAAACTCAACCTGCCTTTTTATTCCTCACTCTAGAAGGTGGGCACAGGCTAACTTTTAAGTGAGGTATAAAACAAAATTAATTTAACTCAATAACGCAACATAATCGCCAGTCTTTCAGGTAGCAAAAGGAATATTGGAGGAACCTGATGAGATTGTGGAATCAAATGTTTCCCATGTATGACGCTTTTCTTGAAGGAATATAGTACAAACATGTATGTCTGTTGAGTTCCTCAAAGCTGGGGCATGAGAAGGAGAGGAATCAGACGACAGAACATTTATGCATTTTGGGATGGCCACTATATCAGTTTAGGTAATCATGCTTTCATTCCTGCCATGAGTTGGCCAGGAGAAATGTCAGACTACATATTAAACCCCAATCAATCATACGAATGTCAACAACACGTACATGTTGCCAAACTAGGTGAGAGAGGGCAAAACAAGACACAATATCATTTAAACATGGAGATAACGGCACACATTTTCAGACACACTCTCCTGAAAAGGCATGTATTGTTTCATTCAGTTGTAAACACAAAACGTGACTATACATACTCACAAACATACTACATACACATACATACTATACAATACTATACTATACTATACTATACTATACTATACTATACTATACGTTACACGTGCAAATGAAACAAAAGAGCTTGAGCGAAATTCAAACTCAGTTTCAGAATATTACAAAAATTCTCTGATACAGCCAGACTGGACTGGGATTATAAATTAGCCCTGGATTTTTGCCCAGACAGGCTCACCACAGTTGGCCAGACACCAACCATTCTTGCACTTCCCTTCAGTAAATGTACCTACCAGTCTGTTATACCACCACTTACCTGAGTCATAAGTAAGACAACATGAGTGTACTTACTCTACCAGTTACAAGACCAGCCTCACCCAAGGACCTACACTTAGAGGCACAACCAAGTCCTTCAGCATCTGGCACTAGTGCTGAAAGAAAGCAGGACAAACAACAACACCCTCTCTCCCCCAATCCCTGGCTTCTCAAAAGGTACCAAAGAGGTCAACTACAAGAAAAGAATCAAGCCTACTGGATACAGCCCAGGATTCCTATCTACCAACTGAGGCAGAACAAAAGGGCTGGAGAACACAGGTGCTCCCTGTGGAGGTTGGTGGTGGGGGTTTTGTGGCCATGTTAACCGCCAGGCTGCTGAAAGGAACAGGAGTCTGAGGGACAGGGTGCAGAGCAAAGCAGCAACTGGCTCTGGCTGAAAAGAAATGACAGGAACTGAGCGACAAGATGACCATCAGCCAGCAGGAGGGGTAAAAATGTAGGGGGATGCACAGTCCACAAAAAAGGACTGAATCATTGACAGAAGAAATCTGGACTCAGCTGATCCTCCTGAAGTTCTGTTGCTGCTGGTTAGGATTTACGGTCCGCATAAACAGGACTGAATCGTTGACAGAAGAAACCTGGACTCAA
This sequence comes from Thunnus albacares, assembly GCF_914725855.1. Taxonomy (NCBI): domain Eukaryota; kingdom Metazoa; phylum Chordata; class Actinopteri; order Scombriformes; family Scombridae; genus Thunnus; species Thunnus albacares. The sequence continues at coordinate 25,571,990 of NC_058109.1, read as the reverse complement.
CTGATCCTCTTGAAGTTCTGTTACTGCGTGGGCCTATCAATGAAACACCAAGGAAGGAGAGTGCCCGACTGATGACCCCAGTGACGCATTTACCCCTACCCACACTCAAGGAATGATTGCCGATTATAATACCAGATTGTAAAATCAAGTATGAGCTCAACTAATTGGTCAAAAAAGGGAAGGTCAAGTAATTAATAGTTGTGCTAAAATTATTCTGGCTCTCCTTGTCTCTCTCTTCCACTGATGATGGGCGTATCAGTGGTCATGGACTCAACTTGAACCTGGCTGGACTAGACATGAGGAGGGGGATGATTATGAGTGGGTGATGGATTAACATGATGATGAGCTGTATAAATGAGCTGTATAAATTATGACTGCTAATGTCCTATATTGTATGCTAAAGACTGAAAAATGTTAAAATGTTTTGTCTTTTTACAAGCAAAAATTTAATTTCCCAAAAGTTGACTCAAATTCATAGGCACCCCATTCATACCAACTGTTTTGGCAAGACTGTATTAGCCTAAAAAAGTTTTTATTTTTATGTAATTAAAGATATGTCACCCCATTTCATCTGACACTGACAAAACCATACCTGAAAATAAATACTATATGAAACTGTTACTCAGTGGTCTGTAGAACAGAGTGGAAATTAACACAAGACAGCAAAAAAGACAAAACATTTTCACTGAACGACAGTATTAGTATATGAACAAATTATACAGTTAGTTGGATGTGACTGCTGATATCAGATGAGAGATAAGCTGGTTGAAAAAAAAAAAGAAAAAAGGCATGCACTTGCTGGCCCACCAGGGGAAATCCCGGTATGTCCGATGGCCAGTCCATACCTGGATGCAGCTACCCTCAGTTTCAACATCAGAAAGGTGTGGGGGAATGGGGACAGGCAGTTCTGTTCAAGTAGTCTGCTGCCTTAAGAGTCTACAGCTATAATTCATCCTCTGGGGAACATAAATGTCTGTGCCAAATTTCATAGCAATCCATCCAGTATTTTCATTCACAAATGTCAAACTGCTGGTGGCATGTGAAAAATCAGGAGATCACCAAAGTCATTGGAATACATCATCCAAGAACCGTGAATGTCTGTAAGAAAAAATGTTTATACCGATCCATCTGGTAGGTGTAGAAATATTTCACTAGATAAGTAACAACTTTTACCTGCTGTTGGTGCTGGATGAAAATTCAGAGGATCATCAAAATCAGAAGGAGTCATTCTCTGGGCACCATAAATATTTGTACCAAATTTCATAGTAATCCACCTGATCAATTCTGAGATGATCCAATGCCAATCCATGCAATGCTTGTAGAGATATTATCATTTGGGGCAAAAACCATTGCCTTGCTCTAACATGGTATAAAATTACCATCCTGTCTCACATTCATTCTCTCTTACATGCCCCATGTGTGTTGGATTGGGTCATAATCAGACTGATCATGTAGTCTGACCTCAATGTTACAATCTTTTGATCAATCAACAAAATCCAATCCTTATTGTTCTAGTTCACCCAGTTTCAGCCTAGCATCGGGCCATCCTGTTAGGTTCTCTTTTGAAAAAAAAAATGCAACAAACATTGGTAAACCAAGCTAAAAAAATAAGAGGGGAACAACTGTCTAATTTCATATCAAGCTGAGGAGGAAACACTTGGCCCGGTCTCCAGATGGCAGGAGGAAACAGAATAGACGGAGCTTTGCAGTTGCATCCATACAGATGAGTGGAAAGCTGTGAGTGTGTATAATGTCAGTGGGGGGTGTTCCTGACACCCTGGCATGTCCCATAATCGGCTTTCCTCAGTGACAGCATGGAACCCATAGGAGAGTCCTGTCTGTCTGTTTCTCTCTCTCACACACACAAATGTACTGATACAAATACATGTGCACATGCACACCTGGCTGGAAGCGCAGCAGGTCTTACACTGCCAGCTGTAGAGCAGGATACACACTGAGCCGGAGAGGAACACACACAAACACTCATACACAAACACATGTGCATGCAGAATTTAAAACACATGAAGCATCTAATCCACACAAGAAACTGTAATTTTTACAGCAGGCAGGATATTTCACAAGCACAGAATAAGTGAGCCATAATGTGAGAATCGTCATATACACACACATGTTTGAGAATTGATACACTGAAAAACATAAACATATATTCACAGTCTCACACTGTGAGGTTTCATTACACCACCTGCACACTGACGCCAGCAAGCACCACTCAGAGTTATGAAGGGGACATACATACACATATTCACATTCACCTCACACACTGTCGTACACAAAGTAATCTGGGCATCACATAGAGGTGTAGACTGTTGCAGCAGAAAGTGGGGCCTGCCATTCATACAGCCATGGGGAGTGTGGCTGGGCAGAGACCTGGAGCCATGCAGGGAAAAGCTATTGAACAGAACAGCAAGAAGCAAAAGCTCTCAGACGCCATCACAGCCCCTGACCTTTCTCACAAGCTTACATCACCGGTGGCTCCCTAACCTGCAATTGCAGGATTAGTTCTGCAATGTCAGAATGTTATTATATAACTGGAAATAATCAGATAAAGAAGTTGTTACAGAAGATATTATGCTGCTAAATATTACATCAAGAGTTTGATGGAATACCATTTATGTCACAAGGAAAATGGCTCTACTTTTGATTGGACAAGATTTGGATTTTCTAATATTTCCTATTTTGCCTTGAATCCACCTGCTCCATGAAAGTCACCAACCGTTTTCATTTCCTGTGGCGACCTGTGGAAGTCACCAGTCACTGTGTCCGACAGCCCCATGAATAACTGAGGACCGTTATCTGTCCCAACTTACCCGGGGACACCGCAGGAAGGAAACAAATGTGAAGGCCACCGTACATCAATAAAGGACAAAAATGTGAAAGACTTTGGAGAGGAGGCGGAGGTGAAAATACTTTGGCCTTTAAACATCCAAATGGTAAGGTAGGAGCCACTGATGGTCTATGTGTGTTTTTTGAGTGTTTACTAAAGGATAAATCTGGTGTTTTCTATATTTTTCTTTTTGTCAACAATGTGTTCCTGCACCTTTTAATATTTCTGATTTCTCTACCCTGTCTCCCTACCTTAAGCTCATTTGTTCCTACTGAAGGTGTAAAGCTTTAAAAAGCTACTGCTTGTCAAAGGGTCAAACAGCTTTGGAAACCCCCTTCCCCTACACCTACCAGACATCCAAATTGGAGGGGGTTTTGTCCAACAATTTCTGTAACCTTCTGAAATCAACAATCCAGCATTCACACCCACTTAATACAGTGATTGGCCCAACGTAGAGATGTGAGAAAGTAAGCAGGGTTTTGAATTCTTTCGCAATTCACTTTTTTCATTCATGACACTTCTATTTCTGGCACATTGTATTTGTACAACCCAGTCCAACACCATGAAAGCCTTCCAGGAGAGACTGTCTATAAATGTGCACTGTTATTCCCATATTTAATCGTTATCACATCTCCCCCTTTTTCACTCCTTCAAGTGTGGCCGTTCATAACAGCTATAAATGCTTTTGCCTTCCAATGTTGTCAGATAACATATCAGACAAGCCAGTTCTTTTCTAGCATAACCCAGCACTAGGTTGTGTATTTGTTGGGGACTATTTTCAGCCGTAGATTAATACACATTAATACACTACTGAGAATTTCCAGCAGCAGGATGGTGTATGTGGGATTCCCCCAAAATAAACTACAGTGACTGTATTCATGATAATGTAAGTTTTTGAACAACAATAGGGGTCGATGGCATTATTGAATAAAACTGACATTAAGAATTAAAAAAATTTTTTTTTTTAAAATTTCCCAACATCCTGTTTTAACTAGAAATGCATCAAAGTGTCAAAGTGAGATGATGTCACACTGCAGCTTTAATGTGCTAAAACTCAAATACAAAGGTATGGTGGATGTGCCAACTGTACTAGTTCCTGGGAGAAATTGAGTTATTGCAGGAAATTGGAGAAAGCGTTTACATACACTGCAGGAAACTGGTTACTTTAAAAAATTTGTACATATGTAGAGGGCCATTAATAGGTTTCGATCCTTCATATGTATCTATTTTATGTAATTTTAAATGTTGTAGGGATGTATGTGATGCATGCTTTACTTTCAGTTACACTTTTAATTGGACTTTGAATCCGATTATTTCAGACAGGATGATGCACTGCTGCTAATTAATGCTGCTGCACTGATATCACAGTGACATTTTCCCTGTCTGAAGTCTATATATCATGCACATGAGTGCATTTAAAAACCCAGTTTGAAATCCACTTAAATGTATTCATGGCTAAGAAATTGTGTTTTTTCAGCTGCAATCCGGTAATTGCATATCTCTCATACCTTACTCCAATTAAGAAAACCACGAGGTGCTTTTAAACACACTGAACGTGTACAAGAGACTTTACACTGAACTGCAAATACACTCTGTTGAACATGTGTAAACTGTTGAAGATTGTTGGACTAAGCCAAAACATCATTAACCTGCAAATTTGACTAATGGTGGTGTGTGCCAATGTATCATACTTCGAAAATACTTTCCAAATGCTTGAAGTCAAAGTCTTACAATAACCCCTACTGTACATCCAAGATGGTGTGATGAGTGACACTAACTGTAACTGCACACACAAACTGTCTGCCCTTTGCAGCCAAACGGCAGCCTTAACAAATAGCCTCAGCAGAGAGATTCAAAGTACTTGTTTTTCATTAGAAGCTCTCTTGACAGCAAAATATAAAAAAGTTCAATAGTCATGGCGGGTGTATGTGTTGTGCATTTGTGTGTGTATGTGTGTACGTGTTAAGATCATCCATCCTGAATGAGTTTGCTCTGTCAGGTCTGTATTCTTAATGAACCGTAGGGGGACCACATCGTAGGCACTCGCTCACACTCCAGTCACTGCTGTGCAAATGTCCTCTACCTGCTGCTGCCAATGACTCAAGGTAGAAGCAAATACGCACTGACTCATACTTGCTCTACATGATGTGCATGTGCATGTGTTTTTGCTTCTGCTAGGTGACTGGCCAACAGAGCAGTCAGTAGATGCACATGTACACTCTCTCACACACATAGAAAGCAATTGCTTGCCTGATGGTGACACTGGTATCCCTCTATCCTTGTGGTGATCAATCTTAAAATAGATAAACAAAGCTGAGTCTCTGTCCTTTAAAGCAGTCTATCTGGCCTTATTAAGAAGCCCGGCTCCTTTAAATGGACAAATGAAGAAAAAAGAAAATGCAACTGATATGGGAACAGATTCCTCTTGACCAGAAGCCAAGCGCTCTTTTCTTTTGCTTTGCTGTGGAGTAGCCATCCACAACTAACTAATGCGTCATACATCAAGCCTATCATGTCTGACTGGAGATTGCTTGTTACAGATATGATGAAGAGTTGCAGCGTAGCCACATTAATTAGGCCCCCATCCCTGGCAAATGCCGAGGATTGAATCAGTGAGGTGCTTTTTTGTGCGTGCCTGCCTGCCTTCATTTGTGTGTATATGCATTTGCACACATGAGTTATGAATATAGATTTGTGTGTGCACGACTGATCCAACAGTGTGTGTATGTGTCAGCACCGCATGAAGGGAGAGACACACCGAGAGTAAAGCCATGACTTTGGTTAACAGTAAACACACCACTGAGAGCTCATTAGAGTAGCTCTCTCCTCTCCTTGCTGCACTGCTCCAGTGGCAGGGCTTTAGCTCCAGCCGTATCTGGCATCCAGCAACAAGCTAATTAGCGGCTAGCTCTCATTACAGTCAGGCTAGTGAGCGCAGCCCCTCTCCAACACATCATCTGTAGCCTGTCAGAAACACAGCATGCATGTTACAGTTCCAAACTGACTCAGATTGGAAGAGGCTAAGTAAAGTGTTTGGCTAAATAGACAATGTTAGCCTCTATTTATCCCAGGCTCATCAAAATGACATCCATGTGCTGTAATGGCCCGTGTTACATCAGCTATTAAAGTTGTCATGACATCCTTTGAGGGTCAGGAGCATTTTCTATTGGGTAATGTCAACTTCATCTCTTTAAATAATACTTTGAATTTAGGCTTGCACTCTTATTGCATCAACTGGAAATATGCATGGTAGAACATTAACCAGTTTTGCCATGTAGATATTGTTACTACGTCCTGAAAAATGACAGCACTGGTAATTTGTTCAAACAAGTTAAAACAACCAATGTTTGCATTCAGAGCCAAATCAGGTTGTGTGACGTTTTCCAGGGCAGAAACAAGTTAGGATGTGAAGATGTAGGTTTATATTGCACCTCCTACCAAAAGTCAGTATTGGTTCCCTTAAACCATGACAGTGATCATTCATCAACCTTAACAAAGTAGTTTAGTTGCCTCAGTTTAACTTACCTAGCTTAACCATACTGGGGATGCTTCCCTTTATACTTTCTCAAAAGGTAACAATTTGCCAAGTCAGAGATCAACAAGTTCCCATTCCTCACTGGAAGGTAAACTGAGTAAAATCACATTAAAATCATATGTCTACAAATGATGTTTTAGATACAGAGACTTGCTCTCTTATTCAGTTGATCCATATTTCCAGTGAGCACATTTCTCTCTGAACAACATCCAGTTTCAAGATGTCCAGCCAAGACATTTTTCATTTGGCTACAGCAAATGTAATATGTACAGTAATATGATGCACAGGCCATGACCGAAGGTTGATCAACCTCTCTGCCAAAGCATTAAACCTCCATTTAATAAATCCTGCTATGTATTCCTGTCACCTTGAATGTCTTCATTCAGTTGATACAGTACAGTACAGAAAGGTGTAAGAAAAGTGTAATGAATATAGAGTACAGCAAGAGGTAATGGGTACCACAACGGAATTCCTAAGAACTGTCATCATGTGGTGAGAAAAAGTTGAATCAAAGGCTGGAAATTGTTTTATGTGAGACTACAAAGCCTTTGCAGGAAGTTCAAGAGACAGACTCAGGAATTTCCTGGTGATGAGGACAGAACATGTGGCACCAATATGGCTGCCGCTGCCAGATTATTTTACTGCATCCAGATTCTCATGTCATTCTGATCACATTTTTCTTTGTTTTTAATGCTCTAACAAGGCAGCACTTTGACTTTTCATCTGCTGTAATTTCAACCTTCATTAAGAATGTAGTACACCAGGTAAGTAACATTAACTAAGTCCAGGTAGCTAAGTATATTACCCTGAAACAAATATGTGATAAACTATAAATAAGACAGTTTAAGATGCTATCAAAATTGCAAGGTAAATAGTAGTAAATTGTTTATAGCTTAATTAGGGGAATTAATCATCAAAAATAAGCAAAACTTGTTTAAGAAATCCGAGTCTCCATATAATTACTCCACAAGGTTAAAGATAACACTATTACTATACATTATTATCATGCAGTGTGCAGCAGCACACACAAGAGCAGCTCCATATGTTAAACAAAAGGAACCGTGCATCCTTAATCAAAAAGGCTATTCATCACACAGGCTACATCCACCATAATGATGCGCATAGATAAGGAGATAATAAGGTAAATGAGAGGGAGAGTTAAAATAATACCGTAGCCAGCACGGTTCATGCACTGTTGCACTGCTGATGAATGATACGGGTCCCTCTTCTCCTTCTGCAGCTCCTTCCTTTTTCCTTCCTTTCCCATTTGCCCACTGCAGTCCCCTGCCTTTTTATGTCGAGGGGAAATAGTAAAAGTGTGGTGGTACAGAAAAATATCTGCAACTGATGTTTCAAATGCAATTTGTAAAAAGCATTTTCATGAAAAAGAAGACATATGCACATGACACGTACAGTACTGTACTGAGACAAATGCAGATAATATATACACAGACCATCAAACAGATGCAGACAAACACATGAGCCTCTCAAAACTCACCTGTTGGAGCTGGCAGATGGTTCTGCCCTGGAGAACTAATAACAGAACAATTGCCAATTAAGGAGTGACGGAGAAGCTGAGGGGGCCAAGACAGTTCACGGATAGATTCAGTCAATTAGTCAAATGCTCCATTAGGAGACTGTCCAGAGATTGCCTTCCATTATCCACACCAATCAACAGTTTTAGATTTGTAATATGTGATTATAACATGTAGAGAAGTCCTAATATCATATTGAGAGGTATTTAAAATATGAACAATGACTTCTAGCCCATCCATTATCTGTTTCATGAGATTTCACATTGGGCAAACTTAACTGTTGGTATTAATTGCAAATGCAGAGAGCAGAAAATATGAGAGACAGCATGATACATAAGAGGCTGTAACCTTGTGACTTCACCCTATTAGGCATCTTCTACACCATATCTTGACACCTGTGCACGCACATGTATGCTCACACACATACACAGAGGAATCTTCCAAAGAGCTGAGAAAAGCTTGGAGAAAAGATGGCGAGTCTCTCTCTTTTTTCTCTCTCTCTCACACACACAAACATGTAATACAAAAAATGTTCATGCATTAAACATGCACACGCATGCATGCTGAACCACATAAACACACCCACACACACAGCATGCTGACTCCGCCATCTATCTCCTCTGTGTACGGCACACAGCAGTTCATACACACCGTCACACATTCCTTGTGTTGAGATCAAAGATACGCTGTCTTCAGATGTGCCCTTCCCTTCTTCATGACCTTAAGCTGTCAGTGTTATCTGCTCCAGACATACACACAAACACACAGAGAGCATCCCCATAACTGCACTTTGCCTCAAACACATACACATGCATACTAACGAATCTCATGGAGGCAATTACAGAGCTGAGCCCTTCATGTTGGCTGGCTATCAAATGTTTTCCTCCCCTCTCACAATACTGTGTTAGTGTGTATGTGTGCTTTTTTTTCCACAGCGGCTAGCATGATTGCTACCTTCTCGGCTCCGTGTTCATGGCCTATATGACTGACAAACACAAACCTAAAATTTTGCTCATTTAACTGCTGTCAAGTGGAGGTTTTAAGGTGATTTTAACACTTTTTATATCCTTAAGTGAAACTTTGATGTATTTCATGTCTGTACAGCTGTCTCCCTATTGTTGTTTATCTTGTTGTGTGTGGATTTGTGTTTTGTTATTACCTCGTCAGCTCTATATGTCTTTGCACTGACACCTTTACATTGGCACAAATAAGAAGTAAAGCAACTTGTTGCTTCTTGTCACATAACCTGGTAACAGCAACCATAGCAACCCATCGCAGCCAGCCACTTTGCATACAAATGACTGTGACAAAAGTGTGTATGCATGTGTGAGTATGTGTGTGAGTATGCATGAGAAGAGCTGTTGCCAGTTTGCTGGTGGGTGGCAACACAAATTTAGCTGTGTGTGTGTCTGTGTGTGTGTGTGTGTTCTCGCCTGCACACATGCGTACACGTGCATGTGAAAGGGAGATTGGAAGAAATAGGGAACTGGTGAGAAAGAGAAAAGAGTGAGAGCACAGAGACCAATTAAATTTTTACTCGTCTTTTGATTTCAGTGTGAATACACTATGAGCGGAGGCCAGCACTTGATCTGTGCATCAGATGGTACTTATGTTCTAGGCTTTTATGTATGAAAATGCATGAGAGATGGGAAGCCTCTTTTCTGTCTCCTGTAGTTTCTTCATAAACACCACTTAACATCATCGTCATCCTCGGCAATAAAGGCCTGTTTGATTGTTAATGTGTTATGGTTCCGTTCGCAGTCGGACTGTGTGTTCCTAGCTGCCATTCTCCCACGGTCCTCCAGAGGCCCTCAGACTGATTATTTGGGTTGCCGATATTGGTTGGTCTGTCTTTATTTTCACTCCAGTCTGAACACGCACAGTGTATACGCTGGGTCAGTGATAAAGAGGATTGTGTGTGTTTTGAATGTGCTCTGGGTTACAAATTGTCCAGGGTTCTCTTTAGTTTTATGTCTGCCTTGCTTTGGTTTTGTTCTTGTCAGTTGGTAACCTCTCGGGTTCCTCAGGTGTTTCTGTGGTCCTGCCCAGCCTGCTTTCCCCTGCACACCTGTCCTGCATTAGCCTCATCAGCCTTGCTCTGTGTTTTGCCTGCCACAACCTCCTAACCACCTTGTTACCCAATCATCATGTTCCCTCCTTATTCTGGTCCCTGCTCACCCCAGCTGTGCCTTGTTTTGTGATTAGTCCCCTATCTATATATACCTGTCTGTTCTCTTAGTTGTTCAGATTGTCATCTATGTTTCTGGTCTTCCACTTTGTCTTGGTTCCTTGTTTCATGCCAGTTTGTTGCCTGACTGCTGAAATCAAAGTAAAGATCTTAAATCAGTAATTCTGCCCAGTCTCTGCATTTGGGTCCACCTGCTCCACTACCTGTGACATGATATGCTTTGATAATGAATGTCTTCAGTAGATTCATGTGTGTAAACTATTTGGTTAACAATTGGAAACAACAAAAAAGAGTGAGAGTACAGTATCTAATGTGACCTCCAGTACTTGTCATAAAATAAAGTATGAATTATATCTTCATTGCATGTATTATATTACCTGTATGACCTGAATTATATCATAAATCCAGGTAGAATCATCATTCCCATTAACAAAAACAGCATAAGGATGAAAACAAAATAGCATCTTTACCATCTGCTCCATCACACTATCAATTTAGAATTTGTCATCAGAGCTTTTGATGTCTCAAGTTGCCTGAAAAATTACACTGTTTGGTAGCTAATGGAGTTCGAAATAGTTCCAAGTAATCTCGACTAATTTATAGCGGAGAGTGACCCAGCATTGTTACAGGGCAAACTAACAATGAATAATAAAGATGCAGCTGTGACTGGCAGCTTGCAAATCTCGGGTGTGTGTTTATGTGTGAGTACAGGCACATGTGCATGTGAGAGTAAGTGTGTGTGTGTGTGTGCACGTGCGCCCGTGCTCTTGCTCGTGCATGCGTATGATTTGCATCTGCTTGTGTGTGTTTGATTGTGTGTATAAGAGAGCAGGGAGGAGGCAGCATTTGTTAAGCAGTGGGGGGAGATTGTCTCCGCCTCCTCTGGCCCTGGCAGCATGCCAAACATCTGCAGGCCTGTGTTGTAGCTCCACTGTGATACCAGGGTGGCACAGCCCATGATGGATTATAGTCATTGCACAGGTACCCATGCAAAACTAATATGTATATAAGCAGGTGTTAACAGCTACAGTGGAGTGTGTATGTTTACATGCGATGTGTGTGTGTTTGGGGGAAATTCAGTGTTTGAGAACAGGCGGAAGGATGTTAAAAGGGTTTGTTTGTGCTATGGATGAAAATAAATGTAGATAGATTATTTATTTGGATATGAACAGATAATGATGTGTAAGCATATACAAATAAAATCTGAGCAATATCTTTTTGTCTGGTTTTGTTCTTGGACAAAAGCTGAGGCACATCTTTGAACAGAATTTTCTCATGATGCTTGGAAAATCTTTACACATTCCTTATCAACTATTAAATACTTTTGATGAGAATATGTCAACATGCTGTGTCAGATATAACAGCAACATTACTGCCAGAATTTAGAGAGCCATCAACTCCGTCTCTTTCCTCTCGCTTTTTTTCTTTTCAGTATTATCATTTTAGTTACTATTAGTATTTTAGTTCATTAGTATAATTGTTATTTTATTTGAGATAGATACATTAGATAGGGACAGTAGAGGGATGACAGGAAACAAGGGAGAGAAATGCAAAAAAGGTCCCCAGCCAGACTCGAACCAGGGTTAAGACCATGGTCTGTGTCTTGACCCCTAAGCCACAGGAGTGCTACTTTTCTCCAGCTTTTTAATGAGCATTCACTCACTCACATTCACATGTAAATTACTTTCAAAGCATTTGTAAACTGATGGTGAAAGACTGGTGAAATCAACAAGGTTATTGTTGTTAAGTTGTTAATGACAGTTGTAAGTAACACAAAAATTAAGTTCATTAGTTCAACTAAAAATGAGTCTTTTTTAAAAAACAAAATAAAAAACAACCACAATGAAACTAAATGAAAGTTGCATAATGCAACACTGACTGTTCAAATTGACTGGAACAAAATAAACATTATCATCTTTTTTTCTTCTTTCCTTTGTGGTGTGTAGTGCCTTGATCCCCAGAAAAAAATCTTAGCAGTTAGGACAGTACAAGTAGAGAGCTTAGTATGGTTGAAATGTAGATGTCTAACAATCTGGCAGACTCAATACAGCATCATATAATCCAATTAAGTGTATAGATGGTAATTTAAAACAATTTAAGTGAACCAATTATTCAGCCTGATTTTGAATACTTCTGGTTTATGACTTTCCCACTTCTGATTTGCATCTGAAGATACAAATAATTTTTTTTTCCTCAAAGTTAAAGTAAAAGTTCAGCATTGTGGGAAATGTGCTTATTTGCTTTCTTGCCAAGAGTTCAATGAGAAGATTTATACCACTGTCATGTCTGTGTATAAGCTAGCAGTTTCTCCCTGCTTTCAGTCTATTTGCTAAGCAAGGCTAGTCACCTGCAAACAAATAAATAAGTGCATTTCCCAAAATGCTGTACTATTCCTTTAACATATTTAGGATCATTTAAATACATAAATGTGTGTGTGAGTATTTCTATGTATATGAGCGGTACCCACACAAACTCTTCTCCTCTTATCAACTGCAGCAGTGAACCAAACAAGCCAACTGACAACCTTTTCAAGCCTCGTCCTGGAGCTTTTTCTGTCAGACTTCTGGCTGTTTGAGTGTGTTTGGATTTCCCCTTGGCTCTCCTTTCTCTTGATATCACATGCATTGCACTCTGAGTAGCCCGACCGGCAATGCCTGTCTATGAAAAATGGATTTCTCCCAGTCCGCATTGCCATGGCGATGCACAGCTTACCCGCCAGTTCTGCCCTTTTAAGGATTTGCATCAAAGTTGCTGCAGTGATGAGGAGGTGAGGAGGAGTGTGGGCAGAGAGTGATTTCACCCTTCACTCAGTGTCTATGAAAAAGCTTAATTTCATATTTTATAATGATATGATATACAACAGTAGTGCTCTGAGTCCAGTGAAGCTGTGTATGTGAACATGTGTGTGAAAGAGAGAGATAACTACAACAGTCCACCTTTCAGCAAGTAATTACCAATGAACACTTGTATCTTAACAGCAGCATAATTTACAGTAATTTGGAAGTCATTACATGTGTCCTGTCCAAACAAACATGATAAAAAAAAAAAAAAAGATGCATGCATGCATTGCTAAGAAGGAAAGGAGGAAACTGCAGAATTGATTCTGAACTTGTCCAAAAGAGGGAGTACCCGGCCACAAACAATGAAACCAGATGAAACTTGAGGTCAAAAATAGAGTTTGCAAAACTGGGGCAACATCATCCTAAATTATGCAGATGCTGGGGCAAGTTTCAAGCCAAAGCCAGTCAATAATATTTCATCTGACATCTTCTATCGCTCCAAAAAAGATCTCAGGCGTTCTAAATTTTGCCACAGGCTTCAAAAATGTTGAGGTCTGATGTTTGAGTGAAAAACAAAGACCTGCAATTCTTTGTGGATATCTGCCACTCTATCAAGACAAGGCTGCCACTTTCTCTTTTTTATGGGCAACACAAGACACATTGTAAATCGCTGTGAAGTGTGTCGCTGGTGGGTTAAGAAGGATTTGCAGAGCCCTTATCTTACCTTTGAACACAACTCTGATTAAGACAGAGATTTCAGATGGCTCGGATAAACAACCTGAGGTATTGTGGAATCGGAGACTTGTAAACAAGCGTTTGAACAAAAAGTGCAAAAAAACATCACAAGGTCTCTAATTCTACTGAGAGTTGAGACATCAACTGGGCCTCACAAATCTCATCTGCATTTTTGATAACGCAGTTGTCTTATTATTACACTGAGACAGGGGGTGAAAAAAGGAATCAAAAGTTTTTTTGATCAATATTTCAAATGCTTCCACTTCTTAGCTGGGTTCTTAAGACGTGTAGTAACTATTTTAGGGTCATGTTTTAATGAGGCGATGGCAAGACAGTGTTGATCAATACACGTTAATTGTCAGCGCTCATCTTTGAAGTAGAACATCTGCATACAGCAGTGAACTCTATGTAATGCAATTTAATTCTGTGTGCTCTTAAATTACATTTTTACTGCTAATTGTTCTGTCACGTCATTTGGATTGTTCAAAGCTTTTTCTGTGCATGTGGTTACTGGCTCTTTGAACTCCATGATTCGCCATGGACTGTATTTGGACTCAATATATTATATCTGGAAATAGAGACAGAAGGGGCTACATCTAATTATAAGTGTGCAAAAACTCCATTTCCCTCTTCTTCTCTTGGATGTAGATGAAGATGGTAATGATGATCTGGTCCAACAGTCCGTCACCTGTTCTGTCAGCCAGTTAGTCCTTCTGCAGCACCTCTGGCTGCCTTGCCTGTGTCCCGGGACTGATACCAAGGTTAGGACACAGTCACCAGTGTGGGTACTCTCACCGTCTGTTCCCTTCCACACCCCATTTCCCCTCTTTCATCTTGCTTTTGTGTTTGTCTTTTTATGCAAAGCTTCTCCCTCCCTCCTCCTTCCCCCTCCACCACACCACTGTCCTAACGCATTGTTTCTCTCCTCTTTCCCACATCATTCCTCCCTTCCCTTACATCTTCCCTCCTCCCCATCCTTCTCTCTTTCCCTCTTGCATCTGTTTGGTGTATTCCCAGGGGCAGTGAGGGGCCAGAAGGGTCCATGAATAAGTCATTAACACTGGCCCCCCAGACTCTGTGATCATCGCCAACCTGTTCAAAAACATGGTTCCCCGCCACCTCTCTTGCTCCCTCTGCACCCCTCTTTCCACATCCATAAGCAATGAAAATATAAATAAATAACGCATTAGGGACTGTGTGTGTGTGTTTCTACCTTATATTTTAGAGCATTCATTGGCAGGGTGAGCTGACATGGAGATGATATTGTATTATGAGGATAATCCAATGTATAGTATTCCCTTTTGTTAAGGAAGGCTTGTATTTGCCCATGCAGTAGGCCGTCTCCAGCAAACTAAACCATGATCTCAAAGTCACAACCAAGACACATATGAGAAGGATTCAAATTAAGTATTGAAAGCATCTAATGGTCAGTAGAGGAACTGCAGCTTTAGACTCATCTGCTTTGGTTTGGAGAATCACACTTCGTACCACGAGAAAGAAGAAATGTAAAGACACACTGTCACAGTTCTGTTCTCTGTACGCCTACCATCCACCTCAACCACCTAAATGTAACACTTCCCACACAAGAAAAATGTTGCCAGGGAACATAATCCAGCCAAGTTTCCATACAACACGTAACTGTCAAAACAAATCAGCAGTATATAACATAATGTCTTAGAGACGGGGTGACGAAGCAAAGAATCCCACACACTGCCAATCTCTTTTACTTAAATAAAGGTAAATGAAATCATCAGGTAAGACTGAAAGGAAATAAGTGAGTACAAGAGATCAACAGTGTGTGGGCTTGATTGCTTCTTTCAAGTTGTGGTCCACCTGTCACTAAGACTTGGTGGAGCACAAGAATATTTTGAACTTTTTACAGGTTTATGACATTGAAAAATATCTCTTTTCAATATACATGAAAAAATGCAAAGCTTGACCAATACAGAATCTTGTGACACAACCATGTGTGAACAGTGACTTATCTATGACCTAAATATGATGCCATATTGTTCACCTGAAACAAAGTTCTCTCATGCAGCAAAAGGCTGCAAAGATCCAAGAAGTTACTGCTGCCTTATAACTTGAATTTAAAAAAGAGAGATCGATGGCAGATCTTAAGGTCAGCCAAAACTAAAGGCTGGTAGTATGATTAGAATTCTAGATGTATTTGATCAATAAAAACACAGTTAATTAGTCTTGTCTTTTATTAGTCTTAGTCTTCTAATGAAATAAACTCAGCATTTGAATTTCAATGTGTTGCAGTGCAAACAGGAGCAGAGAGATGTTTTAGTAAAAGACAAACAGATTTTTGCTCAATGTAACCTCAAACTTTTCTTTCATTTCTATTGTATAGATTTTTTAAATAGATTATACTTTTTAAAAAGTAAGCATGTGCAATATTTGTTTCACCAAGGCTGAAGAATCTGACCTTGATCCATTATGCAAACATTAATCATTACTGTTTTATTATGAACACACACAAGCTGGCATTGTAAATGCAGTGTATCTGTCTGTTTATGCATTCCATTTCTAAATGATGGATCTTACAAGTTTTAAATGAGGTGGCAGGAGGTTTCTTTGTAAGTGT
The DNA here is from genome assembly GCF_914725855.1 of Thunnus albacares. Lineage (NCBI taxonomy): Eukaryota > Metazoa > Chordata > Actinopteri > Scombriformes > Scombridae > Thunnus > Thunnus albacares. The sequence goes on along the minus strand of NC_058109.1, from coordinate 25,555,782 downwards.
AAGGGAAGATTTCTTTTAAAATAGTCTAAGTCTAAGTCTAGTCTAAGTCTTCCAGACTGAATCTTTATTTATATGTATCCTTTGGATTGATGCCCCATGTAGTGACACTACCTCTGCAGATAAATGAGTCCCTGCAGGAATTGAAAGTTCAAACAAGAGCTTGCTAATGTGTTTAATCTTCATAATAGTTTGGCAAAAAATGGTTATATCAGGGCAAATGTTCAACTTCCTGGAAGCCATTTGCTCATACAGGGTATTGACTGTTACAGGAAACTGCCTAAATTTGCCTATCAACATAAAAAATTCTACATGACGACTTAGAAGGATCATTTTTACTATTTGTGAAACTTAATACATAAAATGCAAAAATATTTCCTACCAATCTGCAGTTTAGGAACATTGCTGCAGTTTACCGCAAAACACCACCAAAAAGGTCACAAAATACCCTGCAATTTTTCAGAAAAGCTGCTCTAACTTCAACTATTTTTGGCCACAAAAAATACAAATCTCAGTGAAATCCTGGTTGGCCCAATGAATGAAGGAGATCCAGTAAAGGTCAACATAACACATGTGCGTCAATTAAGCACTGTAAATATGATTTGTTGATCAAAATCCAATCAAATTCAAATGTCAGACAGTCACACTGTTCTACTTGCTGTGTGCTCTGAGCAGTTGGTGGGGATTTATTTTTAGGAGCTAGGAAGAAGGCTTGCAGTTGTAGTGGGAAGTCTCATTAGGTGAGGCAGCTTTTAAAATTGATTTTTACAATAACAGAATTAATTTGTGAAATGATTGATGTGAAGATCTTCATCATCATTTTATTTTGTCTAAAATCACATCAGGAGTAATACTGCAGTTATATGAATTTGTAGTTTATTGTGAGAAAAGCAATGTTTTTGGGGGGGAAGTTCACCTGTTTTGATATAGCAATACAGTTTTTAAACCACATTTCTTCTGCCCTTTTGCTGGGTGTATGGTCAGCCAAGATGTTTGACGCTCATAGAGCAGGTGGGGGTGAAGTATCTGACTGAAGGAAACTTTGGCACATTTTTGTGAACAGGATAATGAACCTGGCTAGACCAGGTGAGGACCAACCTCACAAACTACCAGAGTTTGTCCTGCTGCTCCTGGCAGGGTGCTCCTAGCAGATAAGCCAGCTCATCATAAGTTTCACAAGGTGCATCTCTTCCCCAACACAGCTCGACTTATTTTTATAGCTGCTGCCTTTGTGTATGCTCATCCATGCATGAAATTGTGCATATTATCAAAGCCTCTTTTGTTATGCATGTTAACAACTTTATCAAAGCATTCTCATAATCAAAGTAAGATTATGATTACATTACTGTGTGTGCATATAACACAGATTTATAATTTTAATCAATGTCAGGTGGCTTAGCAGGTATTAGCTTTTTCACCTCATAGCGAGAAGAGATTTCATTCCCAGCAGCCAGTTCTTTGTGGAGTTGGCATGTTCTCCATGCATGAGTTTCTTTCAGATGTCCAGATTTAATCCTAAATCCCACAATGATGCAAGGCATGACATGATGAAGAAGATGTATCTTTGTGATCTAATTTTAGGCTACTTTGCTTCCTCAGTCATAGTGATACAAAAACACGATATAGGCCCAGATTTAAGAAAAGTAGATACATAAAAAGACATTATTACAGTGCTCAGCCCCCAATCAATCCTGTGACTGATTGCAAGTCTTCTGCATTTATATTTTTATTCAGCTAGTACCCCTTTTTTCTTCGAACAAGGTCTTAGCAATCAGTTGTTCACCTTGGTGACTCAAATCAGCTCTTTCTGCAGCTGCTGCACAATAAAAACCTTCCGGTGGTTGGCCGATTGAAAACTTTTAATGAGAAGCAGCAGGAAGTCTTGTGTACGCATTAACAGTCATTTAAACACAACAACAAGCTTCATCACAGCAAATGGGAGTGGATCTGAAAACAGGCTCATCTGAGTTTGATGAAGGTAAGAACAGATATTTTTTAAGTTTTCCACTGTGGAGACTGTTTGGTCCAAATTAGGCTAAATAGATATTGACGTTTAAATGAAATGAAAACTTCCAATGTATTTGCATCTATGTGAACACATGATTAATTGAAGAAAAGCTGGGCCAATAAATTATCTATAGTGCCAATAGTACAGTACATGTTGTTAATCATTCTTGGTTCTTTTGCTTACTCCATGCCTCAACTACATAGGCAAATAAGACGATTAATCATATTTTTCCCTAATCTCCTCCTGCATATGGCACACAGGCTCTTCACCTACCTGGTTATACTTCTCCTTTTAATCTTGGTTTTCATACAACCTCTCCTCTGTGCCTCGTTCTCTTTGTCATGACTTGGCGTTTTTCGTCTCTTAACTCACGTCTATCTGTTAAAAAATTAAATTTGTATTATATAACACTGACAAGTAATGGGAAGCTGCAGAACAGCGCACACTCTCCTGCGGAGGGTGAATAATGACAGCACTTACCCACTTTCAACAACCTCTTTTCTCTTTTGCTCTCTCTCTCTCTCACACACACATAAACACAATCTCTCTCACTCATTCTCTCTCTCTGGTACACACACACTGGAAATGGACCTTGTGGTCTATTGCAGATAATGTCTTTAACATTTTAAAGTAGAAGTATAGTACTTTACCCATCTCCAATCATGTCCGCTGTGTATTTCTTTCAACAAATCACAGAAAACTGCATCTACAAATGGAATTTTCATCTTAACCATAAAGAAGCATCCAAATATTGCTTTACATTTTTGCAGTTGCCCTTTAATCTCAATGTCCCCAAACAGCAGAATGACCAAAGTAATTACAAAAACATACTGTAGACTGTGTTGCACTGGGAAGTATTTTACCAGTTTTTGACATATATATTTGTTTTCTCACAAGTAATGGATTCTCATACAGACATCACTTCTCCAGCTCAGAGTTAGCAAAATATTCTTTATCTTTGTGCAGCAACCTATCTGTTGAGGGAATTACAGAAACAACATGTGACTTTTGTACATTCAAAGCCTAATTTGCAATTCTTTCATCCCAAGTGGCAGTGAGAGATAACAGTTTGAATTTCTCAAAAGTTTGAAAGCCGTCATTACTCAGAAATTATGTAATATGGTGTTGTTAAACTCCCAGACCTAAATTCCTTCTTTTTTAGTGCCTGATAAGGCTGGCTGTGCAAAAAAAATCCCTATGACAGCATTTTCAGCCATTTGTGAATCCACAGTCCACTATAGACTGAGCACTCAAACATAATGTTGGGAAAGTATTTTGCTTTTGAAGTTTCAATTCATCACTTGGAACCTGGAATTGAGAGAATTTCTCATCAGTGAGGATTTCTGCATACCCAGAAATGTGCAGGCAGGAAATATACTCAAAATTAGATAATAACTACACCTTCTCAGAAAGACCTAGCAACTAGAATGCAAAAAGCAAAAAAGTAAGCTTGAATTACTATGAAGGTATTTATAATATCATGTCTTAATAACTAAATAATAATAAATAAGCACTTCAAAAGAGATGTAGATGTTACACACAAATACAGATGCATATTAGGTTTTCTGTAAGGGGACATCTCAGGCTTTTTATGATTTTATGTCATTTATATACTGTTATAATGTTGGATGTCCAAAACTTGAGGTGAATATATGTAACCATGCTTCCTGCAAGTCAAAAGATATGCAAAGATATTCCAGTAGAGACCCAAAATAAAAATATAGACCTGGAAATGTGTATGATATGTCCTCTTTAAATGGTTAAAAAGAGGATAGAATTGCCTAATATTTTATCATATACAAAAATAATTAAAGCTGCAGTGATTAATGTTTTTTATTTAACAATTATTCCATGTGGAAGGTTGCTCATAGTCACAAAACCACAGATAACTATCAAATGACTCTGTTCCCCTCAGGTCTGCAAAGCATTTTAGCATCATTAGCTCATTATTTTTGGTTTCATAGATACCATTCATAGTTTCCAGATGCAGCAGACAGCTGTTTCAGTAAAAAAAAAAAAAAAAAAAAAATCTATAGTACACTACTTGCCCAGCACCAAACAACAGACAATAAAGTTAGCTAGCTGATGAATGTGGTGGAGGATTTAGCAGCTAAATAGCCAGATATTTCCATCAGAAGTTGGTGGAGACAAAACAGATGTAAAAGGACAGTAAATATTGGACTTACATTCTTCAGGTGGCTAGAAACACATCTCCAAATTATGCTAATGTTGCACTGCGTCTGCTGGATTTGTGGGCAACTGCTTGCTAAAGAAGGAAATATGCTTTGATTACCTGTGCATGGCCAGAAAACAGTCATGAAAGTGGTGTGATTCCACCTGAAATAAATTCTGGCAAAAAGGCTCTCAATTAGTGGGGATGTCAGCTGCAGCCCCAATTTAGGAGTTAGATTAATAAATGGGATGTATTTTCATGTGGAGTGTCTTGCCCAGTGCAGCTTTAATGTGCTTTGAGACATGCTCGTTGAAAATTTGAGGGTTCTTTCAGGACACACTCATGGCAGATGAGTCCTAATGCACGGGGTGTGGATGAGCAGCTGTGTGCCATACAGGACAGAGGAGGAGGATAGCAGGACGACAGCGGGAGGATAAAGGGAGGGGAAGCAGGTGGGGCGGACGGGGCGGAGGAGAAGACGTCTGCCAGGGGGGCTGGCTTGGCTCTACATCGGAGGGAACAGAAGGAAGAAAGAAAGTCTCAGGCATTCCTCATTTGTCTCTACCCATTTATCAGTCTCTGCCTTTTTCTCTCCCTCTGTTTTCACACTGCATCTGGACTCACTCTATCCCCCCTTTTTTTTCTTTTCAACACCACTATTGGATTCCTCACATTGCCTCTCTTTCTCCTTCCTGTCCAGGCTCTATATGTCCTCTCATCTTTCATCCTTTTCTTTCATTCCTTTCATAGTTCTCTATCTCTCCTCAGCACCTTCTTGCCACTTCTGCCTCTTTGTGTGTGTTTTAACCATCTTCTCATTGCTCCATCTTTTCACGAGGAAAGAGCTTGGCGTGAGATCTGTGCCAGTGCAGTCTAGATTGTGCCACCCTACCAAGAGAGTGGGTGTCAAACACAGACACCAGCACAGCTTGCCAGGGAGATGGAACCACAATGAAGCCAATGGCTGCAGAGAAACATGAATATATGTCTGCTGCCACCCACTCATCCAGGGCCTGATCCTTTTGGTTCACTTGGATCTGAAGGAATAAATCTATTTCAAATAAAATCTGGGAGCTTCTGATGTTTTGTCCTTATTTCTACCACCATAATACAGCAAGAGTTGGTGAGATTTGTCTGTCGGTCCACTTGCCTGTGAAGTGATGAGAGCATAAAGGCAGTACTACAATTAGATAATTGCTCCTGCGCCTTCTTTTAACACATTTGCAAACATTGCGTTGACTGAAACAGGAGGAAACTACCATTAGCTGTAGCAACAAGACTGACATGTAAGAAGTAAAAAGCTGCTAAAGTTTTTTATATGGCTTTTACATTCATAAATATATAAAAAGGCAATACATCCTTGCTAACCCATCCTAGCATATTTAATGGTATATTGCTTAGCAAGGATTATTATATAATGAAGACACTGATCAGTAGAAGAGGTTTGATCCCTCAGCTGCTCAGTGGTTGCTCCAGAAGTTGTTTGTGAAGTTTCCATGTCTTGGTCATATTAGCTCATTACCCTATAGCAGATATACCAGTATTAGTACATATGCTGTTCAAAAAGTTACGTAAAGTTACAGTAGAAAGTGACAGTGACAGTGAGCAAGTGACTGCTGTAGAATGTCCTACTCAGTACATATCTTGGTCACAGTTCTTTAAAAAAACAAATGTAAGGTATTCTTATTTTGTTTATTTATGTAAACAAAAAAGAATATTGGCTGATATATTGTTATCTGATTTTTAAAACACTCAGATATCAGTATTGGCAGCACATACCTAGTATCATTCTGGCTATAGTTTTTACACCTTTTTTGTGCTGTGCCTATGGGTCACATTGGAATCCATCACACCTGCTGTGAATCCAGGCTGACTACAGCTGCCATCCTTTGCAAAGGAGCAAGCTTCAGACTTTTCAGAGCCACCTTTTCAAGCCCACAGGCAATGAAGATTTGATACTTAAAAGATAAGATTTCAGTGGAATATTCCTTTAAGTCATCTCCACCAGCTCTGCTCAGCTTCTACCTGTGTGCCGCACTGCTGTGCATGGAGACAGTGTTTTATTCATAGCTTACTCTTTGATTCTATATTGAGCCTTATTGTGGAGAGCAACCAACAAGCTTGCACACAAAAACAGGAATACTGCACAAAACACTTCAGGTAACTCAAAGAAAAAAAAAAACATACATTAGTTCCCTGATTAGCAGGCAAAATTCACAACATGTTTGAAACAGTCAACACAGAGCCAACGTGCTAAACCTCAGTGTTGCGGATCAGGTTTGTGTGACAACAAAGGAAAGAATGAGGAGAAAACTTAGAGAAACATTGAAGAGAGAGAAGGAGTAAGAGGTGTGAAAGATGAAAGATCAGACAACATGAGTGACGAGGGAGATGAGTAAGATGAGTGAGAAAACGTTGGGGAGGAACTTGAGACACATACACAGACACATTAGCACAGAAAAACACTGGAAAATAAAAGAGAGAAATGAAGGATGAACCAAAGACAGAGGAACTTGAAGAATCAGATACTGCTGGTGTACATCTTGTGAACTCTGTTCACTGTGAAAAAGGCTTTTCAGATATACTGGGATCAACAAATTTAGAAACAGATCAAGTGTGCTAAGGTTTGTGAATGATGTAATGTCTTTTCAGTTCTGATAAAGGTCACCATAGAGTCAATAAAAAAGTCAAATAAAGTACTGGGAATCAAATTAGAAAAACCTTTACCAGCATCAATAGGTTAACAGCACAAGATTCACATCAGATCAGCACAAGTAACACGTAAACACTGAAAAAGTATGAAATTCAAATCTTTTATGACAGCTGCAGGTGGACTCAAAGACTCAAAGTGGAGAAAAATAAATCTTACTATTCATAAAACAGAGTGCTAAGATTAGGACATTTGATACTGCAACCACTTGCAGAAGCTTTGTTGCAACAGGCTTTAAAGATAAATACACCATCACAACAATCATCAGCACAAAGAGACGGCAGCTTCTGTTAGTACTGTCATTTCCACCCCGAGGTCTCTTCACCGACCCTGAAATAAAGCCTCCTCCTCTGTGAGGTGCACACTCAAAACATGCACTCAACGTGCACTCCAAAGATTACAGCTCACATCCCAACACTTACACACACCAGGCCGTACCCCTCCTGACCCCCTCAATTCCGGTGGAAGCACCCCAAGATCAGCAGCTCGGCCGTGGGGTGGCGAGCGGCCTGGGCCGGTGTGACGACCCCGCTCTGACAGTGTCAATACAAAGCAATTTACAAGCACATGAAAAATCGACCCTCGATAACAGGCAATTTCTCTGCTCCGCTGCCTCAAGAGGCGTGACCCGCCTCGCGAAAGTGAGGAGGAGGGTGGAGGGGGGGGGTGGGCTGGGGAATACAAAGAAGAGGAAGAGAAGGAAGAGGAGGAGCGGAGGGTGATCATGGTCCAGTGGATGTGATTACAGCCTACTGTGTTCTAAAGGCCAGGGTGTGAGAGTTTGGAGGCAAAAAAAATGAGCAGTAATGGTGCAGGGAAAGGAATTGGTGCTAGCAAATGTAATAGTGATGTGAGTAGTAGAGAAATTACTGTGATGAGTGCGATGGTTGGATGGATGGTTGTGTGTTTGTGTGGACTGGAGGCCACAGGTGAGGACAGAGATAATGACCTCATTCCTCTTCTCTTTTGCCAAGACACTTTCTTCCTCACCGCTCTATTCATCAAGCCCTCTATCCGTCTCTCCATCCCTCGCTCCACTCTTTTTTCTAATTTCTGCCTCCTCTGTCGGAAAGCCAGAGGTCACACCTTCATCCTAACAGACAAGAACACACACAAAAGAAGAAATGTGTAGCGGTATGTGTCTGTGAAATGTGTGTGTGTGTGTTTCTCCTTGTCACTGGAACACACACACACACACACAAACATACACAGCATGGAGGCAGATGTCATGGACTTAAATAGAAAAGGAATTTCTATTAAAACAACACTTCATCATGAGTTCATCTGTGTTGGGATAAAAAAGCTGCCTCTGTGCCATTCAGCGAGAGGAGAGGTCATTTAAAATTAACCACCCTCAGCCTAAATAAAGGTTTTGGACTAACAAAGATGACTTTTTAAACTTTTTAAAGTTTCTTTTTCAACTAAAATAAATGAGGTTCCTCAGTAGAGTGGCTGTTGTCATATTAATTTAGGTTTTCTTTGTTATGCACTTCTGTGGATTTTGGACTTCAAGATTAGTTCTGAACCTGCATTATAATGTGTGTATGTGTATTTATGAGTGTACTTGTATATAAGATTGATCATGCATCTATATGAATATACTTGTAAATACCATTTGTGCTAAATGATGGAAATGAATCCCACATTTATTATATTTAAAGTCAGCATTTATCATTAACAAGAGACACATTTTTGTACAGTAATTTCAATGTAAATGTAACAATAATGCCTGCATGGAAGGGAAGAAAGCAGGTGGTGATGGTGAAGTTTATCATACAATTCATTTTTTGTTTTATTAATCAAATATGGAATCTGAAACCTGTTTCTTTCAACCACACCAAAAAGTGTTTCTGTTGTCCTGTTCTGTTTCTTTCTCTTGCCCACCACTGGTTATGACATACTGGAGCCAAAGTCAACATTTCAAAATGTAAATTGGTGTAGTCACTGATCATTATGCTGGAAGACTACATCCACACCTGATACCCACAAAAACTGAATTTTAGATAGTAACAGGTTGCTGAAACACCTGCATCCCCCAAAATATTGACCTGTCATCCTCAATGGTGGCTACAGTCCGGGTGTTATGAGTGTGTGACTGCAACAGTATCTAGACAGCACCAAACAACATCATTTACCCTTTGTGTGTTTTTTTCTCCATCATATGTTTGTTTCCGCAAGTGCGGTCAGTGCTCTAAAGGGTTACATAACATCACTGTCAACCTCTGTCTCTGTGTCATAGCGGTTAGCACTGTCACTTTACAGCAACAATGTTCTTAGTTTGAACCTTGAGCCTTTATGTGAATCAGCAGATTAGTCTAATCAGTCCACGTGTTGTGCTGTGTAATGTATTGGAGACCTGTTCCTTACCTGCACTGTAATGCATGGACTAGCATAGACTCCCAAACTGAAAGACAAAATGTCAGCTTTAAGTTGCCTCCATTTGGTTTTTATAACAAATACAGAACATTATTTAAAGGACAACTATATGCAAAGCTGGAGTGGGACATACAGGTGGAGCATTTCTACCAATAACCTGATCTAATCTGCAACTGTTTCAAGACACCACGCTGCTGTGGAAAAGAGACCGTTTTCTCTCTTCACCTGCAGCCAGCAGTAGGTGAAGCGATGAAAAAAGAATCACCAACAGCTCTGCCCAGTCAGAATCGATTGCTGAAGCCTTAGCACTCACTCCAAGGATCTATAACCGTATAGCATGGTAGAGAGCAAGGGTTTATACATCTCCTACACATGGTGAAATCCAACCACAATACTGTTTATTACATCAAGCAGGTAGTACTTCACTATAACCTACATCTCTAAGCTGGCGGTTTATTATCAGTTCACTAATAAAATAAAACTGTGTTCATTAAAATAAAGACAATTTTTAAGGTACGTCTTTCTCTCTCACACAGCTTGTTTGTTTGCAGGTTTAATTTCAGATTTACAAATGGTACAATAAATTAAATCAGTTACCTGTATTCCAGCCATAATGTAGTGAGTCATGGCTGAACTGAATTGCAATAAATTGTTGGGCGCTAAATGTATCTCCTGTTGATATTGGAGTTTCTTGGTTCAGGTCAATAAAAATCATTACTCTCATGACTTACTCCCCCTCATTAACGCTGAGTGATTAAATAAGGAGCTTGTTGTTTTTAACATTATTTTAACATTATCTCTGAAATCAGGCATCTGTAACAGAAATCATCAGTGGTAATAAAAAATAATGTTGCTGCACCACATACTGACAAACATGTTACCACCCAGCACTGATCAGTGTACCTGCTAGTACCTGGGTGTTTAAGATATTTCTTCCTCCAGTCAGTGCTAATTTCAACAAAAATGATGAGGAAAAATATTTGTTGAAGATCTTTTTATGATGAAAACAAGACTAAAACTAAATAAAAAGTAACCCTTGAAAGCAAAAACTATGACAAATGTATTATGATTCAACAAACTGCATGCATCTGTGGAATCACACATTATAGCTCCTGACTGATAAAATATATTCTCTCAAATATATCTCTTCCTCAGTAGTTGATTTAGACACCTGTTGTGCTAATGAGTAGCATCTTGTATTGCAGTAACATTAATGTAAGATAAAAGAATAAAAACAAGAAGAAAAACAGATTCAGGGGTTACATTCATCTTAAATTGCACTGAAAATTGGACAGCAGGCAGCAACAAAACATCTAGGACAAAGGTGGCAATTGGCAGGCCAAGCACATTCATAAAATGTTAAAGTAATGTTAATGTAACATTATCAAGGGCTGTGGATGTGCATGTAACATTACTTTCAGTCGGCTGACATTTGTGTTTATTGGCTCTCGGAATGTATGCAAGATTAACGTGAACTGTCAACCATCTCAGGGCGTTTTCAGACCTGCGCTTTCTAGTCCAGTTTAGTTGGACTCTAGTTTGTTTTCCCACTTGGTGCAATTCATTTGGACGGGTCTGAACACTGCAATTGCACTCGGATGCGGACCAAAGCAGCCATCTAGAGATCCTTTGAGCCTTTGAGGATGTGGTCTTGGTTCGGTCCCAAATGAACTGGTGTGGAGTTTGTTTGTGGTGGAGAACGTGATACCACCTCGAGCCAACCCAGGAGCAAGCAAACAGTTGCTTGAAACTGGCCGGAGAGTGAATTGAGGTCCGACATAGACTGGCACAACAAAGAACGTCCTTCCTGTGTTTATCTTCTTGCTCCTGCCATGGACACATCTGAATCTGACCAAGCAAATGGACTATAGGTTTGAAAATGCCCTAAATGTTCATGCAGATGTTTGTTTTGCATTAATGTTATCCAAAGTTTTATCTGCTTGTCACAAGCTTAACGCAGACAGTAAAAAGTATGCCACTGAATCCAGCTTCTGCTTTGCAGTGGAAAGCACAGGAAGCTCCAATATTGCCAAATGTGAGCAGTTCCATTCAAACTGCCAGAGTTTGAATAAGTGGCCAGCTGTGGCTCAGCAGGTGGAGTCGTCTACTAATCACAGGCGGGTGGTGGTTCAACCCCCTTTGTTTTTTCAGTAGAAACAGTGATCTTCTTCCGATTTCTCTGAATATAAAATACGTCTCTTCGCACAAACTTACCAAGAGTTTGCTATGATAATAAGCTGCAGGACTTATTAAGTCATACTCTGGTCTTGCTTGGATAGAAAAGTGTGTTTGAGTTTCCTGCCCACCTGTCTTGTTCTGCACCCCCACTGAACAAAGACCCCCTGCGTAGCACACCTGCAGTATCCTCATAAAAGCCCTCTGACATAAATATTCAGCGCGTGGGAGTGCAATACAGAGAGAAACACAGAGAGAGAGAGAGAGAGAGACACTTTGGCCTGTATTGTTTCCTCCCTACATCATCTCTGCTCACTCAGATCTCACAAGACAAAGAGAAGAGGGAAGCAAGGTACTTGAGCTACTAAAGTTCAGCCTTTTCTGTGCACAAACTCTGTGGATCTTTTGAAAACGGATCCTTACCGGAGTAAAAAGAATACTACAGATCAAAACTCCAGTCGAGATAAAGTACATTTTTAAGGCACATCTCATAGGGATTGTCACATCAACATTATTGTAATATAAAAACCAGAAATGCCTCAAATGGATGAAGAAAACTGAATTAAATTTAAGAACGGGTGTGGCTGCTGCTTCTCAAAATATGACACTCCACCGTAACGTGAATTATGCACAAGCAGAGTACAATCCCTTGTAATTACACAGCGTGTTCTCTTTTCCTCTTGTCTTCATCGCCATCCAAAGCTTTTTTTTTCTCCCACATTCCTCATTCAATAGTAATTCTCTCTTTCTCTCTGACTCTTCTCCTCCTCCTTACATCCTCATCTTTTCGCTTGTCACTTTCCCTTCATGTCAATTACCATCTCCCCCCGCCCCCCACCCACCCCTCCTTCCACTGGCACTGCTCGGCCTCTCTTCTACCTTCTCCATTTGTATACCACTATTTTCTCATCCTTCCTTCTCATCCCCCACTCCCTTTTTCTTTTATTTCTACAATCTTCTTCTCTGCATGCAAAGCATCCATATGTTCATATTTTGTCTCCCCCTTCTTATCCATTCACTTTATTGACTCTGTTCACTTCGTTTCTGTCATTCCCTTTCTCATCCATCATGCCGCTCCCCTTCTCTGTCCTCTGTTTTGTCTGTTTCTGCATTCTCTCTCTTCTCTTAAAATCTTACCATATTTATTTCATCTTCCTGCAGGTCTTGGTTTCTCCTCCGTCAGTCATCTCACCGTCCTTCATCCCACACACTCTCTTTCTCTCCTAACATGCAGCATCTTCTCTCCTTCTCCTTCTATATTCATCCTAGCAGTGAGTGAGTGACCTGAATCTGTCTCATTGCATTACAGCCCCTCCCTTCTGCAGCTCAGAAACACATTCAGAAACCAATAGTGTGGCTGCCACCTTGCCTCGCGTGCCCTCATTTGTGTGTATGAGTGTAAGTGTGTGTAATTGAACCTGGAATGATAAGGAAGTAAGCCTTTGTACACTAGTAACACAAGTGCATTGGACCTGGCAGTGTTTTCTCTGTGTTTGCATGTGGGAGACAGTTTTTTTGGAGGCTATAGGTGTGTGTGGGTGTAGGCTATATGTGTGTGTGTGTGTGTGTGTACTTTCTGTATAGTATGTTTATCATTATGCCAAGCAGGGAGCCTTAAATGGATTTTAGCTGGGATGTATTGCCTCTTCTAGAAAGAAAGAAACTCAAGATTATCTCCCATTGCCAGTGTCTTGAACGTATGTGCATATATTGTCAAGTGTGTATGTGTGTGTGATATCTTCTATGTGCACAATGTCTGGTATGTTGTCAGTAATTGGCTATGCCTCACCATCCATCACAGGGCTGTTTTCCTCACGCTTTCTTTGCTCTCGTCAGTCACAAACTTATTCTCTCTTCTGCAGGGAGAAAAAACAAAAAACTTTTTTCAAAATGACTCTGACAAGTGTTTTTTTTTTCCACACTGAACGAAAGTATACATAACAAACTTTCTAGGAGGAGATTGTGTGGGGGTTGGATGGATAGAAATATCATATCTGCCAAGCACGAAAACAATCAAGGCAGATAGTACTGAGTTGTCAAAGACTGTGACACCGCCAAAACACTGAGGTCCCACCCTGGGAAAATGAAAATCATTGCAATGGCACAAAACATGTATCTCTTCTCATGCTACTTCAACTAAACTTTCATTTTGCAACTTATGCTTCCAAGATGCAGCTGCACCAACTTTCCTGGTGAATTCGCTTGCTGCGTACGGGCTAATGGATGCACTTATTTTAAGTTCATGACTGTGTTGTCAGAATACAAAGCATGTACAAAAAGAAGTAAAAGTGAGAGAAACAACAGACATGACGGAAACTTAGATTAAAACTTGGAGAATAATGCGTTTCAACACTTTTGCGTGATGAGTGCAAGTCAAGATTCTCAAAAATGTATTGCATGACAATAAGACACCAAAGTGACAGCCGTAGGTTAGTGATTTTCAAAAAGATGTCACATCCTCTTGCCTCACAGCCTCATCTCACAAGATCTCAAGATTTAATTCTGGAAACATTCACACAGGAATCAATTCAGTCTATCCTGGGTCAATTAACGAACAAATCAATGAATGTTCAGATGATAACTGCCTCTCCAAACCTTGTTAGCAACTTCAACCATAATGCCTTGTAAACATGATTGTGCAGCTACATGGCCTATTTGTTTTCTCAAATGAATTCAGAAACAGATTTTAGTTTATAGTTGGGAAAAAAAAGGTTTACAGAACATGTTTTTCCAATTTGAACCGGGAGGCAAACACCAATGAGTGGTCCAATACCAGTGAGTGGTATGCATGCCACAATTGAAATTGGGTTTTTTTTCCCCAGGCTATGTTCCCCGACTAAGACATAATATGAGGCCAGCATTATAAAACTTACCCGTTGTGAAGAACATCAGTTCAAGATGCATTTTCAAATGTACTTGCATCCACAAGGGTATGACCTCAGGTGAGGTTTTGTAGAAACTTAGAGAAATTATGTCTATTCTCCACTCTGAATTCATTTTGCAAGTACACTGATTGGATTGGCTGTGAGGGTGACTGCATCATTAGTAGTGGACACCATGTTCACCACTGTCTTGTCCAGTCATTGGCCTGCCCTCACTGCAGTTCATTCTAACAATTTCCAGCTGCAGGAAATTCCTCTTTTCATATCAGAAAAATATTCAGCCTGAAGGTATTGTGACATTAAGATGGTACTCCACACAAACCAGGACCTCATGCTCCCCAGGCATCAAGGTTACCACAGCACATGAGGAAATATTCAGCTTTACACAGTAGCTAACGTGCCCTTCCAGATTGTCCCAGAGATCTTTCAAAGATTGTCGCTCTGGCTTCCCAGTTAAGACATGTGATTTGATAAACATGAGTCTGTGCCACATTTTAAGTGGAAGTGGACCAGAGAAGTGTAATCCACAGAGGAGCACTCTGCCAAGCCAAGAGGAAAACCTTCCACTGCCAATGATGTCCTCAGAGAGAAATAGGAAAGGACTTAAAATGCATAAAATGTTCTCCATCGATATATGACAAATGGCAATTTGACAGGGATATAAAATATAAAATCAGTGGGTGTTTAATGTGTAATTTTGATTAATAGGCTGCTGTCACTTGCTTTGTAGTGTTGTTCTGTAAATGTATTGGAGGTGTGCACCAGTCGTAACATTTCTCCATTATTCCTTCTTCAAAGTGAATTTACTATCTTACCTTGACCTTCGAAACGCAAACTGTGAACAGCTTGCAGCTCAGATGGCTGGGCTCGTGTGCTTCACATTAGCAAAACTTCAGATCTCATGTTTAGTCAAAACACCAAGGAATAAGTTTAGAAGCACATAAAGTATGAGTGATGAAAGATTGTGTATGTGTATCTCTGTTTGATCTCTTCTAAAAGAATAAAGTCATTCTGTTGTTCTTTATTGGAGTCTCAGCAAATATGTAAGTTGGTGTTTTCATACTCTAAGGCTCCAGTCAAGAAAATATAATTTTGTGTCTTGTCAAAATGTTAGGCTGTGTATTGCACTTTGGTTCTTATCTTTGTTTCTTTATTTCATAGGTGAAAGATTGACATAAACATAGATTTACATTTCAGTGTCGACATTATGTACATACCGAAACAATGAAGTGTTAAAAAAAAAAAATCTGTGTGTGTGTTTGGGTCCACAGAGGCAGTGACCTGGACACGATAGTGGAGTGGGTGTAGTTAAATGGACCGTGTCTGAGGCACTGGACCCGTTCAGTGAAGGCTTTGCTTTAGTTGATGGGGAACCTCCGCTCAGACACACTGTGAAATCACACAGTCACAGCTCAACATGCCACATTTCATTGAGAGGTTTTAGAACATGTTATCATTGACTATGCCAGTGACATGTAACACTGCAGTGGATGCTTCAGTGATTAGCGCAATGAGCAACTGCATTAGTAAAACATACTTGTCTTATAAGCTTAATTCACAGAGTGAGACTGCAGTGCACAGGAGTGTCCCTTCCCCTATTTTGCACTCCATATATCCACTCAAAATTCACTTCAGATGTCTGAACAAATTAATTTTAGCTGTCAGGTATCATCACTAGCAGACAATTTTGACACATGAAAAAAATAAAGTGGTCCATCCCAGGATAGCTGGACTCACCGGTGATTGGTAAATCTGTCGCAAAATGATTTTTTCCACAATCGTCACCTCCACCAGCAAGACATATGGTACACAGTTTATAGGTTTTATAATTTCTGGAAGTTGAAGGTTTTTGGGCCACTTATGTGCAGAGTTGCCCAGTACAGCTTCAAATGTGGGGTTCTGTTTTGAGAAATACAGACAAGTGTCTGACTCAAATTAACAATGGCCAAGTTGCTGAAGTTTTGAATGTGCTACTTACTTTTTTTCATGATAATTTCCTCAAAGTTGATCAGTCATCTATAATGATGCATAATTTCTGGTAATGATTGATTAAAGTGAGCATGGCTTAATCTAAATTTCTAGACATTTCATATTCCAAACTTCAAAAAATCAAAATAAATCACCCGTACATCCTACAGAGCTGAATTTTTTTTCAGTACATCCAATGATTTGTGTCAAAGTGGTCAATTCAGAAATCCATCACTTTATATTTTTTCAAAATATTCTCAAGCTGCGAGTCTGCAGTGATATTCAATATCTTGCTGTAATTTGTACTGTATGCACTACATTATATATTTCATCTAATTTTTAAACAAATTTCACCAAAATATTTGACAATACACCTGAAACCAGTAGAATGGTCTGTGATTTTTTTCAGAATTTTCTCACCAACATTTTGACTGTTGTAAGTGTTTTAAATTTAAACAGACAAAAATACCCCAGTCTGGCACATGTGATGTCATTGCCTCAAGTTGTAAGAAGGTGTGTGGAAACCATGTCTCCCCAGTGGTGCAGTCAGTAAGTCAGCTTCTCTGGGGATACAAAGGTTCAGGGTTTGAATCCCCAGGTGGCCAATTCAGACTTGCCAACCATGTGGCAATTTATGCATGTGGCATTTAGGAGCTGACAGTGTGACATGTCAAATCACAAATTGTCTGTATGCAGGTGTGCTTACACTCTCACCTTTACATGAATATAAAGAATAAAAACAAGAGCTGGGAATGAATAAACAGTGTGCTGGTATTTTTGGTATTTCAGTGCAGATAATTAGTACCCTACTCCTGCTAAGAATCCCCCCCCCCCTTGCTTATTGTTTCTTCAGTTGGAATTTTGAACTTTGCTGTGCAGAACAATGTAGGTGCAGAGTTTGACACTAGTTTCATAATGATCTGCTGTAGACAGACAGTTCCTCTGCACTTACATTAAATCTCAGTTTAAGGCGAGTACCTACAAGCAAGATTTGTGACATCACAACTAATTTGCAACCAATCATGGTCCAATATGCAACTTGCACAAGTATGAAGTGGAAACTTGATGCCCCCAGCGTACATACACTGAGAATGGGCTCGGACAGTGAAGTAGGAGACATCTTGCATTCAACAAGATGAAAAATATTTGCATATTTATAGATCCTGGGTTTTTCCAATGAGGGAGAAGGAGGAGATGTCATTTTAAAAATTTCAAACAAGGTAATTTAACCTTTTTTTTGCGGAAAACCTTATCAGACACAAATTATTATTTTTCAAAGCAGAGTAACATTATGTGTTTTCAAACATGTCTGGAGAGGATCTTTAAGGATGGGGGCATCTTGGAGACGTGTTGACTTTTTAAAGGTTTTATGAAATGGTACAATTGCTTTCTTATTATGTGATGTATTTCTTGTTGAAACAGGACAGTGAGGGAGTGTAACTGTAATAACATTAACAATGGTTGCCTTTGATTTAGGCTTTCTATGTCCAGGGCTCTGTGCTGCTCAGGCATGGGCCTGCACAGATACACAGACTACATAATGAACCATGACACTCAGGGCATCATATCAGGCAAGAAAATTATCACTAATTCTGATGATGAAAACGGCTCAGCGTGGCACCATGTTGCAGGTCTATCCTCATTTCTGTTCTCCAGCCGTTCAGTCATCCATCTGGCCGAGGAGCCTGGCTTTGACAAGAACTCAGGTGGAGGAAACGATGGAAAGGGCAATAGAGATAGAGGGAGAGGCTGATAGGATGTCTGCCTCATCTTGGCAACCCCGCCCTGGACTTCCAGCTCCTTTCACCTCCTTACACCTCTCCTTCCTTTTTTTCTCTCTCTGCCTTCCACTTCTTCCCCCCACAGGACTCAGTGGAGCGATGGAAGGAAACTGAGCCCAACCACCTCCACCTGGTCATTATCAGACAAGCACCTGCTGCCTTGTCCCCCCACTCTCTTTCCCCCTGTGCTCTAACTCTTGCCTGTTTTAGGTCCCACGTCTTCACTCAACCCTGACTAATGGGGATATCTCATTTTTGCTTTCTGGCAGTGTATGCATATGAGTGTGTACTGAGGCAAATTAAAAAAAAATTTGAAACAGTCTGTGCCTTCAGTATGTGGTTGAAGACATGCTGGGTACCTCTGTTTTCTGTGTATTTTGCATGTCTTTCATCCATGGTGACACTGACTTGACATATAGTTTGACTTGACATACATATCAATAACCCTCCTCCACTGGAAGACAAAATGCTTAGCCTTTGCGTGAAGTGCAAGGTGAAATGTACTAAACCAGTTGTTACCATCGCTCTCAACTCTTTCTCAACAGTCCCGTGATGACTCCTGTCTGACAGGTTACCATGACTACCTGACATTGAAGGCACCTCTCCATCCATCTGTGCTGCAGCAATTGCTTCCATCGCACCTTGCTCTAACCCTCCCTCTCTTCCCCTCCCTCTCCTTCCATCACTTCTTCCCCTGCAATACAAATGCCATTCACTCAGAAAAGAGAGGAGAAGGTCGAGGCTGCTGGCTTTTTGAAAGCTCCAGCACCAGCAGAACTGAACTCACTCCACAAAGGCAGGAGAGAGGCAACGACAAGGAAAAGGGGCTATAAAAAATTCATGGCCAATAGAAAGGCAGTAGGAGTCCTGCAGTATGTGAACTGTGCACTGTAAACTTATTCTCTCTTTGTTTCTTGGCTCCCCCTCTCTGTGTTGAAGTCATTTTTTTCTATTAATGTTCTCGACTGGATTCCTGGCATTCAGAGCTTTGTTGCTTATTTTTTGTCGTAAAAAAACGACTGTGAGAAAGTCCAAAGTGAGTCGCACTGCTGTGAAAATCAAATTTAGATTAAAATGTGGACACAACACTGGACCAGAGGACATCATCAGATGTACAGTAGTATATATCAATATTCACTATGCACACATTCAGTGTTCTTACTCTTAACTTACTCCCACACTTCTTTGTAGTATTTTTTTTGTCACCAAAGCACTTTTTGTGTTTCAGTCAGGACAACATGTGCATTCGGCCTCAATAACTGCACTGGAGATGAACGACACAGCAACATATCTTTTGATTTTTGGTGTGAATAGAGTCATTTTTATGTACTCTCTGCACACTGATGTATGAGCTACTAGGGACTACAGACCGTAATATCCCCCACTACAGTACATAAAAGCACATCTGAGCATTTGGCAGCTGGGCCGGTTGGTAGATGAGCAGAAGCAGCAGAATTTTCATTTCATGCAGTAATTCAAGCAACAGTAAGCAGCGTAGTGTAGAGTAAGCAGCAGATTGGGTTAGAACCATCTCCGTTAAAACAGGCCACCACATTCACTAAGAGTGCAGCTAATAGGTTGCTCATAATGAAAATTCTGCTAAAGACAAGTGAGATTAATGGACTATTGTAAGATTTCTGGACTGCTGCATCATGTGCTTTTACATGGATATGCAGAGCTTTGCAATCTTTGGTAATTTGTCCATAAACTTAAATGTAGCACCTATGGGTGATTATTGGATGTAAGTTGCAACACTTGTAAATAAAGAGGCAGTTAAAGTGACATACAGTTGGTGATCATTTTAAACCAATTCATTTGGAGCAGAAACAAAAACTATTCCCATTTGAACTTTGATTTTCTCCCCTTAAAAGACAATACCCTCATGTACAATAGACCAGCTTAACCGTACATATTGTACAAAAACTACAGTAAAAATTTTAAATTTATGTCCTAAAGGTTAAGGTCATCCTGCAAAAGAAGATACACTTATTTTAGGTGGTTTAACATTTGATGTCCACATCCTGGTTATCCCTCTATGTTAAAGGAATAATTTCCCATTCTGTGAAAATATGCTTATTTCCTTATTTTCAAGAGTTAGATGAGAAGTCTGATACCATTTTTATGCTGATCTGTTAGCTACTAGCTTTCATTTTGCTTCTTTTAAAAGGTCTTTACCTTTAAAAGTATGATCACTTGTGCATTTACCCATGTGGTATACTTGATATGTTGTCCCTGTGGACTGGTGTATGTAGGCAAAACGTCTAGACAACTTAAGCAGAGGATCAGTGAACATAAATGTTCAATCCGTAGAAATGATCAGGATTATCCCATTGCAGTTCATTTTAATGACTTTACCCATGATATTTCCACATTTTGTATAGAAAAAGTGTTCCTCCTCAAGAGATGGAGTAACCATCATCTTCTGCTTAAGCAACGTGAAGCCCACTGGATACACACATTACAAACTCTCACCCCTAGGGGTCTTAATGATGAACTATTACTTCATGTGATGTTATAATGTAGGCCTATATGATGGCTTTTCCCTGATGTTGCCCTTTGTTTTTATTCTCTCCACTCTCAGGCATTTTCCTTTAACTAATGCCTAACTAATTTATTGAGCAAGTGAAGACAGGGTGTCCCTTCTTATTTTTAGTATGTGTCTACTGGTGTGCAAGAGATTTTTGATGGTCTGTTGATTTTTTGGCCACGTAGGGACAGTGGATATAAGACACTTTTTAAGATGTTATAGCAAACTTGTTAGCAAATTTTTGCTTATTTACTAACTGCCTACTGTAGTTAGGGAGCAACATCATCATTTATTTGTCCTTATTTTTCTAGCTACCTGTATGTCCAATATTCACTCTTTTTTTTGCCCTTTTTTGGTCTCTACCAACTGCCCCCGAGGGAAATGTCTGTCTCTTAGCTGCTAAATGATTGGCTAGGTTCACCAGCTAGTTGCTAACTGTTTCTGTTTGCTATTTGGTGCTGAGCAGGTTGTGTACAGTGGCTTAATAGAGCTTTTTCACTGAAAACAGCTGCCTTATACTATGAGAGTGGTGAAAGTAAACCAAAACAGTAAAGTTGCAGGTTGGACAGTTGAACAATGAGCTGAAAACTCGCTATAAAGCTCCATAAAGCCAGGGGGGCAATTAGCTTAGCTTAGCATCAAGACAGGAAGCAGGGCTGTGCAAAGTTAAAAATTGGCCTAGCAGCAGTTTCTTAAATTCACTTATTAACACTTCTGCACAGAGGAGTAGTTATAGTTTCCACCTGCTTCCAGTCTTTCTGCTAAGCTAAGCTAATTACCTTCTGGCTCTAGCTTTATAGCTACTCTTATTTTCTACTCTTTACACTTGACTCTTACAAAGTAAGTGAATAAGAGTATTTCTAACTAACTAAACTATTCCTTCGATGCTACAACAGGTATCAATGTACTAGCAAATGTCAAATGTTTATATGAATATAATACACACATGAAACCACAGGGAATCATCACATCCACAGACTGGAGGGAACAGACAAGCTGTAGTTCATTACTGAGAGACAATAAGCTCACACACGTGGGGTTTCAGGTTTATCATGAACATGGCATTGTCCCACATGGCGCCTATGGTGATGAAACCTAAAGGTCAATTAAGAAATATCATCTTCTACAGGTAAAGCATTAAGTGATACCATATGATACTTGCAACAGCAGGTGTAATACAGCTTCCCTGAGCAGCACTGTCCTCATCTACATAATTAACCCTTTCTCTTATCTTCCTGCCACAACCTGGTGAAGAACTGTACACAAGTAGTTAAACCTCAATCTCCAGGTAGCTGTCAACTCTGTTACACACACACACACACATACACACACACACACACACCTCCACAATGGCCTCATCCCCATGGTTAATTAATTGAACTAATTAAGGGTCCTTGTGTCAGTTCCATTGCCAGGCAATGTCCATGCCTTATCTCAATCCCACAATGCACTTGATCACAAGCTGCTGTGTTTGAGACGTTCCCAAGGAGGGATTAATTAATTCATGAGCGCCGGGCCGTTAAGACACACCACATCCCTCTGACATCAAAGTGACAGTGGTGAATGCACTGGTGGAAAGGCGGTTGTGTGGAGGCGGAGTGAAAAGTAGCATGTTCAGAGCTACTCTGTTGATCACACATGAAAGGCCGACAGACAAACTGAATGTGAGGGTCAAAGGGCAAAGCTGAGGCAAAATCTTTGAGGGATTTAGGAAGCATCTGGCATCCTCTGATACGTCTAATCAGCATTAATAATTTATCATGAAATTCATTATAAGTGACTTCTAAGCTGATTTCACATACGCATGTCTCTGAATAAAAAAAAACAAAATGTAAACATATTCTTTCCATTTCATCTACTCCGTTTTGTTATCTTTAAAGAACATGCAATGCAATTTTATCTTTTTTGACTGCTACGCATCGTAGCTAATTACCGAGCAGAGAAATAGTGGAGAAAATAATTCTACTTATTGTCTAAGGAACTGCTCTTTCAAGAGCCATTCAAATAATTGGAGAAAAATAACCAACTGAAAAATGTGTACATATCTATTTGACTTCTTTGTTGTGCCCCCTCAAAGCTTAATGCCACAATAGACCTAAAGAGATTCATTCTTCTCTCAGAGGAAAAGCAGCCCCTTTCAAGTTTGGTTCACTGAAGCTGCAAAACACAAGGAAAAAATTGCAGCCAAAGACACACATTTGAAGATCAAAGGGGGCTGTATTGTGTATTTGTGTGTGTGTCTGCATGTGTGTGTGTGTGTGTGTATGAGGGTGGAAAGAAAGAAAAGGAGCTACTGTGGACTGCGGCCATTAGCAACAATTCCAAAGCATTTTATCAATCCAGTGCGGGCCATCAGCTGGTTGAGTCGTGATTAAATTGACTGACGATGTCTTGTGTGGGAAGTCTGCAGTTGACCTCACCGACCTCCAGACAGCACACAGACTATCATACACAGAGCTGATAAAAACAATGCATGCATGTGAAAGCATTTTTGCACACACACATACACATGAGCGCTCAAACACATGAAGATGCCTGCACACACAGACACAGTTGATCTCTCCATCCTTGAGTGAAGGTGTGAGGGGTGGATGGGCTAATCAGACAGACTACTCCGAACCCCGGGGGACGGACCCGTCACCTGGCAGAGGAAGACAGGCGAATCAGACAGACCCCCCTCCTCCTATTCACAGCAGGGGGATCTCCACCGGGAACTACTGTGTGTGTGTGTGTGTGTATGTATGTGCGTCTGGGGAGGAAGGGAAGCTCAAAGGTGAACAAGGTGACACCTAGAAGTCAAGTTCAGCCTGTAATCAATTTGGAGCATTTTTGCTCAAGGGAAAAATGGGGGGAAATACATTAAATAAGAAATAAATGTCAAATATTGTAGTTTTAGTGATCTATAAAAACATAAATTACCATCAGTCATGAGTGGTTGAGCTGTGTTCAGAAGATTAGGTCCAGAATATACTATAGACGACCTCTTTAAAAGCTCTGGAGTGCTCTATAGAGATTGCCAACCCATGTGTGTTAATCAGACATCAGGAAGCTTTAGGTCAGTGGAGCAAGGAATGGATTTTCTCTGGCCCTGACAGGAAGACGCTGTGTGTAATGGTTTCTACCTGTGGAGAAATTAACAAGCCAGTCAGAACAAAGAAACATCAGCCAGCGAACTTTCACTCCAACTCAGATGCCGAGACATGGTGAAAGCTTTCGTTTAAATGCACTCGCTAGCCTTGATTTTGTAAAGGACATTACAAGCATTTAATTGCACTGTGGAACATTTGTTAAACCTGCAATAACTGATTTTTTTGGACTCTTGGCAGTAATGGAAACAAGTTCTGAACACAACACTGACATATCTCATTTTGAGTTGAAATGGCAAAATTGTTAGCAAACAGTTACTTATTTACATCCAGTAGTTACAGAGTTATGTGTCTGTCCAGCTTTACCACCTCCCAAAGGAAATATCTGGCTCTTCAGTTGCTAAATGCTTCACTACATCCACCAGCTGTTAACTACCTGTGTCTGTTTGCCATTTAGCGCTGAGCAGGTTGTGTACAGTTGTACAGCTGTTTTTTGCTTTAACTGAATGAATACTATTTGTTCGAAGTATATTTTTCAGTTAGAAAAGTTTTCCTCTGTACCTTTCAAATTATTCATTATGGGTTCAAGGCATTAGGAGGGTGGTGCGATAAAAATGTCAATGTAGAGAAAGGCAGTGACTGCGTTCTCCATGTTGAAATAGTCTACTAAAAGGTTATATAGTATATCCAAATTATACTGACCTCAAATATACCACAAAACAATTAAATTGTTGTTTATTCTTTCTTCTACCAGAAACCCCGAGGACAAGTACTAATCAGGCAGGAAATTAATTCAGCAGAAATGTTTGCAGCTTTATAGAAATAAACAATCAGCAATCTAGGTTAGGCTAGATAGGCTTTGTTAAATTAATTGATTCTGATATTTGCTTTCTAATCTAAAGACTTAAAATTTGGCGATGGAAACAACAAACTATGAGGACAGATTGAGAATTTTTCAAGTTTTTCTTAATACAGTACTCACATGCCACATGTAGCCTTAGTTAAACGAGTTGGTGTAATCATTTCTTCATCAGTCTTAATTCAATTCAAATATGCACTCAAGTTCAACTGAGTCTAAATTAGACAAATCAAGTGGGGTCCATGTAGTTTAATGAAACACTGGCAATAAACGCATATAATATAAATAATAAACACATGACAACCATGGTGAAGATACTTGGTAGTTGTATTAGCAAAACTTTAGTTACCTAATGAATGCTTTTAGCTCTGTTGGTGGTCTCCACCAGCTCCCAAGGGAAATATCTGTCTCTTTCACCACTGAATACTGAACTATGTTCATCAGCCAGTCACTAACTTTGTCTGCTGTTTGTTGCTGAGCAGGTAGCAAACAGTGAGCTTTTGTGTTGAAAGCAGCTGCCTGCTGTGGCTGGAAATGACACTGATGACAGCAATGAGAGTGAATCAAAACAGTAAAGCTGCAGGCTGTACAGTAAAACCAAAACAATGGGCTAAAAGACACTAAAAAGCTCCATAGGACTAGAAGGAACTGCAGCCAGGTGGCACAGTAATTCTCTATGGGTTCCTCATATTACATATAACCAAAAATTATCTTTTGTTACTATAAATATATTGATTATAGCAGCTTTAACTTCATCTGTCTGGTTACAGGTTGTATGTGTGCATCTGGGTTAAGGTGGAGGCTTTAACAACTAACCTTACAGGCAACTTCTTTTCTCAATATTCTATTGCAGACTTGAACTTGCCTTGGGGAGCTTTGTATAGTGAGACTGTGTGTGTCTATGGTGGGCTGAAGGTTGGCAGCACCTGTACTTAACACCCACTCCTCTCCTTCAGACACACACACACACACACACACACACACACACACACACACACACACACACACACACACACACACAGAGCTTTTTCTGTGCACCTTAAGTTAAGAACGGTGACAGTAATCCATCTCGTAGCATCCCCCAACCAGTCACGGCTGTCACCTTCGCCTCGCCAGGAGCAACTTAACTGCTCACCGGATTTAGGGGCCCTATAGTTACCACTGCAACTCATGGTGCCTCGGTTCCGCCATGCTCTTGACGCAACACACATTGACAGATACCAAAAGACTCCTCAGCTAAAATAGAATTCCAATTTCACTGGGTTCAGCATGTGATAAAACACAGAGCCCTCTTCAATTGTAACTAAACGAGATTAAAGAGGAAAAGGGGAGGGGGGGCAAATATAGATCATGGCTTTATTAACTATGGCAACAGAATTTTGCATGCACGGAGAGGTGGAGGAGGGTGAAGAAACCAGCATCTTGTGCTTTGCAAGGAATTTATCATAATGTTCGCACTGCAAGATCATTTGCCTCTTGACAGGATCATTACGAGATTCACTGCTCCCACGACCATTACGCAATTTCAGCGTTCCTCCTTGGATGGAATTTTAATTGAATTAGCCCGGCTGGTTACACATGGTGCGAACGATAACATTTTCTGTCTATCTGGGCTCATTGAATCCGCTGGGGGAGAGAGAGAGGGAAGTGCTGACGGTTTAAGGCAGGCCATGAAAAAAGGACAAGGTAGTTTTGCTTCATTCCAATGTGCTTTCTTCCTGGTCTCTCTCAGCAACAATACATGCTATGAAAATCACTGGCCTTGCCTATCTGAGCCAGCTGACGCACTACTGTATTACACACCCAGAGCCACTCTTCCATGTAAGTGCCCATGTAAGCTGAGGGCAGTGCAAGCATGATGTATGGTTAGGGGGTAAACGTGTTAGTATTAACACCTCTGGAGAACAAAACCCCCACCAGCCACTCAAGTACATTCCCATAAGAATGATTAATGATACTGGTCATGTTATGAAAGGCAGGGAGATGGAGGAGGGAAGCTGTCATGCTGGAGGCTGACAAGAAGGTTTCTCTTGGTTGTGAACATTTTGAACCTTAATTCTTTGATACTAAATGACACAACCCATTAAGGAGCTAGGATTAATATGCGTGCTGGGTGTCATTTTTTGTTTCTTTTTAGTTCAGTGCAGATACAATCAGATACAAATCAGATACCTTTTCACACCCATACTATTACTAGGATTACTAACATATTTTTCATATTTTTTTAGTTAACAAAAGAAGCCAAAACTCTCAAACATAAAATGTCAACACTTAGGCATAAGAACTCAATAAATATTATTTTAAAATGGGAACATTTAAAGAAAGAACTGTCTAATTAAAGAATAAGTAGATTAGAAATCTGATAAAGCATTCACCAAAAAGGCATTCATATGTTATGGATACCCATTCATGCATAAATCCTGTTAAACCTGACAAAAAATCATCTTCACTGCATCACTAAAGAGAAACACAGTCAGCAGGGCTACAGTTGTGACTGGTTTGTCACATTTGAAGTGCACATGTAACAATCAACTGCAGGTGTAAAGCAGGTAGATTAGCAAGACTAGTAAGGGTCTACAGCCATGCTAATGGCTCTGATAGACACAGCGCATTAAGCTAAATGCTAATGTCTGCATAATAACATGCTCACAATGATAATGCTAACATGATGATGTTAAGCAGGTATAATATTAACCAAGCTAACTGTCTTATTTTATTATACTAAAATTTTAAAAGTCAAGGGATCATCAAAGTTATGACGATTCATCCTGAGGGGAACATGAACGTCTGTCCCAAATTTCATGGCAATCCATCCAGTAGTTGTTGAGACATTTCACACAAAACCACAAATGTCAATCTCATTCTGCCGCTACAGAAAAGGTCATGGGCTCACCGAAGTCATAATGGTTAATCCTCTGGGGACCATGAATGTTTGTATAAATTTCCATGGTAATTCAGCCAATCGTTGTTTCAGTTTATATTATATAGATATTTCAGTCTGAACCTCAGTGGTGGACCGTCTGACTGACCTTGCCATCTATAGCCATGCTGCTAGCATGATTAAAAATAACACAATTTATGGAAGATTATGGTAATTCTTCAACTCTTTCCTTTGTCACTGAATCACTGAGAATGAGAATCTATCCAGGGTTGTGCAGGTGATGGACAATCCTTGGAAATGAGTAGGGAAGAGTGTTTCAGGTGGAGCGAATATACAAAATACACACATATTAGGATTCTCTAGCTAGTTGAATGGCATTAAATGATATGATTAGAGCAAAATAAAAGATCTGCATGACTACTTTTTCCATCCACTCATAAAAATGGCAGGAGTCAAAAAAAATCCAAGTCACATTTTATTTAGCAAAAAATGTTTAATCTCTCCTTGATGCGTGTTTATTTACAAGTAGTAAATCTGCAAAATAGGAAATAACAGAATATTTACACAATGAATGTTGACCTGCAAACTTGTGACAGTCGCTTCAAGTCTGAAACTCTAAAAATGTATCACCTATTGTAGTATTAAAATTCCTTTGCCACCTCTGTCTGAAATTCATTTGCTTTGCCTTGGATCCTATGCAACTTCCATTTTGAAAAGAAAAAGAAAAGGAAAGAAGAACTACTGGATTTTCCAAATTCTGAAGAGAGCAGGAAATACAACAGAAAAGAGAATGATGCCAGGACTTGCATTTGATTTGACCATGGTTTGGAAAGGCAAAAATGTGACTAAGCATGTCTAAAGAGCCGAGAATTAAACTTGAGATACATGACTATGTGCTGAATCCGCTAATTCTGAAGGCAGTGCAGTAAACTTAATTTGTTCATTTGTTCTGATTTGACAGAAAAACAGCAGAAAACCCAGCAACTGTCAAACTACAGTCGGCATGTTGTTCTTGACAAGCTCTAAGTCAGCCTCAGTCAGCAGTTGATGCCAACTTCTCTTGATGACACCAAACACTCTTAGACAACAGACATGCTTTATACCACCTCAATAACAATAAATACAAGTTCATTATTACACTAAACAGTGCAAACTGAAGGACAGAGATGGGATTCTTTTTCTTTTTTTTTTTTTTTTAAAGATTCATCTGGACTTGCAAAGCAGGTCAATCTTAAAGGCAAGTAGCCATGCAAACGAGAAACAAGCCGACCCCCTTACTAGTCATTTAATCAACCAAATTACAACCAGAATACAACACAAATGGACCATGAACCTGAGAATGAGTTGAGAATATATAAGTGTCTTTAAAAAGCCTGACAGATCACCAGCTGGACACTGCAGCCTCAGTTG
Organism: Thunnus albacares; assembly: GCF_914725855.1. Taxonomy (NCBI): domain Eukaryota; kingdom Metazoa; phylum Chordata; class Actinopteri; order Scombriformes; family Scombridae; genus Thunnus; species Thunnus albacares. The sequence continues at coordinate 25,526,949 of NC_058109.1, read as the reverse complement.
GTTTTCATCTGTGCACTTCTTGAGGGAGCGAGTGGATTTGTCCCAACTGTACATTGAACTCATACAGATCATGTAAAAGGACTGCTGTTGAGAGCACTGCTGAGCTCTGGCCTCAGCAGCCACCTATTTCCTTACCATGTGATCTACAGTAAAAGCACCAAAATGTACAGATGCAGCAAAAAGTCAGCTGTATACAGAGAAGGGAAAACACATGGTAAAAATGTTTATAACGTGGACTAAGCATATTTTGGTGGAGTGCTCTCTTAAAGATGATTCAAACAGAAATGATTTTACGTGTGTAGCCAGCATGGTCAGCTGAAAAGAAGAAATTTCTATCCCCAAATCGGCCAGAGTGGTCCCTAAGGACTTTTTTGGCAGGTTTAGAGTAAACTATCAAGTTCTAACAGGTATCCAGCTGAACTAGGCTCATATGCTCAGCTGTAGAAAGCAATGTCACATCTCAAACATGTAAACAAAACGGATTGACAATAATTTGGGAGGTGTGCTCACTATCCTGGATGTGAGAGAAGATTGATTTTTTTTTTGTTTTTTTAAGGAACCTGGCGAAAAATGAACAGCAACAGCATTTATGATCAGCATAAAATGACAGCCCTAATGTTTGATAGAAAAACAAGGTACAAGAGTTAAAGCAGCAAGTCACATTTCCATCACAAAGACACAGATGTTCATCTGATGCAACAATTTCATTTTTGATCCTTGAGATCAGGAAAATAAACCTTGAGTCCGGTCAAGTACTTCAACTTCAGGCAAACCAAAGAGAATTTTGTCTTCTGTGTACCGTAAAATGTACAATTTACATGTTGAAAATAAAAAGACAAAAAAGAAAAAAAAAAAAACCTGATTACAAAAAATGGCAAACACCTTTTGTTCATCATGAAAAAGTATACAATTTACAAATGAAAACATCAACAAAAACATTATACAGACCACAGTTTGGTTTTCGGCAAGCAGAAAGAAAAAAAAAAAAAAATCTGAAAACATTATTTCTCACCACAAAGTCAAAAACCGTGACTTCAAGACTTCAAAAAAAGGAGAAACAAAGAAATCCTCTTAAGAGAACAATAATTAAAAAAAAAGCTTAAGCCACACATGGCGATAGGCTAGTTTTGAAACAAGAGCTGCAGGCTAAGGGGAGGATTACTCAGCCTTGTGGAGCTAATGAACAGAGGTGTCTCACCTCTGTATCTTTATATATTCCTCCCTCACGGATAAAAGCTAAAACCCCTGTCTCAAATAGATAGGTTAGGAGGTGGAGAGAAACACTCGCTATATCTTTTTGTCGGCCCTCTATTTGGGTATTAATATTGAGAAAATTGAAAAAGAAAACGTGGCTTTAGGCTGAAAACAGCTTTCCCCACTTTGTTTTATCACTAAGGGGCTCGACTAAGCTCTACCTGACCTCATTGTGGATCCTGTGAAGACGTAAACAAAGTCTGCCAGCACCAAGACTTTGGCTTTGCTCTTGCAGGACTGCATTTAAATTAATGACCCTTCAAGGGATGGATAACACAAACTCAGTACCCATGGAATCCTAACAGTTAGATATGGTGGTTTCATCGTATTGGGGCAAACAGGAATATTTCAGGTAGTGCAATGTAGCTACTTCATTGTTCAGTCACAATACCATGATCCACTGAACTGTCATTTCTTGACCCTTGAAGAGAAGAACCAGCCGTGGCGCCAGACACTATCGTGGCCACGGTAAAGCAACGATCCTGTGAGTATATATTTGGTTTTCTGAAACCAAAAGATTGCACTGATTGAATTGGAAACAACAGCAACTTCATGTCATCGCCATGACATTGTGAACTGTCCTGAACTCGAGGAGAAAAATCAACTCCGCACGTCGTCTCGCTTCCCGCCATTTTCAACAAGGATCTTCTGGTGGGTCATCACTCAAACATTTCTTTTCAGTCACTAGGCATGTTCATATTTAAAATCATACGGTAGCACATTCCATCTAACAAAATGTCTTTGCACTAAACAACATTCAAAGAAAACATGGCACAGTACGACTTTTTTGTTTCTTTTTCGTTGTTTTTTTTTTTGTCTACGTTGTTTTTTTTTTTGTACTTGAAATATCAAATCATGTTTTATTGTTGTATTTTTATTGTGTTTGTTGGTTAAAATGAAAAGGAAAAACAACAGAAATGTTTTTTCTCCCTAATCTTTCTTTAAAAACGTAGCTGTATTTATATATAATATCTATATAGTCTTCCTTTGTAACGTTTCTGTAAATTGTGCAAATTCAGCAGTAATACAAGTGGCGAGAGATCAGAGAGTGGGCAGTTGATTACATTTATACAAAAAAAAAAGAAGAAAAAAACCTAACATCCTTTAAAAGCGTGACGCCCATCGGAGTCACATGACCTAGAGAGCCTCTCTCCATTGGCTCATCACAGATCGGTCCATCCTGCTAATGACGCCATATATGGAGTTCTTTTCCAGGTTTCCATTGTTTCTTTCCTGACCATCGCTTCATCACGACAAAACTCCGGAAATCAAAATCAAGCAAACCACAAACACCAACATCCACAATAATCAAATGCTGTCATGTCGACATGTTCTCCATGTATGCATGTGTGAAAATGTCCGGTGTCCCAGTCTCTCACACAGACAAGAGCCCACACGCCATACGGGGCTGCAGACAAACACACACATACACATGTAAGCATACACAGGCCCGCCCATCTCTGCCGAACCCCCCCATTTTGCAGTATACTGCTTCAGTCCTTTTGCAGTTCGTCTGTCGTATTGTTGGGGGTTGGAGTTTTGTTTGTAGTCTGGGTGAGAGGAGCGAGGGAGAGAGACAGATGGCAAGGAGGAGTGAAGAGAAGGAGGAGACGGAGGTTGCTGGATGGTCCTCAGCTGGCCAGGGCCATTGTGTCGATGACCTGCTCCAGCTTGCTCCTCAGTCTCTGTCTCCTCGCCTGCTCGTCCCGCTCCAAAGCCGACAAGATCTGAAGATAGAAAAGGGGAAGAGGTCAGTGAACGTTACAAATGTGGATTCTTTTGATTTGTAACATGGAGGAATTCTGCCCAACACAAGGCTGTCAGCATGCCGCCTGACTGGTTCATACGTCATAAACACAAATGTTTGGTGTTTCACTTAACCTGATTATGTTAGCTCTTAAACCTGAATCAACTGTTGAGTGAGGCAAGTCTTTTTAAATAAGCCTGGCTGTTCTTAGCCTCTTTTTTTTTTGAATTCCTACAATAACACACATGCATAGGACTAAAATATCACCTATGCAAACATGAAGACACAAAAAACTACAATAAGATGAAAATGCCCAAAAATGAAGGCTAAATGATGAGCTGCTGTTGGTCAAAATGATCTAGATTTTGTTAGAAACGCTTGAGATCTCACCTCATCCTTGTACTTGACGATGTAGGAGTAGATCTCGTGTAGGGCTGACATGCTGTTGAACTGGTTGGCGTGCAGGCGTGACTGCTCCGCAAGGTAGGCACTCATGTCCTGGTCACTGATGGCCGGCATCCTGGAGATATCGGAGTAGTACCTGCAGACGCACACACACACACACACACGAAAAGGGTTGACATCTTGCACATTTTCTTGAAAACAGTTGTAGGACAAAACAAATTCCATATATATTGACGTACCTCTCTACCCAGTTCTTGTAGTTGGGGATGTCTTTAGCGTAGAGCAGCTTGTTTGAAGGTGAGTCCTTCCCTAGTTTATGCTCTGATGTTGAACAGGAGTCCATGAAGGTCTGGGCCACCACAGACAAGCAGGCGTCTGTAATGCTGTTCTTGTGGATGTCAAAGACAAACTGGGGGTTCTTGATCACGTTCACCCAGAACCGCAGTGGAAGACTAGAAGGATTAAGGGGGAAACAAGGGATGTAGAGGAGGACTCGCAGTTAGACTTTAAAGGCTATTAGGGTGCGGGGAGAACTGCAATGAATGAAGCTGCACACACAGCTCTGTGAGTGATAAAACACCCAAGGTAAGAAAGACAGAGAGAATAAGGACACTGTACATTCTGCTGCACTGCCAATGTTAAAGTGTTGCATAGATGCTGCCTTACAGACCGAGTCTTTTTCATATGACAGCAACACTATAACGAAACACAAACAAACACTCACCAGTTGCTCTTCCAAGTGTGCCGCACATCAGAGTCTGATATGGAGTGTTTGTCAGCCTGCTCGTCCAAGAAGTCAAACATGTACTTGATGGCGAGCGGCAGGGCGCTGCCTCGGTGCGCTGTGCTGAAGATGGTCTCGAACAGGTCATCCACAAACTTCTGGAGCGTACCCTGAGCAGGAGAATCACGACCGGCTTAGTTAGTTTGCAAAAAACACAAAGAAATCTCCCTGTGTGTCCTTATAGAGGATGTATCATGATGTTTCAATTCTAAAACATGCTGAAGCACAAGCCCAGTTTCTGTGTATTTTCATGCAAAAGAAGAGAACTACAATAAAGGGATATGTGAGCAGGTCAGAGTTTATAGAGAAGGACTTTAAGTCTTCTGCGCCTTTACATCTCATTATAAATGAAAGGTACGTATCCATGTTAATTACACTTAAAAGAAGCATTGAGCAGTTGAGTTACAACACCATTAAACAACTTCCTCTGCTTGCACATTCGTCTTTGGTTGTGTTGGTCTGGCTGTAGGCGATGGCTGTCAGTGGCAGGTGTTTGAGAATGACAGTGCTTTGCTTTTAGTACTCCAACTTTCTGAGAGTTTGAGATGATGCTGAGTGCTCAGTCTTCTTTACAGTATTTAGGATGGGCCCCGCTGAGAGTTCAGCCTGAGGCTCTTCTGCAATGTTTTTTACCACATCACACAATTCTGAATCCTCACAAATTCCTCTGAAGTCGAAATGATTTGATATTTCCCACAAGCTTCCAGCACGTTCTTGGGGCCACTTTTTTACAAAACCTTATTTAAATCAGCCAGTAGTTGAATCTGCAGTTTTGTACTCATTCACACATCCACAAATCAGCTTCCTAAACACACAAAGCTGTGGGGGCTGTAATAAATAAGATCAAACTGCAGCGCTCCAAGTTCCCTCATTGTCTTCCTCTGGCTTGCATCTTAATAATTTCTCAATCGAGGGAGCATTGATGCCGCTAACTTTGCACTTTCCTACCTGGAGCTCCAACAATGGAAATCTAGAGCTAATGAGCGAAACATCGGGGGAGAGGAAGTATCAGGGTGAGCTGAATCACCAAGACAGTTTGTACTTGCAAATGAGAGCAAAAGCCTATCACTGTTGGTAGGCTGTATAGGCAGTTTCTGTGTGTTTGTGTGACTGTGTGCCTGCCTGAGTCCTTTCAGGAGTAAGTGAGCAGATTTGGAAAAAAAAAGCAGGAATCCATGTGTACTTTGTGCGTAAGGTCTAGGCCTTTGTAGAGGCTAATAAACACCCCAGAATATAAAGTAATTCCAGGGTTGCAACTGCTGTCTCACAAAACATTTTAACAGTGATGGGAACTCAATCACATACTGGCTAATGGCCTGGCTAACAGTTCAGGGATGAAATACACACATCAACACAAACACTGAGCCTGACTCCAGATAACCTTTGAGACCAATCATCCAAAGACGCAGGCTGCATTAGAACCTCAACAAGGGTTCCACAGTGAGGTCTGGAGGACTTGGAGGAATTTGGTGAGTAATGACTGCAGGGTAAAGGCCTGGGCCTATAAGCCCCGAGGCCACCAACAGAGGGCCCAGTAACACCAACCAAACAGCTCAATAGTCAAAGGTCAACCTCCTAATTAAGACACTCACACTCATTCCTGTGCATATGTGTGTCTTTGTGCAAAAGGTTATGAAAAATGTTAATGAGCTTTGAGAGTACCACCAAACAAAGGTCAATAGGGACTGCTGGTGGAAGTGGGCTACATGACAAGGATGTGATGGAGTTTTTGACTCAAGGAGTTTAAGTGTGTGTGTGTGTGTGTGTGTGTGTGTGTGTGTATGTGTGTGAATGTACAGCTTCTCGATACCTTGGTAGCGAGCAGTCTGGTCAGGTAGATCTCAGAGACCATCTTGCTCCCTCTGTCGCCCTCCCTCTGGTCTGAGTGGTCATGGTTCTTGACCAGGTGCCACAGTTTGGTGCCGCTCTCGAGGTCGGGGGTGATCATGGGAGTTCGGGATCGCAAGCTGTCTGGACTGCTGGCTGTCCTCAGCATGCTCTCTGCAAGGAGGAAGAGGGCAAGACATGGAGGAGAGGTGAGTGCCAAAAATAACAGTTAGAGTTCAAGATGTGCTTTGTTGTAATAGTTTAGTGTCCAGGGATAAAAAGGTAAATAAGGTAAGTCCAGGAAAGAATTTTTCTTTGGCCTCCCTCCTCAGGAAGTTCAGGGGTCAAGTTTCTTTATACAAAGGTCCTCTGGTAGAGGCAGTCAGGGTATCATTAGATAAATACAATCTGATTACATATATAGAGTTACTGTAGTTTATAAAAGTATAATTCCTTTTGACTTAATCTCCATTTCAAGGTGAAATAATTTAGGCTTTGTACGTAGAAAAAAAACACATGAATAAGAAATCTGAGGCAGTCAAAGAGAGAGCAAAATCTCCTTGTGAAGTTAAAAGCATTTCTGAAAGGTGACGGCTTCTTCTACTTGCATGTCAGTCTTTCATACCAGAATAAATTTGTCTGTCACTCTCTCTCGCTCCTGCTCCCTTCCTTCCTCCCTCCCTCCCTTTGTTGGACAGTGATCCCCTATTTTGTGACACGGAGCATTACGCTTTCAGTTTGAATGCTTGACACTTGCGTGACAAAGCAGGAAAGGATTGAGCAGTTCAAAATGTCAGGAGAGAATGTGGACCAGGAAGTTCAGAGCAAGTGTGATAGGGACGTTAGTGTGTATTTATGTGCATGTCATGGGGGCAGAGCTCAGGAGCACAGTAACTATAGACCAGAGTGAGGCTCAGAAAACAGAAAAGAGAGAGAGAGAGATGAAAAAAGTGTCCACTTCACACCTGGCATTAGCATGTGCCTCGTGGTATCTCGATCTGATGTAACTGGATGACATTTATTTGGCATAAAAATGCTTCTGAGACATATTCATGAGCCAAAGTTTGACAGTCAGTCAATTACTTTCATTTAAAACTTAAACATACTCTCAAATGTACTTAGACTGGCATGGGAGAAGACATTGGTTGGGTCACATGTTGGAGGTTAAAGGATCACCCAAAATGCAACAAGTTCCTGCACATTCAGTTATCCATTTTAACCAGCAGTTAAGTCAGTCTCCTGTCTGTTATGCCTTGGTTGCACAAAAGCAGGTCGTAAACCGCATGGGATGACATAAACAGCCGCTGTGCAACTGGAGCAGCTCAAGTCTGCTATACTGTGCAGGTGGAAAAAGTATGCTATGTTCTGTCCTACCTGACACCTGTTTATGTGATTTCTTGGTCAGATGCACACATGAAACAATGTTAATATTTAATGGCTCCAGTCTGTGAACGGGGAAAGGCATTTCACTTTCTTTGGCTTATTTACATGTGGATTTTATGCATTTCTGCACTAAATTATTTCATCAACAAAAATACCAAAAATGCCAGGTATAAAGAGGATCACAGAGAAACTGAAAGAGAAGTGAGCAGTGATAAAGAGCTGGACAGCCAGTAAGTCACTGACACAGAAACCAGCCCGCTGTCCTTGATATCAAACTGTGCTGCTGACAGCTGTCATGCCTGTGATCTTTTATGGCATGTATGATGGGAGTTGACAACAAACAAAAATTTTAGTACTATGCCATTACCACTTTGAAAACTAAATTTGATAAAGTGTTCAAATACTAGATTTTTCTTTCAATAAATGTGAAAATGTGTAATTCCATTTTAACATTACAGTACTTCAGGTGGCTAGAGTGTATTAGTTTAGTAGTTTATATATATTAAAGAAGGCTTCAAGTTGTTCAACAGGTCTTGAACTGAACTGCAGATCAACTTAACAGGTTGACAGAGTTGGTGTCAGATGCAGAATTTAACTAGTACAGAGATGACACAGACAGACACAAACCAACATATTAAAAGTATAGAAATGTAACTGCAAAACAACTTTAAATTAAAACATACAGGTCAGAATCTCAAAGCAGTATGGGTATTTTGCTTTTACACATAGCTCGTTGGACATGCATTTGCACATATTATGAAATGAGTGCACATCGACATACACACATAAACATACACACACACACACACACACCTTCTTTCGTACCGTATCTGCTGAGGGACTTCGTAAATGTGGAGGAGTTGGAGATGTTGTAGGCTGAGTTCTGTTTAGGCACCAGGGCAATCACTGAGCCATCTGTCACCTGAAAAAAGGATTTTCAAGATCAGTTATCACTGCACGAAATGTCCAGCAGCAAGATTACAGTCAAACCACACAACCAAAAGTGAAATTTCTTTACTAGCGTAGTTAAAATGTGTTATTTTTTATTTTGTTTTGCGACAAAACAACATGAACAGAGATGACAACTGTGACATTGTTTCAATGGGCTGAATTTTACCCAAAACAATGACAGCTATTACTGTTTGTTGAATGCATCCAAATCAATGAGATGTCATTGTTTCAGTAAGACACAAAGCATCATGGGATTTATGTTGAGCTTAAGCAGCAGGATACCTGGTAGTGAGCCAGGGTGTTGAGTCTCTTCCAGTCGTTATCGATCTTAGTGGTGACGTCCTCGTCCTGAAGGATGATGCGAGCCATCCTACCCTGCCGCCATTCTGTCACATACACACACACACACACACACACACACACACACACACACACACACACACACGCAGGAGATACAGGTAAGGTTGCGTACATATAAAATTGAGAGAGAAAAGGAGGCAGGTGTGTGTCTGTGAATCTACGCAATATGGCTTCAGTTTATGTACATGAGCTACTTCATAGATATGCACAACTTAACACTGGTATTTTAACCCCTACTTAAAATTTCAATATCGTTAAGTGAGTACAACTTCCACTCAGATATGACAATTGTGGTATTTTCCTCTCTTTCACAGCCACACTTACTGCCCACTTCTTAGGCACACCAATCAATTTGCACAGACAACTTCCTCCTCCAAACAACATGCCAAGTTGCTGTGATTTAGTAAAGAATGCAGCCAGCAAAGTTCAGTGACTGAATTAAATTTAGACTGGGTTCAGACTTTTGGCTCCTCACTTGAATTTTTTTGGATGCAGAATCACCTCTCCTGTCTGAAGGGCCCCCTCCTGCTTCAGAGAGCGTTTGAAACAATTCAGTCTTTTACCCCCTGTAGTAGTGCACCTGTGCTCTGTGTGTATACTTTTGTGTGTATGTGTATGTGTATGTGTGAAGTAGTTTTCCCTCTCCTTACCCAGATCCATATCTGAGGCCTTTGGTCTCTGAGAGTATGGTGTGCCCTTGTACACAGCATCTAGAAGCTTCTCCTTCACCTGCGTCACCGTGTCACAGTTCAGGCTCTTCACTGTCACCTCCGGAGCGTTCTCATTCTCCGGGTTCACACAGTGCAGCGTCTACAGAGGCAGTGGTCAGAGGGCAAAGGGCACGGGTCACATTTAGACCAGGAAGTCAGCACAGAATGGTAGCGTTTACTATTGACGTGAGGAAGCATGACCCTGCAATGATTTTTGACCTGCAAACTAACACCTCATGCAGCAGTTTAGAATCAATATTCAACTGAGGAACAGTGCACATGTAGATTTTTATTATTATTATTATATGTGGAACTCATCAGCATCAAATCTCATATTGGTTTTCAACTTATATATATCAAAATGACCCCAGATTTAGCAACTTGGAATTCATTTTGATCAAATAAGTAAGGCTTTCCGAGAATACTGGACACATTAAATCTGTGTTAATATACTGTATGTGTGCATCTGTTTTACATTTTCCCCCAGCACCAAATGTTTGGTCCAACTGTCTATGTCCACTAGTATGCATCTGTGTACTGACCAAAGTCTTGTAGTCAATCTGCTGTCTGATGAGTTTGTCCTCGCTGAGGGAGTAGCGGGCTTCTCCTGTGATTGCGTCAATTGGTCCCTTCTCCATTTGCTGCTTCATGGCACAGTACAGCATGAACAGAGGCTCTCCAGCACACTCCTGGAAACAAGAAAAGAAAGATGTGGTAGTAGGAAGAGGGAGACGGGTAGAAGTGAAAGACGAATGGGGGACAGATGAAAAGAGAAGGAAAGAGAGAGAGAGAGAGAGACAGATTGTTAAAATGAACAATACAAATGCAACTGTGCAAAAACTTCAAACAACTCAACAGCAAAAAGTGCAGAGCTTTGCTGAGTAACTCTCCAATTATATTTCTAATCTTCCGTGAGCCAACCACAGCCGGAGTAGTAAAGGACGAGGCCATGGCCTGTGTTGGCTAATGGCATCCTGATAACTGACAGAACAACACACTCACACACGCTATTTTTCTCTCACATGCTCCAGCCTCTCCCCAGTGTCTCTTTGGGGAAAAACACCCTCTGTAAATCTGTGTTTGTGTGTGTGTGTGTATGTGTGTGTGTGTGAGTGAGTGAGTAGGTGAGTGAGCAAGAAGGAGAGAAATCAGAGGAAGTGTGAGTGTGAGTGAGTGGCAATTGATGGAGGAGTTAATAGAAGGTTAACGACTGAGGGGTGAAAAACGCTTGGAGAAGCACTTTGGCGTGTGAAATGTGTCAACCAGGCAACGAACACTGGGAAGTTGGGCCCCTGTCTCTCTTTCCCTCTCTTTTTTTCACTCACTCGTTCTGCTGGGCTGCCAGCTAAGCACTGCTGCTTGTACAGCTCCTGGGATCCTCTCATCTTTAAAGGATAATTCCAGTTTATTGCAACATGGGACTTATTTTCGTAGGTCAGACAGAATAAGAAACATGAGCATTCAGATTAACTGAGGGGTTTTACACAAATATCCAGGTTAGCAAAACTTATTTGGAGGAGAAAATGAAGGTGAACAGTGACATTATTACACAAACTGTCCGCTGTGAACATCACAGTTTACAGACCAACTCATAGTTCAACATTGACCTACCATGGTTACATATTTCCTATGACATTTTGGGCGCACTAACTTTTTGGTTTTATTTCCAACTAAGTGGCTCAGATCACTGGTTCCCATCGTGTGGGTCAGGACCGCCTGATGGTTCACTGTGGAAATGTGAGGGATTCCCTGAGGGGGGAAATATGAGAATAACAACATATTTCTACTAAAGAAATTATTTTTAGTTTGGGGGATGAAAAAAAAAACACACCAGCTGTTCCCAAACAGTCTCAAAGTCCACTTCCTACTTTCTCTGGCTTTCAGTAGAATCTATCTGGATAATTGTACGCAGATGCTCATATTAGTATTTTTTTTTCTTCTGACTTTCCTCTAATCTGTGCATTCTGGATCATTTCACATCTTCAGACCTCTAAAGATTATTCAAATGAAACAGTCTGAAGAGGAAACATCATTTTTTGGTTAAGCTGCTCCCAACACACAGACATGAAACTTGTGAAAAGGGATACTGAGAAGGTTAAGCTTCATCTTAAAAGTGTCACAAGTCAAAAAGTTTGGGACTCTTGATAATCTGACTATACTGTTAGCTTGTTTACAACTTCTTGTAGCGATATCACTGTCTTCTCGTATCTCAGCAATCACTCTGGTGAGTACAATGTTATCGTGACCAATGGAAATTAAGGTCAAATCTATGAAAATAAGACTCAAGTTGTATCAAACCTGAATTATCCTTTAAAGATAGCACATTATATGCATCACATTAATGTATTTCTAAATGTTATTGGTCTCATGATGGTACTCAAATTACCAATATATTAATTCTGAATCAATTCACATTTTTTCTTCAACATGCAACTTTGTGCCTTGAACCAGAGATGTGTACAGCAAAGTCCTGCCCTCCACCTCTCAGTTGGGCCTGTTCCTGCATCACAACACATGTCAGTCATCTTGGTGAGCTGTCAGATGAACTCTGTGGGATAATCTAGCACTGCCTGCTTCCTACAGAGAAAACACAGCACACCAGCTGACGTCCTCTCTGTCTCGCAGCATACAAACCAGCTCTGAGCTGCATCTCAGCCTTGATGCTCCATGTTTATGTTGTCATTTTTGACCTCTATGTCTACAGACACAGACTGATAATATTGAACATATCTGATTTATTCACATTATAACTTGATAATTAGCATACTGCGTTTTGAAAGTCTTATTACACAGACATTTTTTATTCTGATAATATATCCAATCTAACCCACCTTTTCACTCACATGCAGGACCTCAGGTGCAAAAACAGTGTAACCATGTGACTCCCCGCTCTCTTGAACAAGCCAGTGCAAAAGGAGGACAAGTGAACCCTTAGAATAGGGTAATGGATAAAAGGCTTTTTTTTTTTCTTACTCCTGTTCCTTTTATTAAGTAAAAGCTCCATCTCTTCCCTTCTCTTGAACAACTACTTGACCTTTACCCATCTCTATTCACACCTGGCTGAACCTTGAAATTGTTCCAGGCCTTTCTTTTATGCAACCCCTAAAAACTCAGGAGAAAGAGAGGCGCTGAATTGCAGAGGTTAGATAAAAGCTAGGCTGGTAACCTTGCTGCTAGCTACAGTGAGTCTTTGCTTCAGTGCTCATTTTCCCCAATCCCTCCATCCCCCACTTTTCATTTTAAAACCTCTTTCACATCCCCAAAAATTCCTCTTTTCCCTACATTACTACCTCTGGCTCTTTCTTCTGCTTTTAGCCCTTTTCTCTCTTAATTCATCTGCCTTTGCATGTCCTTCCACTGTTGTTCTTGTCTTGTCTAAAGTTCATTCTGTAGAAAGACAGCTGTTATAAAAGCAGGCTGGAAAAACACCACCATCCCCAACAGCTTCTCTGGTAACCCATTCCCCTGTCTCTGAACCCGACTCTGCCCGTCCAGTCTCGCATATGGAGCCAAAACACACATGCACGCAAACACAAAACTGATACACTTGCGCACACGCATACACACACACACACACAGATGCTAACTGGGACCCCTGGGGGCTTGGCTGGTTTGCTGTCCACCAGAATGCCTGTCCTGGCGGGGATTTAAGGCCCCGCTGCTAACTGATTAGCTGCAGCAATGTTTGAATGTAGAGAATGTGTGTGTGGAAACAAGAATTTAGCAGTTTAAGCCTCAATAATTCTCTCTGATTCCATATCAGAGGGAGAGGAATTCAGAGGGAGAAAGAGAACATGGGAGACAGACAGACAAAGAAATGTGGAAATGCATTTTTGTAAGATCTCTGGCTTCCTCTTTTACTAAGCCCCAAAGCTCTGAAGGGGGAACACACTTGCATGTGCACAGGTAAACGCACACACACTTTCCTGGCTCTAAAAGAATCCAAGCGAGGGACACAAAGAGAGGACAGGTTAGTGCGACAGGCTATGGCAATCACAACAACATGACCAGCTGTGTCTGAACAGCGCTTCAGACTCCACAGATTCCTCAATTCGGAGAAAGGAGAATTTACCACATGAAAGGCAGAGGTAAGGGATAGGTAGCCTGCTGCCTTTGCCTTATCTAATGCTGCAGCTGTGTGTGTGTGTGTGTATGTGTGTGTGTGCGTTTGTGTTAAAGTGGCATTTTTTTTCTATTCTCAAACACCAGCGGTATTAGTATTACTTCAAAAGTTATGTGTGTCTGTGTGTGTGAGACAATTTTACCTTGAGGAACTTGTAAAGCAGGAAGGTGAACCAGTTGGTGAGCATCTTCTCAGCGACTGACTCCGTCCTGGGAGAGAGATGAAACGGTGGGGTAGGGTTGGGGATGAGGGTGAGAGGGAAATAATAGAAAAAGAAAGTGATAGTGAAAAGAGAGCGGAAGGAATTGAGGAGGGAGAAAGAAAAGAAAAGAAAACAAAAAAAAAAACAGAATGATTTTTTATGCCATCACCTCAGTAAACCTCTGCACAAGACACCGGGGGGTTTTGGAGTCATTCCAAACTGCTCCTCCCTGTTTCAGCATGCACACCCAAACAAACCCCCCCCTCCCTCCCCCGGCTAGAACATACGGCATTATCAGGCGCCGTGCAGTTAGCCTTCAAACAACCGAGCCCTTTCCCTTTCTCTCCTTCACTCCCCCCCAAAACCTCACACGCAAACAAATTAACTTGGCAAAACAAACCCCTCCATTTCTTTCATTGTTCCACCCCCCTCCCTCACATTTTTCCTCCTTCAAGCAAACCCACTCGTCTTCATTAAAAATACAGCAATTAGTATAATTCGCTAACTTCTCTCGTTAATCACAAACCTACCGTGTAATGAGGGGAAACTCTGAACGTGCACACTCTCGAGGAGACACACGTGAACAAACGGTGAATGAAAACAGAACAATTAAAAGGCATTGTAATTAACGGACTTATTGCGTCTAATTTGTTAAACAGCTGAAAGGGAGACCGGTACTGCGGGTATGTAGGGGAAAGCAGGAGGGCAAAAAAAAAAACCCCGAAAAAGATTATTTCTCTCTCTCAATCATCGTCTTCAGATTTACCTCCTTGTTTTCTGCAATTGCTCCCTTTCACTACTGTTTAATTATCCATTCCTTGTTTTCTCTTAGATGAATGGGGGGATGCTTGAGAACTATCTGGATTCTTGTGTGGGGTTACTGGGTTGTCTAACTGGGCCACATTGCTGCACTTTCCAGCTTCTTGTAGATATCAGTCTCTTAATCATTAGCATGGCACAGGGTGCAAAAAGGAGAAGAAAAGGTACATTCTGTTGAGAAATGACAGCACTGAAAGATATTTTCTTGTCAAAGGAAATTCTTTTTTTTTTTTTCACGACAATTGAGGAATAGGAAGGGAATAAAGGAAAAGACAGGAAACTAGGCCAATGCACTAGTGGAACCAGTGAAGGCCTGTAGCAGGAACGAGACATGAACTCCTACGCTTCCGCAAGCCTCCTGTTTGACTGTTGAGCGTTGTTTGATGTATGTGGAACCGTTTCTTTTTCATGGCTGTCAGCAAAATATACCAGATGAAAGATGAGGCAACAGGGAAAGGAGGGTTGGAGGACTAGGGAGGCGAATACACCTGGACAGAACATGCTTTTGGGCATGTCAGGACTTGATAGTGGGCGCTTTGTAACATCATCTCATTCAGGGGGGAAGCTACGTCTGGGCACCTATCGTTCCAAAGTTCCTCATCATGTGCTACACGAAGAAGAGGGTCGATGCAGCTTTCCTGGCCACACGCAGTGAGTCTGAGCCTCTAATGTACAAATCAAACAAAATGCACCCAATGTGGAGAGCATAATTTCGCCATAGGGGATGGAAATCCACATAGGAGAAGACTATTAAGTTGTTTTCCTGTGCCTTTCTGTGTATATGTCTTAAAAAAAAAATCTCAAGTCTATCTATTGCAGTAAAAAAAAAAGACTAAAACAGGGTGAACTATGTGTAATAATTGCAGAGCTTATTAACGCCAGTTCCCGAGGCTAGTGTAGTTAGCAGGGACAGCATGTTGTGACCGTACGCCCCAAGAGGGGATTGGAAAAGGCTTCACACAGGCACACTGGCTGAGAGTCATTTATTTGATTAGATTTTTAATTAAATATCTCTCCGAGGAGAAGTAGGAGACGAAAAAAACATAACTTTTTTATCATTTAATGTCTAATTCCAATTTATTTGGAGACGGGCCATTTCTCTAATTGTGTCTTTCCTTAAATACGTGTATCTTTTCCTGCCTGACTGTCTGCGCCGACTAATTTTTCCTTTCCTTCCCCCCCTCTGCCTATCTACTCTCTCACCATATTGCACCTTTCTACCTTCCTACAGCCTTTCTATTCTTCCCTCCTCTTCTCTCTCTCCATCAATTTGCCTCTAGCCCAAGTCTCCCTCTAGACATTTTGCCCTCGCTTTCTGTCAATCACCATTTCCCTCCCTCCCTGTGCTCCATCCACCTTTCTCTCACTGCCTCTGCCTCTTTCACCTCGCATTCTTCTCTTCCCTTCTCTCCCTATCCTTCACACCCTTCCTTGTAAATCCTCCTCCTCCTCACCCCCTATCTCTCGTACTTTTCCCCCTCTCTACCTGTGTGTGTGTGTGTGAGAGAAAGGAAAGAGCGGTCTGTCTGACTGCAGCTCCGTTGGGAGTGTGTGTGTGTGCTCAGGGGTGTAATCCTCTCTGACAGCGACAGGGTTGAGAGATAGAGAGGAGGTAATGTCACATACGCCTCTAAAAGCTACAGTCACTGTCCCCCCTTCCTGTTCCATAACTTCAGCTGCATGATGGAAAACTAATTGCTCGACACTCTCAAAGAGCATCGTCTTCTATTTTCTTCCATTTTCTGTTCTCTTCCTACTTCAGCGACATAATGAGCCTAACTATCTGCTTGGTTTTCCAGCGTTTGCATGTTTTCGAGGGTGCCCACTTTCAGAAGAATGCCTCTTCGCAAGGACATCCTAACCAAGTCAGGAGTATGAAAATCAAAAGGTCTGATCTCACACACACACACACACACACACACACACACACACAAAAAGGACGTAACCTCACACTTGAACCCCCAGTGGGGAAACATGTGCATATGTGACATTTTTTTCAACCCCTCTTCCTTCCTGCCTCCCTCCCTCTTTTCATACCTCCTGAGTAAGAGCTTCGGGTGGTTCTTGCTCTCCAGGTTTTTGTCGATGAGGTCAGACAGGAGCTGTTTGAGGACACCAGTGGCGTACTCCATCTCCCCCTGCAGCGCCGTCATGATGAGGGAAGCCACGTTGCCGCGGTCTCGCATTGAGAAGGACCTCTGCGCCTCCAGGGTGCGGATGAAGGTCAGCAGGAAGTGCTTCTTGGTCAGCAGCTGGCCAAACAACGTCAGGGCCTTCTCCACGTTAGCGGGGACCTGGAGGAGAGAAGTACGGAAGTGATGATGGGGAGGAGTGTGAGGAGAGGGAGGGAGTGTTGGATGAATGGTGGAAACCAGCCAGGCAGGTAAGGTTGTGTAAAGGAAGCAGGAAATTAGTTGGAAGGAAAGAAGAGAGATGGGGCAGAAAAAGGGGTGGAAAGCAAGAGGTTAAAGGAAGGAGAAAAGAATCGTTTGTGAGTAACAGTTGAGAAATGGGTTAATGAGTATGTGTGAGAATAGGATATATCAGATGAAGGGTACATTGGCAAAAGAGCCACTCATGCACACTCGCAATATGTTTATCTACATACAGAAAAAAGTCAGCAATATGGATTCTGTTCCAGCTTCCAGATGCATCCATAAAACGAGGCTTTCATATCTCTGCCTTTCTATTCTCTCTCTTGTCCTCATTCATTCTTACCTCTTACCTTTTATTCTCGCCACAGTTGTCCCAATGCTATCTCATTTTTCCCCAGTTCTCTCTCTCCTTCTCTCTTTACCTCCCTTCATCCCTTACTGCACCCCCCTACGCCCTTTCTACTGATTCTCTTCCTCTCTCAAAGCAATGGGCAGGCCTCCCCCTCTAAGGGAGAGAAACGAAGGTTTGAAGTGAGAATGTGAGCTTCATGCTGTAATAAGAAATTGATCTGCCTGCTAGCGCACTACTGTGGCCTGTGATTGCCTGAGCCATACAAATGAAAATCCAATGTCGCGCTATACTATCCCTATGGAATACAGTTGATAGCATGAGCAGATACCGAATGTCTCAAAGCGCTGTCCCTGTGCCCGCCACCTTACATGCATGTCAGCCGAGCGCAACTGTGCATTTCCATGTGATGTATGTGTGAGAGTCTAATGTATACAGAGAAATGATGGAGGTACGTGTGCATGCCGCGTTACAGTGTCCACACAGCCGAGGTTCATGTGAGTGATAGAGTGTTCCCTCTTGAGAAACGAGCAGTAGTGCAGGGGAGGAGTGTTTTATTGAACGTGTGAACATTGCTTTTTCAGGAGCCTCAAACAGGCTTGGTCCTGTAGAGGCAATCTATCATTTGTACCAAGTCTTAGAGGAGCTAAGACATTGCTCACTCCCCAAAAAAGAACCTTCCCTTTACTGTATTACATCAAACTGGAGCTTGCCCTACGAGTTTCTTCTACCAATTTACTTTTTGTTTGGGCTTGAACCCTCCTCGGCCTGAAGGTCTTGGCTTGGAAGTTGTTTGATAGGCATTCAGGTGATGTTTGTATTAACTCGGCTACATAAAATAAGTCTGTAAAACTTCTATTTTTCTAAAATAATTTAATTTATATTAGTTTTATTCCCCTTCCTCTAATGTGGAGTTTTAAAAACTGTAGAAATTAGTTTGGAAAAGAAAAAAAACACCACAAAATTCAGGAGAACTTGCTGATAAAAACAGGAAGATTCTCTGTTGGATTTCTGCTTAGCTTTGTCTTCCAAGCACACTTTTCTCTCCATGTTTCTCCATCATTATAATCCTTGCAAATGCAAAAAGATTTTGATTTTTTTTCCCTTCCCATTATCCACCAAAGTCCTTTATTAAAATCTCCTCACGTAAGGGGACCATTTCTAATTACATATCTAACACACAACATTCATTCCTTCATTCAGTGTGTGTGAGTGTGTGTGTGCATGTGTGTGGAGCGATCTCTACTGACCCGTACCTCCATCTCCTTGAGCACAGGATGGTCCTCAATCCCAGGGAAGAGGACCCTCATGGCGTAGGTGCGGTAGTCCAGGAAGGGGATTCCTGCTCCATCCAGTTCCTGAGTGAGTTCATGGATGTCTGTTTGCAGCTCTGCAAAGGCTGCAAAGAGAGAAAGAAGAAAATGGTTATGAATATATCATAAAGGTTATGAATATGCTACTGAATGTTACAATCTTATTTTCTTGGTTTTGTTAACAAAATAACAAACCACTGCTTCTGTACTGTAAACGTAAACATCTCTTCATGCGGAGCGGAGGAATTTTCCAGGGAAATAGAGACCTCCTGATTGGTATTTAGAAGGAATGTAGGTTGAAAAACATTTTATGATATCAACTGGCAAAGAAGCATGTATTTAGATGTAAAATTGGGAATTATAACTTTAAAAGGTGGTCATTACCGGCCTCAAATCCTTCAATTTTGAAGTTGTGTTCTCAAGTAATGATTAGTGTTTTTTTCTTCCCAAAAAAGGGGAAGCATTTGGAAATTAAGACTTCAAACATAGTATTTAAAGGCTACACAAAACAGAAGAAAGCACTGAAAAGCTATGGTCCAAGTGCTGAATAATCACTCACAGAAAGACAAAATCAACTCTAGAGCTGGCCTTTTTCTTGACTTTGACTATTCATGACTCTGTCAGTCTGATTTTCAGAATGTTTAACGAGGAGAAAGGCAACACAGGTGAAAGTGAGCAAAAGATGGAGGCGTGTGGAGGAGTAGTAGTGAAAAGAAATATTATGCAAGAGCAGAGAGAAAGATGGAGGGGAGGATAGAGGAAAGTGTTCTGGTAGTCGGTGGCTAAAGGGAAGTTCAGGATGACAATTGCACACGGGATCGTGAACGTTTGAGTACACACACATTACATGCTGCCAACTCACATGCTCCTTCACATACACACACACACTTTTCGTGTCTTGCCCCACAGCTGAACACATAACCTAGTGCCCACATGATTTATGTGAGTGCATGTGTCAATGTTTTTACACATTTTCCATTCCAAGATGGTGTGTGTTCTGACCCCATTATGTACACTCCCTTGTGGCTTCACAAGTCACATCTAGAGGGAGCAAATGGGATCAAAAACATTCCCTCATTCATATCCCTTACAATAGTGCCTACACCTAATGCTTTTGGTGGACTGCTTCAACTCTATTTTATAAAACTCCCATGAGCAGAATATATACAGCTATATGATTCCATTAGCACAACAGAGTGTGTGCCCTATAGCGTCATCCAAAATACACCAACACATGGAAACACAACCCAAACAAATAACGAACCAAAGCCCAGACTAACAGATGGCTTGTGTCACCCTATCCCTCTCTCCCTATCTCTTTTCCTCCCTCTCTCTTGCCTTCAAAGTGACATCTTAGAGGTCACCTCTCTCTTCCCTATGGCTTCCCCTCTGCTGTGACATCGCTCCATCTTATTTTTTTTTTTCTCTTGTTGGCTGCTTCATGCCCTCCATCTCTCTCTGCATCTCTGATCAGTATATTTTTCTCTACTTTGCTCCCTCTTTTCACTCCATTTCTTTTCCCCCCATTCATATTTAAAGTCAACAATTTTGCCTGTCCGCTACGTTCATGCTTGCTGCTTTCTTGGTCTGGAAAAGAAAGTTGTTCACTTTTCTATCCATACATTCATCACCTCTTGTTCATCCATATCTGATTTATCTCCTAAACTTTAAACCAGATATTCTACTCAGGTTCCTTGTTTTCTCTCTGTATTGTTTTGGTATTTCTCAACCCATACCTTACCTAAATATATATTTATTTCGTGTCTGTTTCTACTTCATTTTCCTCTCTCATAATCTTCCTATCCATCTCTTCTTCTTCTCTGCCCCCTCCCCTTCTCCTTTCACACGTTGTCTGCCTTATTTATCTCTCTTGCTCCGTCCCCCTCCTTCCATCCATCCTGTTGTCGTCCTCCAGACAGTGGTGACAGTGGGGGACAGACAGGGTTAGGGCACCTGGACTCGCCACCGCACACCCCAGCCAATCATTGTTTGACCTGCTGTGTGGGTTTATGTGTGTGTGTGTGTGTGTGTGTTGTGTGTAATTGCAGGGAGTTGCAAAAGAGCAGGACATGAAGACCTGAGTGTCAGGGGGAGTGGTGTGGAGTGTACACATAGTCATCCTCTGAGCAATGACTGGGTCAGATTGAATCAAAAGAAACAAATGTGCTGTGTAAGTGTAAAGAGCGAGTGTTTAGACAGATAATTCATGTGTGTTCTCTATACTACAACACTCAGAGGGACCAAAGTCAGATAGTAGTGATGTCACCTGTTTTTTTAATAGAAAGTCTATGATTACAATCTGGGAGTGTTGAGTTTGACATGGGCATTTACCCAAAAGAGACAAGTTGCATTATGAGAAGTGCAGGATACAGCATACAGCATTACGATACAGCATTTTTGGAGCTTGACCAATACTGGGAAATTAAAATCAGGATTTCTCGGCCTCTGTTGTATTAATTTTGTCTTATCTTACAACAAGAACCACAGTAAATTAATGTTCTATTTGAGCTTTACTACAGCAGCGCAACAGGTTAAGTGATCTCTAATACAAATGTATGCTGATGATTATGGTTATCAGTATTCTCCTTCTCTCTCCTCCCATCTGCCTCTCTCTCCCTCTGTCTCTCTCTTGCCAGATAAACCAGTAACAGCATCAGTAGACTCTCACTGGATCCATGCTGCCTCCTGCCAAATGAATATATGCTAATGTACTGGTGTGTAAGTCTCTTGCTCTCTATCCCCCCCTCCTCCCCGCTTTGGTCGATGCCAAACCACTCCTTCCTTACTATCCCTCACTTTTCCACCTCTATGCCCTGTATCTATCTAACCTCCATCTCTCCCTTTCTCAGCGCGGATGGTAGTGAGGCCAGCCAGGCAGCTCTCTCATGGGGTGGAGAGCCAACATCTGGTGGCTGGCTCAGATCAAAGTACTCCTCTGGAAGCACACCAACACCCACGCACACATGCACACACACCGCTGCCACCTAACAGCAGGGGGACAGTTGGCAGTGAGACAGAGGGAGAAATAGAGAGTAAGAGGGGAAGCAGAGAGAGATATGGATAGGACTATTGAATGGGAGTTGTGCAGCTTTTGAGTTAAGCTGCAGCGAGGGGGAGATTTCCAGAAAGTTATCTGGGAACACAGGAGTTATTTGGGGAGAAAGATGAAAAGAACAAAGGAAGGAGAAGAGAGAGGTAAAAGAAACAAGGAGAACACCAGCATTATATAAGTAACTTTGGAGGGTTGAGCAGCTAGCGTCACCCCTCTTTATGACCACATTTTGTCCAAACTCACCTTCCTTGCACTCAAGGGCCACCCTGGACTCCAGGTTGTCCATCTGCAGTTGCAGACGTTTGAGGGTGCGGTCAGCATCTCGCGACTTCCTCTTATAAGCAATTAGAACCACAATGATAACCAGCAGGAGCAGGCCGCCACCTCCCCCGATACCAATGATGGCGGGCAGGGTGAGCAGGCTGTCTGAGTAGATCTGCAAGGTCCCCGGTGAGTATTCAAACCCTCCAACACGCACCTAGTGGGCCGAGGCAAAGAGAAAAGTTACACTCTTGTTGGTTAAGCAGGTGGATGAGAGACACCACGCAGAGATAGACAGAACAACAACAAAAAAGTGTATGGGTATATCTGCGGCGGAATTTTACCAACGTGAAGCTGTGAACCACTTTCATAAAATAAATTAGCTGCTGGTACCAAGATTATACCCTCCACAGTGTGAAGGTCATACAGAGATTGTACAGTGATGTTATTTTGGCATTTTCAAATCCATATATACAAGAACTACTGTGCAGTTCCAAAGCGTGACAGACAATTTTAGGTCTACACCTGGCCATCCATTATAAAGAATGTAACATGAATGTACCAATGAAAAACGATGCAAGGTATCAATGCTAAATCCCACATTGCAATTATACTGGCAAACCAAGCTGTGCCGAGTTGAGCCAAGTACAGGACAAAACTACCCAAAACCCTTTATATCTGGGTTGGGGGAGGCAACATCTGTGCCCCGGGGCTGTCTTTGGAACCAGCGAAACACATACAAGTATACACAGTTACACACACATGACTTTCAACCATATCACATCAAAACAGTTCTGGCTTGCAGAGCCTGTGAATAAAAAAACATTGGATATGTTTAATTCCCCTCTCTTCTTTTTCTTCCTTCTTCAACGGGCTTACGTCTATGAAATATCAAATGGAGGAGGGTAAAAATAGACACAGACCTCTAACGCCCACAAGCCATTTTTTGGTCTCTATTGAATATCAATACTGTTCAAATCCCAAGGAGGACGACAGCCAAATGAGACCGGTGAAAAGCCTCTAAGAAAAAAATACAGTCGCAAACATCGCCAACGGTATAAGAGACGGGATGTGTGTGTGTGTGTGTTTGTGTGCGTGCAGCTATATGAATGGGGAGGAGAAATCTAGAGTAATTGAAGAGATTTAGGCCTGATGGATGGGGAGGAAAGAATGAGATGAATGAATGAAAAGATAGGAAGTGAATTGACATAAAGAAGGGCGATGAATAGCAGAGCGGAAACAGCGGAGAGAACTGGAACTATGGAAGAAGAAGAGGCTGAAAGAAATGTAAAAGCCAGACGTGAGGTTGAGGTGGCACGAAAAATAAATCAAGAGGGATGATAAAATAACAGGAATCTAAGATAGAAAAAAAAAAAACACTTAGATAAGGTTGGTGCTCATTTTCAGGTTTTGTGTGGCTCCAAACGCCAAACTCTTGGTTTGCACTATGCTCTGATCAGTGAGTGACAGATCAGGTTAACATGATGAAGACAGACACATCACATGATGGGAAAACACTCAGCAAATATACACATACTGTATATAATACAGCTTCTAAATTAGTGATTTAACAGTAACATACAAAAGTATTATAGCAGTACTCACAGTGACTTTGTGTTCTCCAGTCAGGTTAGGCCATTCACACAACAGCTGGCTCTCAGACAGGGTGAGAACGCAGGGTGTCTCCCCGATCAGCACTGTGTAGTTCAGCTTAGTGTTTCCCGGGGCTGCAGGAATCAGGTTACGGCCCTGGAAAGAGAAACACACGTTTCGGTTACTTAGGTAAGGTCTGAATCAAAGGTGGTCCACATGAATAGAATTATAAACGTAGAGTATAAATTCGAAGTGATTCACTCTGACTGTGATTTATGCCATGGCAACGGCAAAAAAAAACATACTTGCTTCTGATTGGCTGGCAGGTGTCCGTCAACAGTTTGACCACAGGTCTAAACCAGTGTGCAAGATACAT
The DNA here is from genome assembly GCF_914725855.1 of Thunnus albacares. NCBI lineage: Eukaryota > Metazoa > Chordata > Actinopteri > Scombriformes > Scombridae > Thunnus > Thunnus albacares. Next base: position 25,503,065 of record NC_058109.1, on the reverse strand, counting down.
GAAATTGGGGGTAACCATAGCAACAGTGCTTCTGCTTGATGCTGCCAGATAGTACCTCACATAGAAACTGATCAAACCATGAGTTAAGCTGTCACAAACATAAATATGGTTTATGATGTCAATACAGCCTACCTAGTTTTCATTTAGTAAATTAAGAGGTGTTTGGATGTAAAAACAACACCTAATCTAGTATCTTCGTACGTTAGAACACCTTGTTCTGTATTATCATTTACATGATCTCAAGCATACAGAGTTTCACACTGCATAGAATTGACTGGCCACTAAAATATGAGAATCTTGTGCACATTGTTCCATGAAATTGCCCTTTGCCATAGTCTTTTGTCATGGCCACCACTTTGCCAATCAGTGAGGTGGTGGGAAGTAGAGTAAATAAATTCTACAGAAATCCCCCTCCAACCCCCCCCCTCCTTCTTAACTGCTCACCATGCTTTGCAGAGTGGGAGGTATTAATTGCGGGAAAATCTCAATGAATGTCTAATTTCTCTGCAATTATTTTATAGGATGCCGTTTCTGTGCTGCTTATTTTGGTAATTCTTTACCCGGAGCACGGTGGGGCAATCAGAGCTTTTTTCATTATAGAATTATATTTAAAGTTGCAGGGGAGAGAGGCGTGATTCTTCATTTCTAAAACTCCACCCTGATTGGCCAAGAGAAAAAAGGCTTTAGTTTTCCATGAAATTGCATGATAATTTCCTCTCTCGCTCCTGAGAGGGCTTTGAAGTTCAAGGGGAGCGGTGACGTGACAAAAGACAGCATGGGTGGGTGGGGCAAAGCCTTTAAAAACGTATTCAAATGCGTACTGCCTCTATGGCTTAGAGTAAACACGGCTGTGAAGTCTCTCTTCAGAAGTTATCTTATAGAAATCGGAGCAGGTGGCATAGCGATGCATGGGTCCACTTTATAAACATTAGTTTGCTTTGCACCTGATTTTAAGGGAGGCGTTTTGGAAGCAACTATTTCTTTCTTGAAGGTCTCCAAACCCCATTGGAGACAGCAGGTGAAGAAATAACATCTTTCAAGGTTGAGGGACATCTTAAAGAAAACTGTGTTGAAAGAAATACTCTAAAGGCGAAAGGAAGGAGGGAGGAAAGTGTCTTTACAGGAATTAAAGATGTATAATAATATTTGTGAGCTTTTAACATTCTTGACAATACTCAACATTACTGGCACGCTTCTATCTGCTATTTTTTTATTGTGTCAACTGAGAGCTAAAACTCAGCTAACCTTCAATTGTCCTCGATGCTTGGTGTGTTTTAAGGCATTTCTTCCACACCTTATATACAGAGCAACCTTCAATAAAAAGCTTTGATGCAAAACCACTGCAAACTCCATCTTGACATCATTCAACCAGACATAAGAACCCCCTTTTCCCCGCTCAAGCGTGGTCTACTATGTGGAAGAGAAAAGGACAGACAGCAGAAATAAACTGAGAGAGGTGATGCAAGAAGGGAGAAAGGAGGAAAAAAAAAAAGAAATAGATGACTGGAAATACACAAAGAGAGGAGAGAGACAAAGAAACACAGAGAAAGACATGAGAAGAAGGGAGGCTGAAGACAGAGAAGTGAGAGGCAAAGTCTAGAGATGAATATAAAGAGAGAAAGGACTTGATGGATGTAAAGCAAAGCCAGGTAGAGACGAGGCCAAAACAGATCAATGCTAAGTGCACAAGGCGTTTTACCTTGAGTATGAGTGGTGAGCTGGGCTTCAGCTCCAGCATGCCATTGGGACTCAGAGGTTCAAACACGGGGTCCGGGTGGTAGCTGAAAGTCTCGTTTACCACCAGCACGGAGCGCACGTCATCCATGACAAAGCCGATCTCATCAGGACTGCTGCCTACCTCCGAGAAGCTTTTGTCAGATCCGGCCACAGAGGGCGCCAGACACACCATCACAGTGTTGTTAACTACTGTGCAATTCTGAGGAGGAAAAGAAAGGACAGAGGGGAGAGAGGAAGCAGGAAGAAGAGGAAGTAATTAATGGGGGATGGTCAAAGGCAGAGAGAAAAAGGAAGATGGGATAGAGAAAAGGGGAGAAAATTTGATACGCAGATAAATCAAGTTTGACATGATGATTTAATTGCTAAATTAAGAACCTTTCTTCCTTGTTACACCGTTTCTCTATAATAGCATTGACTGACATCTACTGATGGCAAGAACTAGAAAAAAGGTACATTTAAAATTCCTACATAAAAGATCATGTTAAATAATCAACTATATATACGATGGCTGAAACAGGGTTATGTGATATGAGTAATCAAATGTCTCCATAATAACATAATGAGGAAGAGTCTGGCTTAATAACATCAGTGTCGTAATCAGTGTTGATATCATCTGGAAATCCCCTGTGGGGTTGGACACTTAAATCAGTCACCGAAGAACAAATTAGACTGTAATGACATCGAGAGAAACGGGAGAGGTCAGCCAGTAGCTGTTAATGATAACACAGCACGGCTAAAGAGACTTGTGCATAGTTTCAGTGTGTTATATCTATATGTCACATTTACTAACACACTGAAACAAAAAGGGTGTGTAAGATCACAAGGATACAGAAAAAACAGTGTTTATAGGTCAATGGAAACATTAACCAAGAAAAATAAAAACGACTGCAGAGAGGGGGACAAAAGAAAGAAGGGATATTTTTACTTTCAGCTAAAAGCGGGAGTGGAAGAAAGGTTAGCAAAGCCCCGTGGTGCTAGGTGAAGAGAAGGGGATTTGCTAGAGCCGCTTTATTGCTGGTTGACATTTCAAAGGTTAAACTGCTAAAAGGAAATTCAACATCAAAAACAAACAGAAAATGGGCCCTTGGCTGGTTGACCAATGGGTCAGGTGTGTGCGTCTGTCTGTGTCCCAGGAGTGCATGTGTATCGTCTGAAAATCATTTTTTTCAGAGAGAGAGAGAGGGGCAGAGAGACTGTGAAAGTAGAGGGAGAGACAACGGAGACAGACACCTGTGTGTCTATACTGGTCTGACTCCGTCTCACTCGCCAAGTCAAGTCACTGATTTTCTTGTTTTGTCAATAAAAACTGTGTGCGGGTGTCTGGGTCCAGCCACTTACATTTTCTGACTTGGCAGCTCCATACTTGGCTCTCATTTTGGGCTCCTTGATGGTGGCCAGATTGGTTCCAGTAATGGTCAACATGGTTCCTCCACTAAAAGAAGAGATAATAAGATATATTGTAAAGCAGGGGTAGACAAATAGCAGCCCATGGGCCAAATCTGGCCCTCCAACAAAAATATTTGGCCCCCCAATGAAAGCTGAAATTTCCCCTTTTATAGATTACATCAAATCAGATTACATCACGTCTCTTCATAAAGCTACAGTCAATAACAATATAAACACAAGTGCTCTTGTAAATCCCGATGTAACCTCTTACAAATTTACAAGTTGTGTAACACACCAAATAAATAACAGGTTTTGCTTCAACCATAAATGAAGCAGGCCACTGTTATTGTGTGTGGATAGGCAATCGATTTAAATTCAAGTCTCGTAGTTTAGTTTCAAATTTTTTGGCCACAAGTATCACCATGAGCTGCTGTTTGTTCTCACTAATAGGAATCATGACATATATGCCTTACTATATATACTAAAACTGTTTTATAAATGAATGTTCAATTGAACAAATTAAAAGAAATGAACAAAATGTATAAAAAACATATGCGCTATGTTTTTTATTTTTATCATGCCTGTACTACGTTGGACCCTAATAAACAGTACTGTTTAAAAAAATAAAAGTGTTCTATGGTTGAACCTGATCGCTGACCCCAGTTGCAGAGAATGTCAGGATAAACATCACTGTATGATGGTAAGGGGGAAAATAAAAACAATTCTACGTGCACTTGTGTGTCACATATTCATGTATCTTCTGGTGTCATTTTTTCTTAAAGGGTCCATGTGCATACACTATTCAGCAGGCCTATCGGTGGAGATAAATGTTAATAAATCTGTTCTCTGTGGGAGCCAAGAGGGCCCTCCAGTTGGCGATTTACCATTAATGCTCGCTCCTGCTGTAGCCTTTTGCCTGCTTATTCATGGAAGCCCATTTTCAGGTAATGATACTAACGCTAAAGCCCTTGCATGAATGTTAAGAGCTTGTTTAAACCGATATGGAGGCTGAGGGAGGGGGGGGGGGAGGGGAGGGGTAGTCGAATATGGAGCATTACTCCTGAGAGCCAAAGCTTTTGGCCTCTCCTCACCACCTCTCGAAAGCCAGGGGGAGATATTTTCAGAGTGTATTAAAGTTGCATTGTGGTATTTTTCAGCATGAGATACACTCAGCGACTGCCTTGCCGTCAATGATCTGACATGTTCTGTAACCTTTTCACCTGTGACCTATTCAGGTCTATGTGACGCTGACCAACAGAGACATGGGTAATATGGGGTGAGAGTCCTATACCCCCACACTGCCTTCTCGACAGCCTCTGTTGGCCTGAGAGGCTGAACTTTATCTGATGTGAGGTGTTCTGACAGCAGCTAAATAAGTTAGCATACAACCTAAAACTGGAGTGGGGTAAAGGCAAGGCTTTAAGCCCAGTGCCACTGTGACTCACCGCTGGCTTCACTGAACAGAAACACATATCGTGCAAATGATACATGGTACGTTGCTAAGTTTCCTGTATTGATGTGACACCAACAAAAGCACATTCTGTATTACTGTTTAAGTGCTGTAAAGCCTGGGAAGAAAGCTTTTCTAAAAGAATATCAAACATTTTAGTGCCTCTGCTGTCTTATCTCTAAGCACTGGTAGCTGGGGACTTGCAGTCTACTTGGCTGCATTTTGTTGAACAGAAAAAGCTGGTGTCTGGGGGAGGGTGGTGAGGCCAGTCAGAGCCTTAAGGTGAGATTGACCCTTGAAGTAGCCTGGGAAGAACTAGGAAGCTAAGGAACTAGCAGGAAAAATTGAGACAAGAGGGCTTTTGAGACACTTTAAAGAGGCTAACACATGTTGAAGTGGTAAATATAGTCAGGAGTGAAAACTGAGCAGACAAAGGAATCTGGGAGATTTATATAGAGTGGCACTTTTCTATCTGGAACAGCAGAATATTATCTGCAGGACATGCAGATGTAACAGACCATTCAGTAGTTCAATATCAGTAAAAACTGTTTTGTTTCATTGCAGCACTCCACAGGGGTAGTTCAATGAGAGGATAAGAATTAATTTCTACACATACAGTGTACACTACATAGTGTATTGTGTACACTGTGCTACACAGCATAAACAAGATGAAGTGTCACACAATCTCTGCAGTGCCATGTGTTTGTGTTGTTAGCCTGAGAACTTCTTCCTGAAGGGTGGGGAACAAGTCTCGGTCATGTCAGATTTGTGTTTTGGACAAGGGATGCTCAGCACTGTTTGAAATAGCCTCGGCAACAGGGTCACCAAAGGGGACACAGCGACAAAATAGCTTGGTAAATAAGAGTGTGATTGGCCTGGAGAACCATGCACCTCCTCCTCTGGGAGAGCTGAGTGAAACGACAAACACGAGCCGAGTGCCGAGGTTATCCCCCCCCCAAGGCTGGAGCCAACACTTTCGTTCTCGTTTCCCTCACCTACCCTCAACCTTTCATTCATCCAATTCCAAATGAGACTTCTCATCCGCTCACATCTTGTTCAAATGATGAGAGACTTTGTCTCCCTGCAGAGTTTTAAAAGCGGTTCCCATTTTCACCTCAACCCCCTGCAATGTAGTGAATTGTTTCACTGCCTGAACAGACAATGTGTCTGGTGGCAAAATCTGATGTGCTCTCAAATAAAATACCTGGACTATGCTGTATACAGGTCAGAGTGGCTTTAATAACAATGCAACACATATGACATTCATTCAGCAGGGATTTCTGAGGCATAATTCTTCTCTTTTCTTAATAGGCTTTAACAGCACCGATAAAGTAGAACTGATAAACTATTTGTGTTCAAAAGAGCAACAGAGTGGTGACAATGGCATGATTGTGTTGTGTCAATTTAATTAACGCTGTGAAAATAAGTGTTGGATATATGAGCTAGTGCAGGTTATATAGTTTTTTTGTCCAGCCTTTTACTTTTTTGTATGCACTGCATCCCTGGATAATTTATGGGACCTATCCAATGTTTGAATACCAACTTTTATTTTAGATTTTTAAATGAATGCAACAGAAAAAAAAAAAACATCAAGAAAAAAGCTCAAGAAATAATGTACGACAAGTTCCTGAAACTATACGTTTGAAGTAAATGAGACAGTCAACAGTGTGTGTTTTTGTGTGTGTGTGTGTGTTTGAGTTGGCTTCATTTGTGAGCTGAGGAGTAGAGGAGTTTCTAGGTCATGCTAGTGAGCCCATTAGCATTTGGTAGCTCCAAGCTTCTTTTTTTTTTCCCTCCACAACACAGCTTGTGTTTGCACAGGAAATCTTCCCGTGGCTATGTAGTCTCATTTCAATAAGTCAAGTAATATTTACAGATACATCTCTGCTGCAGCTCATCAACAAGCAGTGCACTGCTTCAGGAGCCTCCTTTACTGCTGTTCCTGCTCTCAAAGATTTACTTTTGAAACATAAAGATAAACAGAATAAATAATGTCTTTGAAAAGCGAGACGTGTGTGAAAATGGAGAGGAATCTTCAGCTTTTTCTTCGAGACCCAGCCAGCGAGTATGCAAGCAGAATAATACATTTATCATTTTACATGGAGTGCATATTTCAGTTTAGTTGGCTACACTTCTTGAAAAAATAGCATTAATGTATGGCACAACCACCACATGGGATTAATAATGTATTGATGCATTTGTATCTGTTCTATAGATGTACATCAAGCAGAATTGCAGATCAAACACTGTTGATGTAAATTATAGATAATGAAATGACATGCTGATGTATTATACAATGATAGATCGCTGACGGGGCTAACTATATGATGAAGCAGAATGTGAAAAATTAAGCCAATATCGCCCAGTTTTGAAACCTTTCCTGTGAATTATTCAGTGTGCATCGCTTTCAGGGTTGACCTGTACTATTTATGCAATATTGAGAATTAACTGATCAATCCTAAAGTATTCTTTTTGAGATACTGTAGCTGTAACAGAAATATCCTCCATGTCTTAAGCCTGTATGAGCTCTGGAAAGACTCTATACTATTGTGGGAAGACTCATACTATTGTGTCCTTACCTGGCGATACTCCAGTCAGGCTCAATCTTGAGGATAGTGGGATCATCTGTATAGTTGAACTTGACCTCTGGGTTCCTCAGCTCAGCAGAGTTGATGTCCACCATGACTGGGGTGGTGCCTGAGGCTTGTCCCAACGGGGTCACACACACTATCTCCTTGCTGCTTCGCCTGGAATACCAGGAGATCAAGGGATAAGGAGAAGAAAGGAGAGAAAGATGTTACATACAATGGTTGGTGATGGCCTCTCTAAGAGTGGACTGTAGAGCTATACTAGAAGGTCTTGAAAAGGATTTCGAGTATATGGGAGTTGACTCTGACAGAAACAGAGATAGACACAAAGAAAAAAAAAACTGCGCAGGGAAAGAAATCCTACTTCACCCTTTAAATAACTCATAAATTATTTATCAGATGCAACAAAAAAAAAAAAGCAGGCTCACACACAGACTGGTGACACAGTCGCCTATCCACAAGGCCAACATCTTTCAGTCTGTCCAGCCGTAGTTTCATCAGCCCGAATCACAGAGTGCTATACTTCAAAGCTCGCTCTCTCTCTCTTTCTCTCTCTGTCTGTCTGTCTTTCCTTCCCTCCTGCGCTTTCTCTGGCTGATAGATCTGAAGTGGCAGATCAGGCTGGTCGTCTCTCTGTGTGATGTAACTCCCTCCCTAGCAGACAGGCAGCCAGCTGTGACCTGCTGGGAAACTTTGTGCTGCTGCCAGAAACTTTGTGCTCCACACCAGTGGCTCATTGCAGCGTCCCCTCCTCCCTGTCAGGGGGGAAACACTGCTTGGTGAGCAGTGGGGAGATGGCTACCTGCGAGACAGTCTGGGTGTATGTGTGTAATCAATGTATCGAGCAGGTGTGCGCTAGCTTGTGCGCAGTGTGGAGGTCTGTAAATTTGCATATAAATACAGTAGGCAGGCAGAGCATTAACGATGTGTAAGTATGTGTTTTGCATCACTCGTCGTCTGGTAACATCCTACAGCGCTCTGCGAGTGTGTGTAAGTAGGGGTGTGTGTGCGCGTTGTGCAGACATGATGGCGGGCGGCGCAGTGTGAAATTTTGAACATGAGAAGAGCAAGCTGATCCGTACACAAATCCTCTGCCGTTATCTGCTGTGAAAGTGAAGCCCACAGAAAGACGGAAGATGATGGAGAAGATGAAAGAGAACACCTATTTTGCCGCCTCTATTCCGAGTGGCTTGCAGCGGGGCGGGGCTGGTTTGGGAGACTGAACAAAAACGGCGAAGGAAAGGAAAAAAAAAAAAAAAAATGGGGGGAATCGGGCGTCTTTGTTGGACATATCCCTGCTGTCTCCCAGGAGGCAATTTCAACAGCGTCCTCCACACGCACTTAGACTGAGAGAGGGACTGAAGAGAGGATAAAGATAGGAAAGAAAAAGAATGTCGATAAAAAAAAAAGTTTTCACATTCCACTAATGCTGCGTTTCCATGGCAACCGTTTTCACAACACTGTCGCCGTCAAGAGCGCCTGTGGTGCCGCGGACGTATTTTTGACAAGGTTGCCGCCGCACAAAGGAAAGCCGAGAGGGGATACAGAAAGAAAGAAAAAAGAATGAAAGAGAAGGGGTTGCAGAGGGAGATAAGAGGATGAGTGACTCGGGGTAAATAGGTTTTGATTAAAGCAGAGGCCCCACTGAATACAAAGACACATTAAAGAGATGGACTCAACCAGTTCATTACTTTGGCCATAAAGGTTATTACTGCTCAGTGAATGAAAGGCCAAGACTATTATGGTCACCTTTCTCGGGATGTGCTACAGAGCTTTAAATTGGCCTTTACTTTTTCTTTTGATATAATATAAAAAGAACTTGATAGGTCCAAGCTCATTAGTTTAACCTGTCACTTGTTGCCTCAGAGAAGGAAACCACTATAATAAAAACAGCAGTGTTATATGAATTTGCTCTAAAAGGAGAAACAAGAAAAACTCTACACTAAGGCTTAACCTATAATGAAAAAAACGTATGAAAGGGAGGAGTATAAACATTTTCCTTTATTTGCCAACAGTCACCTTGACTAGTGAAGCTTCTGCTTGGAAATTCCTTTCAGTATATAGGTGCCCTGTTCTAGTGCACTAACAATCTTTTCTGCGAGGTTTCTTTTCTCTGCCATCTGTCAGACACCATACATGAGAGGATTTAGTCCAGAGTAGAGTACGGTTTCTTGTCAGTTTGCCAAGAGGAGATTCAAAGAAACAATAGAGTTCTTGGCTTGAGGAATTAGAGTCATATCAAATTGGATCTATGTGTCCTCTCCTTGAAATCCTGGCACAATCTCTAGAGTGAGTGAGAACAGTGGCAGATTATTCTCAACACCAAAAAAATGATTTTTTTTTTTTTAAATGTATTCATTATATGTATACATGAGTAAAATGTGATTTACCAATTACCAGCAACACCATACAATTCCTTCTAAATTATAGTCATGTCTTTGACAAAATGTAGGCCATGTACTTAACAGCACAACTGAACAATGATATCATCATCCCTGAGAAAAGCTATACCATCATTCTCACAGTTGCTGTGAATTGCAGTCCTAGAGGTCAACCTGCTGCAAATCAAAGGCAGCAACCAGAAATAAAATGGATTTTTTAAAAAAGAGAATAACCATGCAGGGAGGGTTGTTAAAAACTATGAACAAACTGTAAATTTTTGAGTACTTTGGATTCACTCACTTCTCGAAGCGGCAGGGGTGAAGTCCTATCTTTACAGACACTGCGCTGCCTGCGTTTAGATGACTGCCTTCGATGGTGATCCTTGTTCCTCCAGACAGCGGCCCGGTGGAAGGATGGACACGGGTGAAGTACGGAGACTAAGGAGGGACACACAGGCAGAAGAGCAGGCGGGTCAATCATGGCTGCTAGACTGTGATGAACCAGTGATGTCCAATGCAACATCAACAAAGCTTTTATGTAGCTGTTTCCCAAATCAACAACACATACCACAAAAGTGAAGGCCTTGCTTGAGACTGCTTTGTAGTCAGGGTGAATGCAGTCCCTCACACACACCTCCACCTGAGCCTCCTGCACCCTGTAACCTGTTGCATCATTCAGCCGGCACACGATCCTGAAAAAGAGAAACACAAGAAGCGAAGAGATGAGCCTGATTATCGGTGCAACCAAAATAAATAAATGAAGTTCACGGTAGTCAACTGTCTTATTCACAATATTTGATTGAGAATGAGCTAGCCGTATCAGAAGAAAGAAGCTTGACTGAACAAAGTGTAAAGGAAGGGAAGAAAAGAGAGAGCGAAAACAGTACAGAACAGACAACAGTGTGACATTTCTCTTCTGCTCAGTCCAAATCACAAAGAATAAACTGTTTCTGTAGCCTTATTCATAAAAATAACAAAAAGCAGAGAAAGACAGAAAGAAAGAAAGAAAAAGAAAGAAAGAAGGAGGTTGTGTGTGTGTGTGTGTGTGTCTACATTAGTGCGTACTGTAGAACCATAAGCCTCGCACTTGGCCCTGGGCGCTGGCTGGCCAAATGAAAATCCACTGGAGAAATGATTGAGTGAGGGGAGTGGCGGCAGTGTAGCCCACGGGGAGAACACACACACACACACACACACACACACACACACACACACACACACACACACACACACACACACACACACACACACACACACACACACACACACACACACACACACACACACACACTTCCTTCATGTTTCACCCACTGGAGACACACTTGACTGTTAATTAGCCAGAGCGAACGAATGAGACAGAGAGAAAGGGCGAGAGTGCAGAAGAGAGAGAGAGAGAGGGTGGTAGAGAAGGAGAGAGAGTAAGAGAGAGCGAGGGTTAAAGAGAGAGAGAGACTGATTAATTGAACGAGCTCATATCCTACAGATCTCCTCAGCTTCTCTCACTCCCCGAGATGAGTTATTAACTCTCCTGTTTCCATCCTCCCTGCAGGTGGCCATGGCAACTGCAGCGCTGCGATGACAATGAATTTCACATTCCGATGCAGTATGTTTTCATTGTTTTTATTTTCCCTTTCATTTATTCCCTGGTTCTCCCGCTATGACAGGGGCCGTGATTAAAATGCTGGACAGCTCTCAGTTAGACACACGGCTTCACTCGCATCATTACTGCACAAATGACTACACTGAGCTGTTATTATGTGGTTAGACAGACAGTCAAGTTCATATTGCATTTGTAAAGATGACAACATTATAAATTATACCTCCCTCAATCAAGTAACTGAAGTGAAATGTGATGGTGAAAAATTAAACATATGTCAAATTGTCACATAGAAACTACTAATAAGGCATTAAAAAGAGGGATATTGGGTTCTGTTTTCTCAATGAGGAATCAAATCCATCTAGTAAATATTTAATGACTGAGGTGAATGACAAGCCTACTAATATTAAAATACCGGGAGATGCCACATTTTCCTGCAATTCAATTTCAGTCCAATCACAGAAGCAGGAAACGTGTGCTGGCTCTATAAAGTACAAGCCCTGGCTGAAAGAAAGAGAAAACCAGAGCAGGAACAATGTGTCTACATTTTGCCCAACAATCAGTGCACCTCTTTCTCTCCACTCTCTCCAGCAGATGACCTTCGACCTGTGCTGTCAGTCCCGTAACCCTATCCTGTCTCCTGTGCTACAGCTCTGATAGGGTCACAGGGATGACGAGAGCAACCGGGCCACTAATGGCACCGTATGGCTAACATCACTTTTAATTAGCATGACAGCCTGACTGCCAGCCGCGCCCTCCTCCTCCTCCTCCTCCGGGTGCTATGGCAACAGGCCAATGCAGTGTTACAGGGCTGATGGGGTTAAACGTTGACACCTTGGTGGTTTTGGATGTGATCACTAGGACAAACTGAACAAGAAAAGTTACAACACAGACCCACATAATATCACTCAAGGGCTACTGAAGCAAATGTAAAGCTGGTATTATCTGTGTTAACACCACTATATATGAGGTTATAAATTATAAATCAAGTCGCTCTGAGTAGCTACGATATTTCTAAACCCATTCAGGGGACACCTGTCATCGCTGGTGAGAGCTGCACAGCATTCTGTTGTCCTAACTGTCAAACCATCAAAGTCACATTTCTTGTGTTTCCTTCTCAGTGAGGGGACACAAAGAAAATAAAATCTGCTGGGACTGTGCTGCAAAACTCAGTAAATGGAACATTTGTGTACAAATGACAGCTACATAGTTGGAAATAGAATATTGAGGACACCTCCAGCTGTGACAAGCGTCCCCAATTTTTTCTCGCCCTAAATTGTATCTTCTCTACTTCTGGATGAAATCAACATAAAATAGAGAGAGTGTGACTCATCTGGTAGTTGCGCTGAAGGCCCCAATATTTCTGGGTAGCCATAATAATGCAGTGGCAACATCCACTCCAGCTGTGTTTAAGAATCTACATTTGTCATTCTGAAGTAACTAAATCTAACTGATGATTCTCATGATATCATGATGTCCTGTTTACAGTTGAAACTAAGAATTATGTCATTTGAAATAGACTGAACCTTCACCACAAGCTTTGGTAAAGGATGGATCTACATAGAGTATGTGGCACTATGATTGGTTTACTACTGCTGCTCAAGTAATGTTTTTCCCAAAATATACTATTTCATTTAGTAAATGGGAGTTAAGTTCCACCCGCGGCACCTGCCATGACTCAGAATTTCCCAGAAAGTGGTAAACATGACTTAATCAGATGGAGCATTCACATGACAAGCTTTCATATGTGGAACAGTTTTTAAAGGATGTATACCACCCACTTCAAATGTCATTAAATTTCTCTCAGAATGGGCTAATTTATTGTGATGAAGGTGGTTACATGAGGTAATTGAATTCTGATTGAGCTATTATTCCTATTATTAGTGGAATAAAATATTCTATGTTAACTTAGCTACTATTTGATTTACAGCGGAAGAGTAGCAGTACCAAACACAGCATGAGCCAGCTTGCATAGAATTGGTTTTGTTTGAAAGGGGAAAGCAGTATTTAACCTTTGGAGGTTTTACTGAAACAGAGGTCTGAAAGAGAGTCGCAGTGTTGTGCTTAGCACTCAGTGTCACATCAATATCAGACAAAGACAAGCAGGGAAGTAGACAGTCTCAGAGAGTGAAGAGATGAAGAGAGAGATAGTGTCACGTACTGCTCAGCACTGATGTATTGGTCCTCCTGAGGGTTGCAGGCCACCTTGCCAATGCGGACTCCGTTCTGGATGTCTTTGAACTGCAGACCCAGGTTCTCGCCCATGATGGTCAGCATGGTTCCTCCCTGTCTGGGCCCCGTCTCTGGAGACAACTTTAGGAGGAACAAATGAAAGAGGACATGAATTACCCAGAACAACGTACTGTATGTGACAATCAATTGTTACCCAAAGTACATCATAGAACATATATTGTATGTCAGCAGGAACGTCCCCAAATGAATTAATCTGACAGTTTCCTTAAGTCATTATAGCCATCTCCCATTTTGCAAGAACCAGATACTTTCTAACTCATTAAGTGAGATGAAAAATGACCTTGGATCCATTAATTCCACCTCAACTCAGTCAAACATTCACAACCTGCCAACTCACACACTTAACCTGGACCCACCCATCAAGCCCTCACTTACATCTCTCATTTAACTCTGTGACGATTAATCTACTGAACACAATTACTACACACAGTGACCTCTGCTCCCTCTCTTTCCCCAAGAGGTCTGTGAAAGGTGGGCAGAGGTGCTAATGGCTACCCAAGGCTAGCCCAGTTGCTAATCACGGTCCCATTCATCCAGCCCCAACGCAGACAATAGCCCCTTTGGTAATCAGTCATTACTACCATAATTAGGGCTAAGGCTAATTGGATTAGAACCTGGTGGGGGGTGGGGTCATTTGTCACGGCGATGTGGGAGGAGGGTAGAGCGGATGATATGTTGGTGGGTGGGTGTCGTGTAGTGGGGGTAAGGTCACGCTGACCCTCATGCCATAAAGGAAGGATAAAATGAATGATCAGTTATTATGCACTCATTCTTGCTGTGTGAGCGTCAAGTGCACTGCATATAATGTATGTCCACAATTCATTTTCTGCTTTGTGTAGATAATGAGAGTAGATAGATAGCACACATGGATAAACACATATACACATGTTGAGAGGTAAGACTAAGTGCCAAAAAGTATGCTAGTCCACCGGTGGTTCGGACCAATCAGCAATGCAAATCTAGCTGCCTTGCAAGGTGATAGAGAGATGGTTCATCCAATCACCTGCCAAGTATTTTTTGAAAGTGCCTGCCCTTCTCCAAAGAGTTTCCATGGATGACTTCTCAGATGGTTCTGTTAATTTAAGGGAACGTCTTGTACCATCCACTTCTGTCTCACAACTCACTTCTAATGGCACAGCTAACATGATTCCTCCATCTTTGTCCCCTCAATTGTCAAGACATTTTGCAATTGGTTAACTATTTGATTGTCAAAGTTTACCAAAGTTGAACTGTATGCCAAATTACCCTTTGAACTTACTTTGCCTCTGCCAACAAATCAACTGATGGCAACAATTCCAGTGAAATTAACTGATTTTAGTCAAAACATTTTGCTGTTACAAATGATGTAACCAGGTCTTCAGAGTAACAAATTTTCCTGTTTCAACTTTAAATAGAGATAACAACACCCTATGGGTGTGGAGGATATGTATCATTGGTGCCAAACACTTGTTAAAGGAACAGTTTGGTATTTTAGACATTTGCTTATTTGTTTTCTAGCCGTCAGTTAGATAAGAAGAACAATATCATTCTTTTGTCTCTGCAGTAAATATGGAGCTACAGTCGGGAGCCGGTTAGCTTAGCTTAATGAAAAGAGTGGACAAACAGGGGGAAATAGCTAGTTATCCCAGTCAAAAAATAACAACATCTGCCTAAAGCTCACTTATATCTTGTTTGTTTAATCTGTACAAAAACCAAAGTGTAAAAATGACATGTTTTAGTTTTAAAGGGGTAGGCTTTTACTTTTGGACGCAGCTGGGCTAACCGTTTCCCCCTACTTCCAGTTTTTGTGCTAAGCTAACAGCCTGCTGGCTGTACTGTAGCTTCATATTTTCCATTAATATGACAGTGGTATCAATCTTCTTATCTGACTCTCTGCAAGAAAGCAAATCAGCATACTTCCAAAAAATGCTGAACAACTCCTTTAAGCGTATCTACTATCTCACGGATAAATTGGATCCACTCTCTCATTCTACTCTCACAATGAGTATGAGCTGGTACCTCACAATGATCCCCAGTCTGACATCATTATAAAAAAGGTGGTGGGCTAGTAAAAGCCACAGGTGTTCAGGACACCACGAACAGAAACACACAATGGGAACAAAGCCCAGTGTCATGCAGGCCAAAACTGAAATGCCACGGTGAAATAATTAAGGAGTGTTTTCCATCTTACATCAACTAGGCTGATTATGAACATCCCTCCTCCTTCCCTTGCCCTTTCCCTCTTCCTCTCTGGACTTGTCTTTTTAATTCACTCTCTATCTCTTTGTCAGTGTGCCTGAATGCATATATTTTAGCTGGAGACAAAAGAGTGAGTGGCACACAGTAGTGCAGTGCACCAGTCACAATCTTCAGATATGGTAATCAAATCTCTCTTTCTCTATAAGCACTGGCTTATCAAAACACACACAAGCATACATACATAGACAAGTTGTTACATCCACAACTAAACAACACAATCAAAAAGCCCTTTTTGATAAAAGCCACCAGCCTAAACACTCGCTCTATTCTCCTCTTGCCGTCGCAGCGCTCTACACCCATTCAAACTCCCTTTTTTCTCTTCGTCTCTGACTTGTCCCGTTGTGTCGGAGGCTTTGTGTGAGGCCTATTGTGGCCGGCTGAGCGGCAGTGCACAGATAGCATCTGCTACTTAGAGGAGGAGGAAGCAGGGGACACAGAGAGAGATGATATGAACATGGCGTAAGGCTTCTGAAGTTTATGTGTGATATGAAAGCCTCTCAAAAACAAAAACTTACAAACTAACTGATGGAGGCAATCAAGTGAGTGAAGAAGTTGGATAAGAGAAGTCTTTGCTAATAAATATTTACATGTGAAGAAGTCAAAAACACATTGAGGCCAATTACATTTCTCTGGCTTTGAGAGCATGTTTAGACTATATGATCATAAAAAAGTAGATACACTCCAGTTTTAATCCTACCTTTATGAAGAAGTGAAAGTATTTACTTAGTATTGGCTTGTTTTTTTTTTTTTTTTTTTTTTTTTAATTCTCTCAAGGTTGTAACAGCGAGACTTATTGTTCAGCTATAAAACACAACTGGCAAATCGCAGCGGTCCGGTCGATAGAGGCCCCCTAAAGAGACAGTCTTCTCTCTCGATGCTGGTCAAAAAAAGAGAGCGAGCGAGACGAGACAATAGAAGGACATGATAGGCTGGAAGGGAAAGTGAAAAGGATGGCTGGATAAAGCTGAGGAGGATACATGAGGGAAGACAAAAGGAAAGAAAAATAGAGAGGTAGAGAGAGATAAAGAAGTCTGGGAAAGGCCAATATTGCAGATCAACAATACACGTGGGAGAAATCATTGGCCTTTCGCAAGCACACAAGCTGTGAAACTGGACAAAGACATGAACATTTAGATGTCTTCCCACGCAAAAATACATCATTTTTTAGAAAACACACAAACGCAAGACACACTCTCTCATATAGATCATAATGTGGCAAAAAAATGGAGCACACAGGTATGCCACATGCTAAAACACTAAAAATGTACATCCCCACATGTACACACACACACACACACACACACACACACACACACACACACACACACACACAAACACAAACACACACACTGGCATGGCCTGTGTTGTTTTAATTGGTTTCTAAGGGCTAGCTGTAATGCTCTTCCTGTCCCCTAGGAGAAGGCAGGCAAGAGATGATGGATGATGGAGGGCCAGGCAGCCTCCAAGGCCAGTACTAGGACACTGCTGCACTACACTGGGAGACAGTGCCAGACTGTGTGTTTTTGTGTGTGTTTGTGTGTGTCACTGTGTGTGTGGCTGTGAAAGTGATTTTGAGGATACCATACAAGCCACACATTGTAAGTTGCAGCTTATTTCATCTCCAGATTTTGAATATTTTACATCTAAATGTAGGCTTCACAGAGACTATGTGTTTTGTTTGTGTGTGTGGAAGCCTGAGCGTTATTTGTGCATACTGGCACACATGGCACACACACTAAACTGTGTGTTTGCTTGTTGGGAATCAAGTACTAACTAATCTTAGAGCACATTGTCAGAGAGCACAGGAAACATAGCACTTTAACAGCTGAACAGAGGAATTCTTACAATGTCTAAAAGCAGACATGTAAAGCCTAAATCATCAAATGCTGTGTTTAGAGAACAGTACTTAGGTGCCAGAGTTATCAGTGGAACGGTACCCAACTGCATACTATTGAGCAATGTCAAATGGGCAATAGTGCATTCGGAAATGACACCAAATGGGTTCAACACTTGCTGCTCTGAGAGCTCTGGATAGCTGTGTGTATGTTGTGTGCAAGTGTGTGTGTGCGCCTCGGTCACGCTCTCTCTCCAGTGGTGTTTCCTTCCCGGTCGAACACACATTCTCCGGTCCAAATGAAATTAGCGGCTAATCCGCTAGCTAATGGCCACACAGCAGCTAGCATGCTGCAAAAAAAAAAAAAAAAAAGAAAACGAACAAAGCAGCCTGAATAAAGCAAAAAGAAGAAGAGAGGAAAAAAAGGGGATCAAACAGGGAAACAGGGATTTGAGCGAACGGATGGTGAGAAGTGGAGTAATATTCAATTTGTGTGGCGGATGCGATGCTCTTTGGGAGAACTAAAGGATGAAATGGCAGCAGAAAAGGGGAAGGTTTTCTTTGTCGCCTGCGGATGTTCTTTTGGCGTTAAATGTCACACTGTAAATGTCAAAGGTGGAGAGGAGAGGTGACGCTGGCGGCGCGGCTCGGTGATAACGCTTCCTCCGGTGTTTCGGTGGTGAATCTCTCTCTCTTCTTCTATTCTTCTTTGTCTCCCCTTCTGTGTTCTCAAACCTGCAGTTTGTTTCTCCTCCTGCTGTTTTTGAAGCTCTTCTACGCCTGCTTTTTGACTGCCACCAACATCTTGCCCCAAGGCCGGGATTTACCCCTCAATATGCATGCAAGAGCACATGCTTGCACGAACACACACACACACACACACAGCACACCCCACCCCTTCATACATACTTAGCCCCCCCATCTTCTCTCACACATACACACAACCCAATTGCCTCTGTACGCTTGTTTCAAAGAGATAACTGAAGCGAGCAAGAAGAGAGAGACAGCATTAGCTAACGGATTTATCTATGTGCCAGTGCCCCAATTATCCAATATCTCCATTATGCATGACAGAGAGACGAACCCGTGTCACACAGGAAATGTACTGAGGGCTTGAGCCATACAAGTCTGTAAGAGTGAAATAGGAATGCATTATAAACCATACATATATTTCACACTCATTTAAATAGAGAGAAATGGCGCTCGTTTTGACTGAGATGATGTTTCGTCTTGTTTGAGATACAGTACAATTAAATTTAAAGAAAAAAGAATGTAAAAGCTTGAGACAGAGCGACTGAGAGAGAGAGAAGAAAAAGAGAGAAAGCAGAAGGACAAATAACTAAGCAAGGAGAATGAGTGGAAGGGTAGAACGTCACGATTCGTCTCACACAGCGGTGCGTGGCTTTCAAACTGGGCTCTGTGTGTGTGTGCGCGTGTGCGAGGGAGAGAGCGTGCACGTGTGTGTCAGTCCCAGTGGTGAGCTGCAGGGACAGTGACCCGGGTCACAGTCAGACGAGGACCACCGCCACGGTTACCGGTGGCAACAGATGGGTACGCCATGGTGTTTTAGACGCCTTAGCTCACCCGGCCTGTCAGATGCATACACGCATACGCACACACATTCTGCGCTCATGGTGGGACACAATTAGCACACTTCCACATTTCTCTGTTTCTTTGTCTCTCTCTCCCTCACACACACACACACACACACACACACTCCAGACGACTACCCTCTCTGCCTCCTCAGGTGTGAGTGAGTGTGTGTGTCTATGTATATGTGTACCCATCATCTCTAATCACGTCAGTGTGTTCAGTCTTGGTGTGTGTGAACTGCCTCCTCCTGGCCGGCCCATCTGTGTTCTTGTGGTTGCAGTCATGGTGATGGCTTCTAAGATGTCGATCCTCCCTGCCGCCTTTCCTCCTACAATGTCCCCTTCACTCACTGAGGCCAAAGAATGATGCAGCACAGGTAGGGATTTCAAACCTCTTCCTTCGAGAACTAACTTTTACTAATGAGTTGAC
The DNA here is from genome assembly GCF_914725855.1 of Thunnus albacares. Taxonomy (NCBI): domain Eukaryota; kingdom Metazoa; phylum Chordata; class Actinopteri; order Scombriformes; family Scombridae; genus Thunnus; species Thunnus albacares. The sequence goes on along the minus strand of NC_058109.1, from coordinate 25,483,579 downwards.
TTTGGCAATCTTCTGATTCGTGTCAAACGGCAAGTCGTCACTTTCCAGGTTTGCAGAACAAGAGGCAATCACAACTCTTTTACAAAGGGCGTATTGTCCATTCGATCCCCTCCTTTCTGACCCCTGTGCTTACAAAAACCCAAATAGCAGCTGAAGTGTCTGCTTTAACTTTAACATTGGGGAGAGAAGTATTTCTTTAACTTGGATTTAGCAGCTCCATGCAATGTTGATTTTAGACTGGGCTGTTCCTTGGCCTTATAGACTTTGGGGTGTTAATGTGTGAGGCGACGACGTCATTCAAAACTTACAGTACAGATACAGTACATTTCATAATGTGTTTCCGCTGTTTGTGCAGTGTGCTGAGACATTAAATGAAAAAATACCTACATTTCTGCAAATTTCTTTCTGTTGGATCATAAAAATATTTTTGTTGGATGCTTTTGTAGGACTTACCTATAAGTCGTAAACCATATAGGTAAACCCGAGATTTAAAAAAATATTTATTATAGGTTTGTAAAAATGTCCAGTTTCATATGTTTCTTCTACACTAACTTCATGAGAATGTACAGTAAATGTGTGTTGTTGTGCATATGTGCAGTCCGGCCTGTGTCATCTGTCACCTTGGTGAGCGTCAGTAGCATACTGAGCTGCTATATGGTGTTATGTGTGAGCATGTGTCACTACTGTCACGGCTTACCTTGGTGATCTTGGGGTGCGCACAGCGGCTGTTTCCGGTGGTGGCGTGCATCCAAGTGGTCTCTGGAGGAGTGCACTCCTGTCTGAGGGAGCATTTCTTCTCCTGTACGCACCAACCGCACTCAAACCTGGGGTTTGCCTTCAGACACATGCCGCAGCTGTCCCTCAGTGCATAGCACTTATACAGGTGGGCTGGAGAGGAGAAGAAGGAGACGGAGAGTGAACGTGAGGAAATGATGTGGAAAGAGGCGAATGACCAAACCATCAATATAGTTTGTGTTGAATTATCATAGTACGAGCCAGTTGAGTAGATAAACAACTTAAAGGGTAGAACAATTTGAAAACAACAACAAAAAAAAGCCTCCAATTTAAGTTTTCCAACTTTCACGCAAGAAATTCCAAAACTTGTTCAATGTCACTGTGACAAAGTTAAAGCGCTATTTCCCAAAGGCCCCAGGAATTGTACAGCAAAATCTTTTTTTTTTCTCTCTCTCTCTCTCTGCTATTCCATCCCCAAATCCCATTGGTCATGGAGCAGCTTTAAAGCAACCCTGTACCAATTACGGGCTGCTAAACGACTCCTTTCTAATTACATTAACATATCAGTATTTAAGACAAGTGAGCATCTCTCACACTCCACCAGATGATTATCATGATTGAGAAACAGGGAGGGGGCTGGTAGTGAAGAGAGACAGACAGGGGGAGGGAGACATCTTTGGGCTGTAGGTCGCCTCTGGATGCACTTGAGGAGATTTACACTTGAGATAACACACAAAGCATAGACACTGATGCACGCCACTGATATTGTACACTGTCAGTGCTGTTGTGTGTAACATATGTTGTTTAGAAATGCTTTGTCCTTGAGAGAACTATGCACTGTCAAAGCATTTTATGCTGCCTCTATGAAAGTAAACACCCCGTAGACTGCAGTGAGGTCCCTATGCTCATACACCAATGTATGGTATATATGACACATCCATGTAACAGATATCAGTCTTAGCCAGCAGTATGAGGTATATTTGAAATTTGAGACAACAACAGCTTGTTTGATACATTTACTGTAGACTACAGGGAGTGACATCAATAAATGGAACAAAGTGACACTGGTGTTAGCTTACATTACAGACAAAATAGCAACAATCACTGCTTCACAGACCTTAGAGATGTAACAGCTTCTAATCTAAAACACTACACAAAAATCCTAGCTCCTCACTGTGTCTTTAACCATCAAAGAGTAACAAACAGGACCAGACAATGCAGCTTCCTCTGTTGTACAAAACTCCTCATGCACGTCATCCGCAGGCCATATTGAACGCAGTGGTAGCTGGTGATGATGTTACTTTACCTCACAGCAGGAGAATAATGTTACAGCCCCCCGCTGTGCTGTACAGGCTCTAATAATTATGGAGACAGCACTATAAAGACTGTCCTACCAGTAATTATATCCAACAGACATGATCTCATTGTCGTCTCCCACAGTGGCGCATCGAATATGTGTATGTGTTTAACAGTAAATCATATGGTTCTTTGTTTGGATGGCATGGTATAGTTATACATAAGTGTATGTATTATAATACTGTGTCAAAAGTGGATATACATTGTAGATAATAATACATGTAAACCTAAGTGTGAACGCCCCGGAAACTTGCTCAGTAGGGGTGAAATGAAATATCATCCTGGTAAGATATTTATGATCCAAACAATATGCATTGTGGAGTTGAAAAACAGAGAAATAACTAAGGAATTACACTCTCATATTCTACTCGTTTTGGCCCGAACAAATAGTTGAAATATAAATATAACAAAACTAGACTATCAGTAACAGTCCTTCGTGATTAATAACAGTCTTACTGAAGTGTAACAGTAAGCGATCATCAGTAAGAGAAAATCTGTTATTAATCATGTTTAGGCAGTAGCAAAGTAACAACACCGAAGGCTGCTTTCTGGAACAAACCATGTGAAGGATGCTTCTTGCATAGCTTTTGTACACAGAGTTAAGTTTGACCTTGAAATGTTTAGTGTTAGTTTTGCATTGTTAACATTGATGTTTGAGTTTCAAATGTAATGGTCCATTGCAGAGGAGAGTTTGCTCAAGTAAACAGATCACTTTGCCACAGGTTGATCAGTCATTGTGTTTGTTCACTTAAGGCTACAGTCTTTTACTACTGAGATCTGCTATTCATAATTCATTTGCTACCTTCAACAATGACAAAAGAGTCTCAAGGGGTAAAACTTGACACTTAACAGACATAATTATTAGTCAATGTATGCATTAGTTTATATAAATAACTAATGTACAGCAAAGGATGTGTGCTCTGTAACAGTGGTGTGAGTGCAAATGATCTAATATCTATCTCATATAGATATCTTAAGACACATGCATTTAATGCAAACCATTAAATGGTGAATTATTTCAGTATCGCTCTCACACACACATATACACAGAAAACAAACAGTGATGTAATAAGTATTTGAGCTTCTTACAGACCAAGAAAGTAGATTATAAAGGGTGGGCTGGCCAAGGGATTCTGGTCACAATATAAATGATTTACTTTGCAGTTGGATCTGGCTTCCCAGAGAGTCACAGTAAAACTGTACTATACTGTATATTTTCTGCAGGTGCTGGATTGTTGTTTTTTGAGATGCTCCATAAGCCAAGACTCAGCTGAAGATTACAAAATTGCCATTTTGCAGATTTAGAAATGGGACTGATTTGTGTCTTTAACGTCTCATGTTAAAGGTTAAAACACATGATGTTGATAAGAAAATAGAAAGATTTAAGGGTGCTTTTAAGGATGTTTTTACTGAATGAAACTCTCATAAACACTGCTCAAAAAGACACCTAGAGCTAATGTGTGATGATAGTGTAGATAGTAAATGATCATGTTTGAACCCACACTGACTCACCTTTGATGTTGTAGGGGTTGTCGATGACAAAGTTTCCATTCCAAACCACAGACAAATCCACTGGCAGGTCGCTGATGTCATTGCCCTCGTAGGTATACTGAAATATAAAAGAACAAAATCAAGATTAGTATTCACTGTGAGATATAATTACCTGAAACAATGTTTTTCTTAAACAAATACCATCATTATAAGAGACTCTCAGTCTTTTAATAAAACACAAAATCAGTAAAAGAGAAAGAAAATCAGCCAAAAGCCAGAGCAATCTCTGTTCAGCTAGTGGCTGGTAGTAATGTCATACCCTGCGGTGCTCGCACAGTTGAAGGGCCATAAAAATGAATGATGAGAGACAGGCTATATTGTGATTTTAACACGCAGCACATCCGCCGCTGCCTGGCAGAGCACGGAGTTGATTAAGAGATTGGGATCCCCATCACTGTATGACTCATTCCATTCCAGTGATGAATGAAAAGCGTAATATATCTTCAACAATAATATTCTCATCTAATTTCATTTTTGCATCCTGAACTAATAAGAGTTGAAATGTAATTGACTCGTCGTCTGCATAATCAGTTTTATGGAATCACTTTAAATGAGACAACAAGCTTCAAAAGCTGCGATGTGATGGCGGCACGTCAGCTGTGGGGATAACAACAGAAAGAGCTCCTATGAGACCCCTCCTAACCTCAGATAAATTATGGATAAATTATCAACGATGATTATCACCAGCAAATAAAATGCAGCTTTAGAAGTTACACCCCCTCCCCCCCTCCTCCTCCTCCTCCTCACTTGCACACACACAAGCCAGCCAAACACTGAGGTAAACACACAATCATCTGAAAATACTCATTCATCAAGAACCCCACACACCCCACCCACACATTTTGCATTATTAACTACTCCATTCATTAGTTGTCTTTGATGCAACATAAAACAGATACTAGATAGCGAGAGATTGCCTGTTCTCTGCTTTGAGACTACTGCTGCAGTGATGTTAGCTGATGGCTTGAGATAGGCCATGTTGACCTAATGCCTCTGTCAGTCAAAGGGTACCCGCTCACTCTCGCTACCACTGGTATGGTCACTATCTTCAACGGCCTCGGGGTGAGAGATAGTAGGACTATTCTCCTCTAGTGGAGTGGTGATAAAATCCAATGTGAAAGCCCTATGCCTGAGGCTACAGGGCCTCACAGATTGAATCTAGCTACAACTTCACCACTATGTGATATCACCCACTCCAATGTGATACAGTTAGATTTATCTTGACATCTGCAATAATAGTCAATGTGAATGTATTTGAGGGGAAAAGGACCAAGAAATGTGCATAGAGAAGATAAGAAAATGAGAGGACACAGCAATGTCACAATGTGTGACTGGCTGATTAATTCGTTCTTCGCATTTGCGATTGGATGATTTACATTGAGCGGGCCCTGAAGGCGCAGCGATATCCAAATAAAGGAAGATGTCTCCGCGTATCTCAGAGGAACTCCTACTTTGCTCTCGGAGTTTATTTTAAAATGTGTTTTAAGGCACATTTTGGTGCTTTGATTTATTTAGCAGCCATCAACTACTGAAGAGGAAACTTTTAGCCCTGAGTAACTCCACTTAACAGGAGGTTACTGTATATATATTGATATACTGTATATAGCAAGCTTTAGACTGTACCACTGCATTAACTGGATCTTTATGACATTTTGCTCCTCATGAGAGTTTTGAAGTTTTGTGAGAAAGATGGCGTCGCCTTCATCTTTAAGCCCAGTGTACCTGATATGTTAGGGAAAAACAACACGGCATGTATGCTTTAGTAGTTACTGCAGTAGAGTCATATAGAAAAGGGGGGGTTGGGGGCGGCAAGAAAAGGACAATCTGAAAACTGACAATAATACTGGACAGAGTGCAGAAAGTAAAGGGAAGGAAAGTGACAGGTGATGGCTAAAAGGCTGGAAAATATTTGGTATGGCTGATGGTGCAGAAAGACAGAGGTGGAGCGAGCTGGGACAAGTGGAGTGCAAAGAGCAAAAAAAAAAAAAAATGAAAAGATGTTGAAAAGGAGGATGAGGAAGTGGGTAGGGGGAGAGGGTGGTGAGAGGATGATACAGCAGCAAGGGTGAAGGAGAAATAGCGAGGGAGAGATGGATAGAGAGAGGTGATTGTGTGTTATTCTGTGGACACCATTCATTTACACATGGAATAAGAGGCTGGGGCTGGGCTATAAGCGCCTGAGCTGGTGGGGGCTAAAGTGAAATTGGCATTTTCAATTTGTTCCCTGACATGTCTGCCTTGGTCTTTTCACACATTCCTCTGCCTCTCTTGCAATCCTCCCTCCCACCCCCTCCTTTTCCTCTCTCTCTCTCTCTTTCTCTCTCCCTCTCATTATTCCTTCCTTCTGCCTCTTTACAGACCTCCTCCCCTATCAATCTCAGTCCGAATTTCTCTCCCCTACCTCCATCCCCCAGAACGCCCACGGTCAAACAAGGAAATATGGAGCGGATTCTTTTATCGCATATACCAAACATGTCCAGAGAAACACATGTGCACGCTGTAGTATACATTCAGCACATGGGACAGTTTCCAAGAGCGGGGTGCCAGAAAATGCATCAAAGACTGAATCACACAGTCTATACAGGAAGTAAAAAATGATAAATAAAAACACATGCAAACAGAGGATGATAAGACATTTGCACAACACCTCATATTTTGGACCTCAGCTATCATTTCTCTCCACTGAAGTCCAAGCATATGAACTTCTTCAATCTTTCCCTCCCTCCCTCCCCCCCCTCCAAGAGACCACCCAGTCTGCCTGGGAACGAGAGCTCTCCTTCACCGGGCAGAGATGAAGAGAACATATGAGTGTGTTTGAGTATGTGTGTGTGTGTGTGTGAGAGCGTACACACCGAGACAATGAGAGGAAAAAGAAAGCAAAATGCACAGGGAGACTGCACTGAGGACATGTGGATGGAGGGAGAGAGTGAAAATAAAAGAAAAAGGCAGCAGGACGGGGATAAAGAGAGAATGCGAGGGATAAAAAGATGAGACTGAGGAGATAAAACAGAATGAACTGCCAGAGACAAAGATGGTGAGGGAGGGAGAGAAGAGAGAGAGAAATAGAGAAAGAGGGGTGTTATCCAGCTTCATGTTTGGCAACTGTTCAAGTTGTTGCAGATTAAGGCGTTTCAAACTTAGCGCTCGCTCTCTTGACGATCGGTTCCTGTTTTGCAGTCGGAACATGTTAACACAACAGGTGCGTTTTGCTCATTCACGCTCTTGTCTCAGAAAAAACAAAAAAAAAAAAGTCACCAGAACATGACGTGGTGGTTAAAACTGGAAGTGTTTAAAACCAAAACAGCAGCCGCAATAAAGCTCCATTAAGCTAAATTTTAAATAAACACTGAATCGAGTGACTGTTCGTTGAGAGAAAGGGGTCTCTGATTGTTTTAGTTGGCCAGAATGACTAAATCAAAACTGTGACGGCTCATATAAAATGTTGGACAGCCTCTTTCAGCACAGGAGGCAATACAAGCTACCTGCCTAGCAAGAAATGGCAGAAAGGTGAAGGAAACTGTTGGTTTTGGATTGGACTTAACAACTTAAAGAGAGCCAGATATTCTCCTTTAGGGGTTAGTGCACCGAACCAAAGCTAAAAGTTGTTAAACAGTGGAAATACATTCCTCAGGTGGCCAGGTGGCAACTAACCAAATAAGTCACTGAAATATAATTTGTGGATTTTTGCAGATTTGGGGGAAAAGAGAGGCCGTTCTTGAGGCTGCCTGTTTGACATGGGCCTTACATCCTGTCTTAAACTTTAGGATAAAAGTACAGTCTCAGCTGTGACAGCCAGCCATCATTTCAGGGACATGTAATGTCAAACAAAGAGACCTTAAGAACAATTTTCTTTAAGTGCTACACAGCCAAATATGTTGTACAGTGATATATTGTAACCGTTGTTCTATTTCAGCATCATTGCAAGCCCTCAGGACTCAAAGACAGGCTACAGTCAAAGGACATGGGGTCAAGCTTTCCTCCACTTCCATCACCGTTGCACTGCTGACCAACCAATAAGAACACGGCCTGACCCCCCTCTGAATCACACCACAGGGCCAATTCCGCTGATAGAGAAATAGATGATAGATGTGTGTGGGACCTCTTAACCCTGCTTTACATCCTGAAAAACTGCACCACACACACACACACACACACACACACAGGTGTGGAGGTGCTGACAGCTAAAACAATAAGAACGCCTGCCCCCTTCCCCTTTTTTTGTCCATGTTACAAGCATGTGTCTGTGTTTGCACATCTATCCTCAGAGGGGAGAGGTTGTGTTGAGAGAGGGGATACTGGGATCTGCTTGAGCGTGTACCTTCACTCTACAAAATTGTGAATATTTAGTTAGGGTAGGGGAGAAGTGTATATGTGCGTGTATGTGTGTTTAATGTGCAACGGAGGGTGGGGGGGGGGGGGAGGCGTCGGAAAGGTTAGGTTATGATCCAACGCTCATCTCCTCTCATTGCACCAAAGGCTTATTAAACTTTCATACTGAACCGGCATTGTTGCACAATACACGGTTCAGGGAATACACATATGCACCTTGTGCATGGTTTATTCACTGCACAGCAGATTCCAATATGAAAATACAAACATTACGCAGGTTACTTTTTAAAAGGTCAGGATTTGCATGCACACAGGAGAGTGAAAAATGAAAATGGATAAAACAAAATCACAAAATCTATGATTTAAATCTGACATAGTTGAGAATGAGAAGGTGATGCTACAAAGAACAATCCTTGCGTCTACGACCTTGACCTGAGACTCTGAAGACCCTTGTTTTATGGTGAGCAGCATTCTTTTCTGTTTCTTTACTTATATGACCAGACAACAGACAAATACAAGTGGGAAAAAAAAGGATAGATACTTTGGAGAGAATAGCAACAAAGAGATAATAATTAAGATAATTCAGAACTACAGACGGATGTGGAAGGTAGACAAATAGACATGACCAAAAAAAAAACAACAAAAAAAAAACCCTCAAAGAATAAAGGAGAAAGAAGAGATGTCGCCTCACAGCAGGCTCTCAGCAGAAAACTGCAAACACGACTGAATCGCCAGCTGGACCTCTGTCACTGAAACTGAAGGAGAGGAGGCAATGATAGATGGATGGAGAAGGAAAGCAAGTATGGAGTAACAACGGGTACCTTCTGCGAGGGTCACAGCCTGATAATTAGTCATTTTGAAGGTGTGCGCGAGCTGGACAGCTAAAAATACCAAACTAGCCCAGGGCAAACCCGTACCTGGGATAGAGCAGGTCTCTTCCTCTCTCTTCCTCGCTCTCTCAAGGTGACAGTTATCAAAAATTATGAGACACCTCTCAATCTCAAACTCTAGCTTTTAAATAGTTTGTGACGCAGTTGTGAAAGGAGTCATATTAGGATGACGCTGAAGAAAAGTAGAGGACACAGCCTGAACTGGTCTAGTCTGAACTTCGCCAGTCTAGATAAGGCTCGGCACACTGTGTACGTCAATGTATAGATGAATACACAACACTCTTTTACACACACACACACACACAACTTCCAGGCAGATATGGCCTCCTAATCAAGGATCAAGTGGTAATCCTTCCTATAGCTTAGCGTGTGTGTGTATGTACTGTATGTGTGGGGTCAGGCGGCGTGGAATCAGCCCCCGCTCATAATAGAGGCCTGTTAGCCAGTGCTAATCGCTAATGCTAACAGGATTGGAGCATAGCCGGACCCAGTTACCCAGCTTATCTCTTGCACGCGCACACACACACACACACACACAAACACAAACACACGCACACATGTGCAAACACACTAGCACACATACTTTCTTCATTGACGGGGAGAAAAAGAGAGAGGAGAGAAAAGTGCTGGCTTGAGGGAAAAATAATGCTGCCATAGCCAATGTTTCTTATTTTCCAGCCTACGCATTAAGCTAGTGTAAGCTTACTAGACTTCTCCCCGGACAAAAGGCTGATTTTTGGTTATTTGCAGATATGCCCGTATTTTTAATATCCTCAACCTTTTTCCCCTCTGTCAACTCATGCCATTCTTCTGGTGGCCATTCTCCTTCACCGACTCCACCGCTCACACAGCCTGTTTTTTTTTTTTTTTCAGACCACTAACACATATCCAACCAGTATGTGTAAATATAGGCCACATTTTACGCAATTCACACAACTCATAACTGCAGTGCTTCACCATTCCTGAAGCAGCACTCACTCTATCACACAAAACACATGCAAGAAGAACAGAAAAAAACATTTGACTAAATGGATTGATAAAGACATACAGTAGGCTGCTGTATGCATTTAAAACACATGTAAATGCAGTCAGAGGTGCTGGCCTCTGAATTAACCCTCCTTCTCTCCTCTCTTCCTCACTGTAGCCCATCAAACCATCATACAGAACTGACGACAGGGAAGGGTGGAGCACCGCTATGAGAGAAAGAAAATGTAAAGTAAAGGTTAAAGATTGCAGAGACAGAAGGAGAGAGACAGAAAGGAGAAATAGATGATGAAAGTGGGGTGGAGGATGGGTGGAGAAGCTGGCATATGCTCATAGCTGAGCAGCAATTAATTCTTATTTATCCAAGACTGGAGCGAGCGTGGGAGCACCGCTCTTCACCTGTCAAAGAGGAGGAGAGGCAGTGAGCCAATGAAAGGACAGAGATGAAGAGGAGGGAGGAGGACAGGTATATGACTAGGTGAGAGGGAGGGAAGAGGAAGGCTGCATTGTTGATTTTTTTTCCAGGTCTCACTCTGTGGCATTTTGAGATACAGATATTATATGAGAAACAACTTCAAACACCCAACGTTGATAGGGCTGATCAGCGTCACTGTGAAAAGGCCACAATAGAGCAGTGAAATGCATCTTCAAAATCTGATCAGGGCAGTCTGAAGTATCATGTGATAGGGGAACAAATAATCTAGAGCTACTCACAATAAATTCCAGAGAAGTTCCCAGGCACTTTCAACCTACCCGCACACTAAACACACACACACACACACACACACACACACACACACACACACACAGTCTGAAAGCCAATTAAAACAGTGTCAGTGTGTACTGTGGCTGACTACTATGGCAGGTCTAGTGTTTATATCTCATCAAGCTGTGCCAGGCCATGCTCCACTGCGCCTACCCTCCACCGGCCAGCGCCAAGGCCCTCATTAGCCCTGTCTCTGCCACCTTCAGTACTCTGTGTGTGTGTGTCTGTGTGTTTGTGCACGCAATAATGTGCATGTTAAGATTTATTCCAAATTAAGATTTATTCATTTTAATATGTTTGTTTTTTTAATCTTTAGTTGTTACAGTAAGTAAAATCTAGAGAAACTTAAGAAAAGTCAGAGGAAAAGAAGTGTGCATGAGCTTCATGTCTGTCTGTCTCTCACACACACACTAACACACACACCATGTAGGGGTGTTTGACACCATTAGACCAGTGTGGTTTGTGTTAGCTGTTCTCCCTGCGGACATGTTTGGCTCCTTCTCTAGACCTCTATTTGCTCCATCTATCCATCTATGCATCCATCTCTCCATCTTTCTTGTCTGCGATACATCTCTCATTTCCCATCGGAAGGGAGGGGATTATTTCCCAGCGACGTCCTCTCTCCCCTCCAACTCTGTACGGTCTCACTGCATGCTTCCTCTTTCCCTCCTCCTCATCTATCTTTCACATATCTCCCCCTCTTTCTCCTGATGTCTCCACCTCCAAAACTTCCTATCTTTCCTTTCCTTTTTCCTCATCTTACTCTTCTCTCTTTCCCCGACACAATGTTCTGTAAATCTTTATGGCTTCTGTCTTCTTCTGCTGTTTTCCTGCATGTGTATGTGAGTGTGTGTGATCTCATGCGCGTGCACACATATACACACACACACACACACACGCGTGCGAGCGTCCGTCTCCGCTGCCCAACTGCAATTCATCATCATTTTATCTGCCTTAATTGGATGCCATCAGGACCCCTGATACTTCCCATCTCTCCTTTAACAAACAGCTGCTCTCCACACACACACACACAGAAGAATAACACGCAGGCACACACCCTATCCCAAACTAGATTTTCTCCTCCTGCCCCCGTGTCTGCTTTTTTTTTTTCTCCCCTCACTGGTGAAGGAGTGAGAGAAAGAGGGTGATGGAGTGGGCGAGTGGTTTATCAGACGGAAGGTAATGGTGTAAGGCCCTCGCTGATATTATCTATCCACTCATTCCTGCCCTCCAGGGAGAAACAAGAAAGAAGGATAAAGAGGTAGAAGGAGGAAAAATGGGAGACACTGAAGTACAAACGGGCAAAAAGCTAAGAACACGGAGAGATAAAAGAATAGAAAAAGTCTTGAACAGTTCCAATTCTCTTTTCTCAACCTCGGCCTTCGAGCGACACCCAGCTGCGTTCCATCAGCCTCTCTGACCCCAGAGTGTGGTCGTGTGAGCGTGCTGCGTGTGCGCAAGCATTGTGTGTACATGTGTTTATTCGCTCCCATGACCCTTCCGTCGCTCTGAGCACAACTTCCCAGCCCACAGCTCAGCATCTTATTGGCCCACACGCCAGGAAGCTGCCTGAGCCGGGTCAGAAAACCGGAAGGAACCGATGTAGACGCCAGCTTGTTGTTTTGGTTGCTGCTGACCGGAGCTAACTGCTACCATAAGGCCTGGCGGATGGCTCCATATGTGTCAGTGGTAATGTGGGCTTGTTTGGCACTAAGAAATACAGAGGATTTCTTTTTTTTCTTTTTTTTTCCAAAATGATCAGCGTTTTTCTCCAGTTAACTTGCTATGGGACCTTGGACAATCTGCCATTTCATCAACTTTCACAAGTTCCAAAAATGCTGGAATTATGCTTGGCAGAGAAGCCAACTTAAAAAGTGAGAATAGCTTAAAGAGAAGAGGGAAAGTGTCTGACGTTTCATTCATTTCACAATATATATTATATTGCTTTTGAAAGTTCAACACAGCAAAATTTAGAGCTTTGAGCAAATTTTTAAAAAAATTCTTCAAAGTCTTCACACCTTGAATATTATGTGGCTTACTTCTTTCATGTCTTAACTTGCAAAAGCCAACCTTTTTTCCAATAATGCATTCTTTCTCATGTCTTGTGATATACTCGCTCTTTTCCCCTTTGGGATCAGTTGGTACGGACAGTAACCTTATACAGAAATACCACAGGACCAATATTTTCCCCCATAAGCAGATACGGACGCCAATACATAACAAGGTTAGTATGGAGCTGATGTTACACTATCATATATCATGCGCGCCACATATACAGTAGGTTATTGGCAGCCTCCTGTTAGGGGATACTATATAAGAGTATTCAGTTATTACGGTCACTGTAAAAGGAGTAAAGTATGGGAAACTAGAGTTTAAACATGATCCGACTGTGGATATCCTGAATATCCTGTGGATAGTTATCTTCTTCTTCTGGATAGTGTGATGATATTGTATGAAAGAGAGGAGAATGAGTTTTAGCCTCAGGAGAGACTTATGAGCTGATTTTCCCCCTCATACCCTCTCATCTCTTTCTCTCCCCCTCTGTTCTCTTAAATATCACTCTCCCTATCACTTTTCCCCATTCATCTCACCTGAAATTGTCTATTACGCTCCTTTTTCCCTAGTCTATCTCGTCTGCTCTCATTTCCATTTTTTTTTTTGCAGTTTCCACTGCTATCTAGTGTTACCTCTCCTCCTGTCCCTTTTTTCCTCTCTCATCCTTCTCTCCTCTTTCCTGAACTCCTCTGCCTGTATCCTTTCCTCCGTCCTCTTCACCTCTCTGCTCTTTCACTCAAGGTATTTTTTCCTCTCTTTTCTCCTTTATTACTGTATAAGAATCCTCTCCACAACTCTCTCATCTCAGCCCTTGTCCTCGCCTTTCCGGGAACAAGTAAGTGAGTGTGTGTTAGTTTGACGGTGGTAAACACTTATGTATATCTCACACACAAGGCTAAACTGTGGATTAGCACCCCTGTGTTTATCCCATTGATTAGCAAGCCCCCTCCAACAGTCTTCCAGCGACGGTATAATGGAATTGCGCACACAAACACACGCATACACAACTATCCTGGGATCCATAGCCTTAGGCATATTGAAGGATGCACATGTGCACACATGCACAGACACTGATTAACCCCTATCCCCATAGCTGTGTGCCTACAAACTGAAGCAGCAGTGTGTACGCAGCATAACAGATGAAGTCTATTTCTACTGCAGAGTCATATATGATTCATTGAGTTGGTGCTGAACACTGTCAAAGTAGGAACAAATATGGAGGGGTGTGCATGTCAAGGAGAGATATAAAATGGATAAACTAATATTTAAGACCCTCATTCTTTTGAAATACTGCTCTAGAGCTATAATAAGACTCTCATTCTAATAATTTATGACACACAATTGTACTCATAAGCTCAGGCCTGGGTGAATTGTGCCTTAATGGCAAGTTCAAACAGCTGGCATCTTCTTTCATTCACTGACTCTAACTACAGCCTCATGTAGACTTGATGCAGAGTTGCTGCATCAATATCTGACTATGCAGTCAAGTTGGCACCGCTAATTGCTAACAAGGGCTAAGCGCTGACAGCCCAAGGCTAATTGCTGCTAGCATGTCTGCTTCGTGGACATCAAATAGAGAAATTCAGCTTTTGGCCGGGGTTAGGCTTTGCTGCTGATTAGCGCTGGCCTTGCAGCTACAATAAACAGTCAATAAACAGACATCTCTGTGGAGGGACAACCCTATCGCTGGCTAATTATCCCTGCCTTCACAAACAACTGGCTAGCGTGTGCCAGCACCTGAAGACTGCCCGTCGATACAGACAGAATGGAATACTGCGCTAGCTGTCACGGCGGCTACCCAGAGAGTAATATAGCTCTGCAGAGACAACTGCTGGTGTGTGCTGTACATGTGTGTCTGCTTATATGTACATGACTAAACCTCTGACTATTAAGATAAGGTGTAGCATATAGACAGGTAGGGATAGTTTTACTTCAAGGTGTTAAAGCTTATTAACCAGACACTAAGGACTCTTATAGGTTTCAAATATCTTCCTCTATGTACAACATGTTGTGATGACAGTTGCAACAACCGCAATTTACACAAAATTAACAGCACCAGCTGACATCTAATCTCAGCATTGTTGCATTACATTTTATGTTGAGATAGAAATAGACAGGGATGGGGGGTAAGCAGCAGTGTTTGAGAGACGAGGAAGAGGCAGTGAGGAAAGTAGGGAATGGCAGAAAGAAGAAAGTATGACAGACAGACGGAGGGAGGGAGGGAAGCAGGGTTGGGAGGGAGAGAGAAAGATGAGCTCTACAGGCAGAGAGAGGAAGGGAAAGAGAGAGGTATAGAGTCGAGGTGTAAACATGATCAATCCGCTCTCAACTAGGTTCAGAGACAGACTTCCTCTTCACATTTTCAGCCTCAGTGAAGCGCAACGCTAGCTACCTCTTATCTGTCACACTAGTTTAAAGCCTCACAAACACATGCGTACACACACACACACACATACACACAAAACCATATTTCAACACACAGAACAGCCATGGACCACATGCACAAATACCTGTGCCTACCTGTAAATCCTCTACACACACACACACACACACACACACACACACACAAATTCTCATTAGAAACTTCTGTAAAGGGGTTGCTAGTGAGCAAGGTATGGAGGATCGACAGAATTGACAATATTTTCTTATCAAAACAGCTATTTTTATATGAAGACCAGCCTAAAAGTTCACTGAGGCCATCATAAAGACACCAAAAGTTGAATTATGTACATAGAATCGACCTGAATGGTGGAAAAGCTCCAAAAATATAAATACAGTGGTAGTGCTTCATGGCCTACAAGAACCACGAGGCAGCGTACACCAGGTGATTTGGTAACCAGGAGAAGCCACGGGTGATCATCGCCAAAATAAACTATGATGGAGATGGTCTACTCTACCAAGCCAGACTCCAGACCTAACACAAAGACAAGGACAATGGTTTCTAGATCCCAGAAAGGCTATGGAGTGTGTTCAAAAGATAGTTATCCAGTCTACAGAGTCTGAAGACTGAGTGTATCCTCACCTGCATTGACAATAACAGTAAGAACTGATGATTATGATGAGCTATTATATTTTTACATATTGTTAACACATTGTTATTTCCTGTTTATTTTCTATTAAAATTTCACCTGGTGCATTAAACATAATTATAGAGGTAAATTATGCTTCATACTTAATTGAACATATCTAACACATTAACATATCTCTCTCCCTCACAAAGCCACAAGTCATAACCTTATGGCTGTTACTTTTATTATTATTATTTTTCATTATATCTACCTCATTAGTAGCTACTCTAATAGGAGACCATTAACATTCCTACTGAATTTAATTTGTGTGTAATTCAGATGGCTATTTTACCATGAGGAGCTGTTTGACTTCATGTATTTGTGTTAGGCAGGAGCCTGAATGACTAATACTTCATAACTTATTTTATTCTTGTTTTTATCTAAGCACATTGAGAGCACAATCAAATTTAATCTAGACTGTGCACTTTGCTGCTTGCTTTTAGTGGCTAGGAACTAGGTCCCACCATACTATTGCTAATGTTAGTTAGCTGTAGTCTTAATAACTGCTTTTTTTTTTTTTAGTTCTGATCCTTCTGTTCCACGGGGATTTTGTGTTAAACATAAGAACAATAAAGTTACCGTCACTTTTCTTAATCCAGATTCCTATTGTTTTTGTTGAAGTTAAAAAACTTTGGAACAGCTGAAGAAAGCACTCTTACTTATCCCACTCATTTTGGTTTCATTATTTATTTACGCTCCTCATAATCCACATAACAATATACATAATCTATGAGCAAACTGTTCATTTCTGCTCCCCGTCTCTCTTCTCCAGCCTCTAGTACCAGGATTGTAAGTAATGGGAACATTAAAAATTATAAGATACAATGTTATAAGGTCTTCACAGTCCTGAATTGCTGAATCAGTCATGCTGCACCTGCAGGCAGCTGCCTCCCTGCCCCACCTCCTGCCCCCAGCTCTCACAAACCAATGGTAACCTGGCCCACTGACACCAACTTTGATTGTCTTCAAGAAAAGAAATATGCAATGTGAGGAGATATATATATATTTATATATACACACACACACATATATGTATATAGCTATATAATGTGTACAAATGCTATATACAGCTGAGAAAAGAAGAAAGTAATTGTATGAAAATGTAATTAAAAATTAATTAAATTAAATTAATTAAAAATTAAATTAAAAAAAGAATCTTATGTAAAAAGCATCCTTGAGAACACTTCAATCTGGCACCTAACATGCATCCCTACCAGCCAAAAAAGCCACAAACACATTCAAAATCATGGAAGCATAGAACAAAACTTTGATGGCTGGCCACTGCAGCGTCACACTCCACCGATGATTTAAAAGTGTCACAAAAAACATGATAATCTGTTATAATTTAGACCAGTATGCTCTGGCAAAACTCCCCCCCTGTAGTGAAGCCTTATTATAAGCGCGTCTCAATTCGAATTATGTCTGAGTGAACTCTTGATGTCAATATTTATTTGCTAACTATCAGTTCAATGTGGGAGATGCAGCATTGGGTCATTTATCTAGATTGTGACCAAGCCCGTGTCCAAGTAGTGCATGGTGATCTATCAGGACAATGAGCATGTTAGTGTTCAAAGCGGTCATTAGATGTAGGAGGCCATTATTTAAACCCTGACAGAGTCAATGTCCTCACTGCGATCATTATTTAGTTACCTAGTAGCATTGATTAGGTCAAGAGTAATAATGCTAAATTACTCTGCTAAAGCCTAAAGAAAATTCAAAGTATCATCTGTGTTTCAGTCTGTTTAGTATCGGTTCTGGTTTTATTCACAACTATGCTAACAAGAAAAATAGAAAACACATTTATTTAATAAAAATGGCATCCATCACTTTCTCCTTATCCAACTATCAGCATCTTTGAATCCTCTTGATACACAAAGCAGTAACAAATCAATATCATCCAAGTCTCTAACTGTATCTAAATCATGTTATCTGTAAACAACATGTCACCCGTCCAATTTGGGTTTCTCTCTTTTTCCTCCTCATACCCAAAATTCCACATTTTTTACATCTTACTCACAGCTGTTTTCTGGCACTGGATGGAGGTGCTGTTGAAACGCAGGGCGGGAACACTGTGGGTCTCCCCCTGGATGTGGAAGACGCACTCGTAGTTCCTCTGTCCTGACTGGGGCTGTGGCAGGTTCTTGGCGGCTAAGGTGATCGGCTTGGTCACTCCGACGGGGATGTAGATCTGTGTTGAGGGCAGGATCTGCGGGCAGTCCTGCAGAGGTAGAGAGAAAAAAAAAGAAAAGAGTTACTCAACTTTGTGAGATTGCTCTATATAATATGAAGAACAAGCTGCAAACGGCAGTAAGATAAGAGAAAAGGTGATGAAATAAGTCACTTGTTTGTTGACAAGAGTAAGGTTTTTAAAAAAGCGAGCAAGCCGTGGGTTACATATTTGACTTCGTGCCAGACGCTCGGCCTAAAGAGCTGTGCTGTGATGCACTATTCACATGTGTTATGGCTTGTGCAACACTCCCGCTGGCCTTGCACCAGATTTAAATGTAGCACGACAACACTTGAGCAAGAGAGCTGTTCATACAGTTCATAAAAGATTATCTACCCAATAAAACTATTCTCATCACAACAGAGCTGCATTGTTATGGCAAGAAAACCCCGGTGTATTATGTCCATGTGTGGAGTGGAGTAATAAGCTTGTGAACTTTTGTGTTTTCTGTGTGTGTGTGTCTGTGCACGTACATTAGTCACTGATATTGGCCAGAGCTGACAGTCTTGTTTAGATCATCTGGAAACAGCCCATCCACTGGCTCACACCACTGAACTACACAACCAAAGAGGGTGTGTGTGTGTGTGTGTATGTGTGTGTCTTTGAATAGATGCGTATGGACAGATATGTTTCTTATGTGTGGTTGCATTAATGTGAGTCTATGCTTGTATGTGCTGACTTTACTGAACTTGAAACGAGACAGGACAGTGCACTCGGTATGTAATGTTTCCTAGATATGCATGTGTGCATTTGCTGGAAGAAATTAAGTCATTACAGCGTTCATGCCATGATTTGGCAGCGATACAGATCTCGTCAACGCGGGGAATGAGAGAGAAAAATAAGAAAAAGAGCAGGGGGTGGGTGACAGATCTTATACAATATGAGTTAAAAGCTTGGGTGGAACTAACCCACCCTGTGTTTGAGCCAAAAGGATAACAAACCACATCGCTGCTGACAAATCACACATTTTACAACCTGAGGACACTGTTTAGTGACTCACATAATAAGAGACATGTGGCAGGCATAAAGCAAATGTAGTGAGAAGCTAATTGAAACTG
This sequence comes from Thunnus albacares, assembly GCF_914725855.1. Classification (NCBI taxonomy): domain Eukaryota; kingdom Metazoa; phylum Chordata; class Actinopteri; order Scombriformes; family Scombridae; genus Thunnus; species Thunnus albacares. The sequence continues at coordinate 25,464,560 of NC_058109.1, read as the reverse complement.
AAGCTACAGTTAGGCTTTTTCATGCAGGCAAAATGAGACTTTGAAACAATGGATTTAGTTTAAATACTTAGATCAATCATTCATAGAAAAATCCCTAAATACATATTTCATCAAGGTATTTGCTCTGAATTGTAAAAAATCTGCAATCTGGAAAAAAAACCAAAAAATTTTATCCTTCGACTAGTCAAATAAAATGTTAAACTCTATGTAGCGAGATTGTAGAGGAACTTGAAGTTGACAGTGTTGTAGATATGACCAGCCAGAAGAGTTTAGGAGAGGGGAATATCGACCAGATCCTTGTAAAATATTCACTGCACACCTATCGCTACATTCCCTCTTTTCCTTTAAGCAGATAGCTGGCTCCCCGGCAGTGAATTTTTCTTTCCCCTCCTCTACTCTGAGCTGTTGTACATTAGAAGCTACAGCGCGTCCCCGGGGCCTGAACACAATGCCGGAGTTTGTTCATTAGCCTGCTTAGCCCTGGCCTTGTGTGTCTGATCACACACAAACACATGCACAACACATAATGAGAGAGGGGAATACTATAGGAAGAAGCGGGCTACAGGAGAACTGATGTATAATCAGCTGGGAGGGAGGTGGGTGAGGGGAGGGGATAGAGGGAAGAAGGAGGCAAAATGGACGGCTCAGATGGAGGGAGTGAGGTATGGGATGGTGGAAGGGAGGAAGGAAGAGAAGAGGAGAAGGAGGTGGAGGAGTAAAAGGAGGGGAGAGATAGATAGAGAGAGAGAGAGAGAGAGAGGAGGGAAGTGAAAAGGATGTGAGAGAAAGTAAAAGGGAAGAGAGGAAGGAGAAGCAGAGAGAGAAGCGAATTTAATTGGGAACAGAGCAAAGTGAAACGGGAACGTCAGACAGCTGCTGATGTGAGGAGAGGAAAAAGATATAGAAAGTCAAAAGAAAATACATAAGACAGAGAAGCAGAAGAAGCAAAAGAGTGAGGAGAAGAGAGGATGCCTGGATCCCTCTGTACCTTTTCTGTCTCTTCATCCATCCATTCCCCCCTATCCTACAGTCAAAGTTTCATCCACACCACGTATCCAAGCCCCCCCCCACCCCCCCGACAACATCCTACTTAATTAACTGCCTGGAGCCTCAGACAACGCTTGGAAATTGATGGAGGGGGCCAGAGATAGAGAGAGAGACACGGAGAGAAGGAGACAGAGAACAAAGTAGAGATTGATTTGCACTAGCGGCTTTTGAAGTCCTGTCTCAGTAAAAAGGATGCTCGTGTCAAAAGCTGTGGGCTTGCATCGTCCGAGGTGCCACGACTAAAAAAAAAAAAGAAAAAAAAAAAAAAAAAGAGGAGGGTTTCAGCATCCTGCTGCTAAAGCTAACTCGTAGAAGCCAGTGTGTTAGAAGCTAACATAGCCTCTAGCGCAAGCTGCAGCTAACCAATGTTTTATTCATCTGTCTATTGACTTTATGTCAGCTCAGCTGTCTGCTTGTCGTTTTCTCTGGCAGTCATCTTTCCTTATGCTAACCCTTTACTTGACTCAGTCCTCTCTATTGTCATCTCAAGGTACAGCCCAGAATAAAATCCAAAAATAAAGGATTAAATATAGTATAGTTGTCTCATAAGTCAGACTTTTTAAGAGCAGTGTTCAAGCTCTTTGCAGTTACCATACTGGGAAATAGAAAATAGGTTATCTAGGTAGTATGTAAGAGAATAACTTAAGAATGAGGTGCGCTAGTGGCCTGCCACTATATAAAATTAATCTTGCAGAACTTCACATCAAAGACTTTAAAGTCTGACTATAATGGTAATGCAACCCAATAGCAAGTGAACCAGCGCCGGGATAGTTCATGTGTGATATGTTGTAAGAGTTCAGAAATCACATTGTGCGAAGCTGCTGGTTTCCCAAATATAAGATCATACTGCATCCCAGACTGAATGGAAAGGCTTTTGTTTTTTTAACAAAGTGTGGGGGGGGAGAAAGTACTGAATAATGAGGTTTAAGAAAGAGATGAAGGTAGGAGGGAGGAAAAAGAGAATACTGAGGTAAAGGGAGAGGGATAAGGGGAAAAGTGTTCTGCAGAGAGAAACTATTTCATCAGTATTTGTGACAGGTGCCAAAACAGTTCAAAGCCGGCATTAGGGCTACAAAGTGCAGAGTACATTGAAACAATATTTCACCAGGGGGATCCTTTGAAGCTGGAAAAGATCTTTTTTCTCCCTTTTTCCCCCCTTTTTTCCTGACTTCTCGACTTTCATTTCATCTGTGAAGACGGATGCTGTGGTTTTTCTAGGCCAGATGTGACACTCCATCCGCTTGATTTCAGGAGGACCAACGGAGGAGGAAGTGAAAGTGGTCTGTGTGTGTGTGTGTGTGTGTGTGTGTGTGTAGCTTAAAAAAAAAAAAAAAAGTGGGTTTGTGAATATATGTGTGTAAATGCATGTGCCTGCGTACATACTGTATCTGCATTTAGGAGAGTGTGCGTGTGCCATGAATGCCTCGGACCGAGTTGCAAAGTTGCAGGTATTGGGTGAACTGATGCCACGAGGTTGACAAGACACCTAATGGCGACTTTTTTCTATGCACAAACGCTCCAAAACCAGATCTCTTTTTGCACAGAACGCCACTGTGCATCATTAAAAGCTTCGCTTCATCGTAACTGTAACGAGTCATTTATTGTAAAGTTACATATGCACCTGAAGTGGAAAAGATGTGTGAAGGAATGCTTGCCACAGATGGTTTCTCCGCACCAAAATACGGCACAAAACATCTGCTCTGTTTTGAGATTTTGATCGCTCTCTTTGCATCCTGACATACCGTAGCAGAAAACTGCCCTTTTCAAAATATTTATTTCTTTGTTTGTGAATGCACAGTCGATGAAAAGTTGGGTAAACAAACATCTACCATTACCTGTCAAATAAACTCTCCCACCCTGATTAGGTTGGGCTAAGAGTGTGTATATTTGTATATGTTACAAAGTGTGTATTTATGATGGCTGACGTCCAAGTCTCCAACTTCTGTTCAAAGCCAAGTAGCCGGAGGGCTTTCTTTACCTCTTCGTGTTTGTTTTCCCTCAAAGGCCGCTGTTAGCTTTGCTGCCTAAGGCTAGTGCTGCAGTTCCCATTCGTTAACAGTAAAGGCATAAATAATTATGTAGATTATTAAGATGTATTGTATATATTATTTCACTGAAAATTTCCCTGCATGAAGAATAAGAGGAAATTGCTATTCTCTGATTATAGTTGCAGCTAATACATATTTTACACCCTAATTTGTTGTATTTTCATAGTTCGGTAGGTTTAAGACACAAAAAATAAGTCATCCTTCAGGCAAAACCATCACTCTTAACAATCTTATTCTTATAATCATACAATGCTTGACCTCAATTTTATAACATCTCACCGCCGACGCCCAGATGTCAGTTTTGATTGAGCGTTGCCACAAGCTTTCTCCTATATGAGCAGCTGTCGTTCTAGGTCAAGCCAGTTCTAAAATATTCCTTCTTTCATTTTCCATGCGCTCTGATGTGTACCATCAGCCACCTCGTTCCAAACCGAATGAAAAAAGTATAGAAAAAAAAAAAAAAATTAATAAAACAAGTGCTCAGCGGGCGGATGAGATAATCTCCACTCGCAGGTGAGCAAAACACCTTTTAACATCCGCCGAGAGCAGATAATGAGACAGTCGGCAGGCACGTGTGCATCTGTGTGTGCGCATGCAGATATGTAGAAGGTGAGAGATTAAAATCGAGACATAGATGGGATGGGGCGGAGGGAGAGTGGGGGGTAGGGAGGATCAAGACGAAAGCAAGAGCTGGATTCTATATAAATAAATAAATGTATTAAAAAGCCAAAAGAGTTCTGAAGGCTTTGGCGTAGCCTGACAAGATATAAATTAATAAAGCTCCAAAAACACTGCGCATATGTAATGAGGCGGGTGTCTGGTCGTTTTTTTTAAAGTCCCCTCATCCTCCCCCCCCCACCCCCCCTCAAGTCCATCCATAATTAATTAGCCGCCTCTGTGATGTGGGGACTATAGATCAGGGAGGAGAAAAAATAACACGCTAAATAATGAAGTAAAGCGATATGGGGAGCCCGGGGGAGAGATGAGATGGCATGGATGGCCACAGAGGAGCGAGGGGGGCACACTGGTACAAATAAGAGGGACAGTGTGTGTGTGTGTGTGTGTGTGTGTGTGTGTGTGTGTGCACGCAGGGATCTGACAAAGGGGTATATGTAGAGTGTTGAATGCTCCCCCACCGCCTGTCGACATGCCCCCCCAGGCTTTGTGACTGAGGTCTCACGTAGGAAACCAAAGAGTCGTCTGCAACCTTGATACTAAAGATGTCCCATCTACACCTGCTTCACTACGCATTAATATTATATCATAATATGTGGCGTTTGGTGAATGCTTTCATCCCGAGTACCTACATGTCAGGGTGTATGCATGCATTTTGACTGTGAAACCCCAGTGGGGATAATGGCTGCCATGCTCTTCCGATGACATAATGTATAACACCAGGAAATAAAACCATAACAATGATTATCTCAAATTCTTCTCAATAAAAAAAAAAAAATCTAATCAACAACAATCACTTTTATGGCAAAATTGACTTATTTCTGTTAGTATTGGGCAGATGGCACCCCAAAAAAAAAACACAAACAAAAAAGGAGTGATGCTAATTTTGCTTTCATTAGTTATTTGTTCCTTTTGTAAAGGAAGTGTAAAAACATAGCGAGTAGTGTGCCACTTAACAGACTAACATCCATGGAAAAATATTCCAGAGACAGGCAGAAATGTTTTCATAGTACAAAACCAAGAATTTTTACATGTATACCACCCTTCACTTGTTTTATTTGAATGTTTCTTATTGCCAATATTTAACTGTTTTTTTTTAACCGTAAACTATTTTGACAATATAATCCTGGTCTCTAGATTATACAAACAGCTTTTAGGAGACATAACATTTATTATGATTGTGACATCTTTATTGTGCTAACATTTCCAACCATATCATTAACGCAAGTCTGATTCCAAATCATTCCTTAATTAGTATAAACCATGTCATGACATGTCATGCATCATAATGTCAAAGCTAGGACCGCATATTCCCTACTTCCCTCATCTTCTATGTACCAGCTGGCCAGAAGCCATGTGTTTGTTTGAGTGTGTATATGTGTGTGTGTGTGTGTGTGTGTTTGTATTTCCTTGGGACTTGTACGAGCCACAGGGATGAGAGGAGCAAGACAAAAAAAAAAAACCCTTTCCATTAAATCACTGGTAATAGAGTTTAGAAGGAGCATATGTAGGCATGTGTCAACGTAAAATATAGGCTAAAATCCACAAGCGATTATACGCATATTATAGAGTCACTAAACAGTATGCAAGTGTGTGTCTTTATTAAAAGTGAGTATCTACACGAGCTGCACGGTGTGGTACGTACATGAAAGCATGTATGTGTGTGTGAGAGAAAGTGTGTGTGTGTGTGTGTGTGTATGTGCACGCTAAGTTGAGGCAGGCTCATTAGCAGGCAGAAAACCAGAAAGATGTTCTGTGACCAACTAGACACTTACTGTGGGGGAAGGAGGGAGGGAGGGAGGGAGAGAGAGAGAGAGAGAGAGAGAGAGAGAGAGAGAGAGAGGGTGAGGGAGAGAGAGAGAGAGAGAGAGAGAGAGAGTGGAACAACTTAATAAGGCAGCAACATGTAGAAGAGTGCAGGAGCGAAGGAAGCGGAGGAAGAAAAGGGACTTTGAACCTTGAAAGGGACTGTGAGATTGTCCGCCCACGCCCTTCGTTTCCTAGCGGAGTAGTGATGCAGGGAAGAAGAGATTGAGAGAGAGAGAGAGAGAGAGAGAGAGAGAGAGAGAGAGAGAGAGAGAGAGAGAGAGAGAGAGAGAGAGAGAGAGAGAGATATCAGGAGTAAATGGGAAAACTGAGTGAGTGCAGAGGAATGAGGGAGCATAGAAACAGAGTTTGAATTAAAGTGAGATGCAGGGAAAACGTGTGACATGAATGTTATTCAGCGTGGATTATCAAAGTCTCACAGAGCATGAGCTTGACTGCATCTACCTACATATATGTTCCTCTTATACATACATACACACACACACATATATATATATATACACACTTTCACACTATGTGCTTTGATGCACCACCCAGGCGCACATACATGTTGATTTCATCTCTTAATCCCTTATCCTTGACTTACAAGCAAGCTGCCAAACCTACACGGTTTATCCCCTCGACATAGACGACACAGTGTGCTATAAAACAATAAAAAGCAGGAATGTGTGAATATTTTTTCAGAGAGGGTCTTTTTTTTTTTTTTTTTTCTCTCCTTATGGATTTTCATACAGCAGAGAGAAAGGGGGGTTGGAGGGGGAGGAACGCCTGGCACCCCGTTATCATTCTAACCCAGATATGTCAGCAGCGATCAAACCTTGTGCTTTTCAGTTTTTCAAAGACAAACCTTGATTTCAGAGGCAGATACGCTCTCCTGTCTGCTACCTATGGCTCTTCTCTGCAGACAGCTCCATATTTCAGCACTAGGATAGACTAAAAATGAGAATTCTTTTATCTAAAAGAAGTGGACATACAAATCAAAATGATCTCAACTCATGTTTAGTATGCACTTTTTCTTAGGGATTAAGTCTTCTCATCCACGTTTACACCATTTAAATTTTCATTTGTCCCCCCCCAGTGTTAGAGAGATTGGTTTCTGTGCTTTTTTAGATTCTTGATGACCAGACGAGCAAAGCCCTGTAACACAATGATTTGTCCCACTAAAAAAACAAACAACCACAGAAGTTTCCGTTTCTGCAGACCACAAACAATGATCGGTTCCACAATCTATCCCACTCTGATGAGAACATAGTGCTTCATTTGCACTAGAGCAACAAAACATATGTTAAGATGCTGGGGTTGTATGAGTAATATACTGTAATGCAACACCAGGAAAAAAACATATAATTACAGCTAGGCCTATTTTCAGATGAAACCATACAATTCATGGCATTTTTCTTATTTCATCTTTTACCTACTTAACTGTTGAGTGGTCAGTGCTTCTTAAAAAAAAAAAAAAAAACAGCGTCGGCACCGCCTGCTACCAGCCACTAGGAGGCAAATAGGCTAAACGTAAAGAAAATTAATGAAGAAATCAGTTTTCTTCTGTATCCAAGAGGCACCAGAGTCCATCTCTATGTTACCAAAGCTTGTACATGTAGGAAGTGGATCACTGACCATCTTGGGTTTCCATGGGAGTGCAAATTGTGTCAGTTAAATGGAGGTTGGAATAAAAAAAACGACAGAGAGCTGCTCTTGTGAGATTGGACGATGCAGCTCGCTACAGGATCCCCCCCCCTCCCCTCCTCCCTTTCTCTACACCTCAATCACACTCTCTCTTTCTCTGTTCTCCCTGTACTTTTCAGTTTGTTTTTCCTTCAGCTTACTTTGCCGTGTTGTTCATCTGCCTTCAACTACCGTCCTCTCTTTCTCTCTGTGACTCTGCATTTATCCCTTTCCCCTCTCTCTGACACACACAAGGGTTGACGGTAAAAATGCAATATTCATCTGTGTTCACCATTAGGCAGGCTGACTGTGAGGGCTGCGGAAATGAAGATTTAATACAGTCTGAATAATTAAACCGCCGGGACCTGTGACTGACACATAGACATACACTCGCACAGACACAAAACACTGAAACACACTCATGCATGGCCTCCAAACCCCTGCGCATCTATCGTGTTGTCATATTACTCTGTGTGTGTGTGTGTATGCGCGTTCGTGTGAATCTTTCCTCACATTTGCTCTTCATTAAGCTCTCGCTGATCTCGTATTCATCGCTGCAGCCAGCATGTTGGCATAGCTGGGGTGATACTCGCTGCATCAGTGGGCCTTGCTGGGTGGCAGAGGATTACATCAAGGAGAGAATAACCTAGCAGCAATGCTACACGTAACACTTGAGTTTGCCTGTGCTGAGCTCAACTGACTGCGTTAAAAATGTTCTCAATGTCATATCAGGATTAACACTTTTCAACCAATTAGACCGAGAAAGTGTCCTTCAAATCTGCATAAATGTAACACTTAAAGCGAGCTGCATTTAGTAGACTCCACCTTTTTCCATAAATATAACTCTGCTGTCCTTGTGTAGTTGTCTACTAAGCATACTTCTTAGGGTATGACAGGCTGGTCTCTCCACAGTGTCTACCAGCCGAGACGACCCGCCATCCCTGCCTTCTGTTGGTGCGGGATTGATGCGCAGTGCGAGAGGTTGTACAGTCTTCGAGAATAAGTGAGGGGAAATTTAGCCAGAGCTGCTGAAAAACCATAAGGAAGGGCCGGAGGAGAGGAAAAAGAAAAGATGAGCTGTGGGACAATGTGGCTAAAAATAGCCGCAGAGAGAAGGAGAGATGAAACATCTGCATGCATATGTGACAGCCCGTTGCATGTGTGTGTGTGTGTGTGTGTGTGTTTGCCTATGAACACATCTGCGTGTGAGCGCACATAACAACAGCATCCAGGGACAAGATCCAAATCTCTCCTGCTTTTTTCTTTCCCTGATTGTGCAGAAAGTACACAAACACACACACACACACACACACAAACAGAGAGGTATAACATGACTGTGGGGCTGAATTACATTACCAGTACTCAAAAAACGCTTACACTTCCTCAATCCACCGCACTGTTCTCTATTAACAAATTAGAGGGATGTACAAGACAGTTTGCCAAAACACCTGATACAGTGGTGGAAATGCGATTATTGACTCTTGGACAAGTGTCTGAGAAGTCTCCTGAGAAATTTCACAAAAAAAAGAGGGGGAGAGGGATGGAGTGTTGTCAGAAGCGGTTTTAAAAGCTAAAGGAGGTATACCGCTACCAAACCAAACCAAGGGTTAAACACTGGCCGTCACGGTCCGACTAGGATCCATCTGGCAGAGAGAGCATGTGGTTACTTCACCCTGTCGCCTCCACTTCCTCTCGCCGTTCCCCATGTTCCCTCTCTCAATCTCTTTCCCTCCCTTCCCTCCAACCATGGAGAGTATTTGGAAAATAACTTGCGTCACTCTGAATGTAATCTGCCGCTTGTTACTGCCAGAGTTTCTCTACTTGCCTCCCTGCCCTTGTCTTAGTTTCTTTCTTTACTTTTTTTCCCTTCCTTTCTTCTCTTTGTTTACATCTGGTCTCAATTACAGCACCTACGGTATGTCCGTCTTTGGTGTGTCCGCGCTGAAATACATGAACTGGATTGTTTTGGAGAACTGCATGTAGGAGCATGAGGGGGGGGGGGGGATATTACATCCCACCTCCACCCATTTTCTTCATATAATGTTTTTTCTCCCTCTTCCAAACATTGTTTATATTTTATTAAATATGGCTTAGGCATGTCTCCTCTTAATATTAGATAGAAACACACATGCGTGGGTGTGTTTACGCGAGACCAGCTAGCAGCTACATGATGCGCTTCGGTGGAGAGAGGAAATAAATGGACTCATGGAGAGAATAGCAAACATGGTGATTAAAAAGCCAAGTTGTGTATGATGATAGATGAAGCGAGGGAGGGAAAGAAGGCAGTCGAAAGAAGGAAGGATGGTGCAAAGGAAAGATGAGCAGAAAAAAAATGGATCGTGACAGTGGGCAGAAAAGGGCGAGTGACACTGGCTGAAATATGATTTGGGTGAAGGCACTGCGTGGGAAGAGAGGGGAGAAATAATAAAGGATGATGATGAACAGTGAGGACAGATATTACCAACAGATAAGACACCAGGAGGGAGAGAAAGAAAGAGGGAAAAAAAGGAAAGGGTGGATATTATTTAACCGCCCGCCCACTCTACCCCTCTCCCTCACCCACATGCCCCCTGCAGCCCTGAGCTGCTGGTTGTGCTTTGTCCTGATAAGAACCAGTGACAGTCACACACACACAAGCTACAGCAGTATGGACAAACACACACATATATATCCATGCACACAGCGAGGCCCCTCAAGCGGCCTTGGCCTACAATCTGTGGGATGTCCTTCTCTGGAGTGTGTGTGTGTTCTGCTCAGTGTCTGAGTACCAGCCAGGTAAACACAGAATGCCAGAATGTCACGGTCCAAGGCCTTCACACCTCCATCACAAATAACCCTGTCAGCCATAGAGTGTGTCTATGTGTGTGTGTGTGTGTGTGTGTGTGAGTGAGAGAGAGAGAGAGAGAGAGAGAGGCAGACAGAAGGATAGTAAGCATGTGTTTCCATGACTGTTTAAGAATGTGTAGGCAGGCTGTGTGCTATAAGTGTACACGCTGGGTTAAGGGTGTGTGAGAGAGAAGCAGAGCTTGAGAAAATGTGTTCATGTGTAGTGTTATGCTTTGTTCTGAGAGCAGCCTATATGGAGCCTCTCTTGTTAACGCAGTGTCTAGGGACAGTGTGTCATACACTAACAATACATTTGAGTAATTGGCAACAGACAGGAGAGCTTCAGTGTGTATGAATGTGGAAATATCTACCAGCAAAACTTCAGTTCTGGCTTGATACGTCTGTACTGAGCGCCTTTAGTCTATATGCATCTTTAAGTGTGTTAAGGAGGAGGAAATGGTACGAGGTGGAGTAGAAAGATGAAAATGACGGTGACGCCGCTTAATCCGGTGTGCATCCGTGCGGAGAAGGGACAGAACGAGGAGGAGCGGAAGGTGTTGAATTTATAAAAGAGTGAAAAAATTCATCGCTGGAGCTACACATTCCAGATGCGGAGGACACTTCAAAAATAAATGTAGAGGAGCGCAGTGACAGAGACGCTAATGTGACTGAATATATATGTAGCAAAAATATACTGTATACATTTAAAAATACATTACATTTAAAATGAAGTGCAAAACAGCATAATGATTATAATGGTTACATCCTGACAGAAAGTAGAGTTTGGACAGAAATGCAAAACCGCTTAACCACGTCTGGAAGAAACACAAGGAATGTTAATATGTCGTATGTGCTGCCCATCACTCTTAGATTTTCTTCAGTTTGGACCTAAACCCAAAGCAAATAACTACATTGGGATACACAAGAAAAAGAATATAACCTTTCTGTTGTATGAAAATTGAAAATTTATAATGACAGGAAAAGAAAGGAGAGAATGCATGAAGGGAAAAGGCAACAGTCAAACAATTTAGAAGAAAAAAAAGAAAAGCAGCACCATACCCACAATTCTCAATCAAGTTAACCGCTGCCTTGATTGCTCGAGTGAGACTGAGCTTTGCTTTGCAGCAAAACAAACACGTAAGCATGTCTTAACATAGCGGAGCCCAACCACCCTGAACCTTGCCTGGCACTTATCAAGGCTTTGGCTCAGAATAGCACTTTCTCTCCAGGGGTGTGGAAGGAGAAAGGGGAGGAGAAGAAAGAAAAAGAGAAAAGTAGATGGAGAAAATGGCAATCGAGTTCGTTAAAAAGGAAAGGAGACTGTGGAAGAGGGCGAAAAAACTGTCAGCTGAGAGTAAAAGGAATAATAGAGCAAGGAGACCTTCCTTCCTATTCTTCTCCACGCCTTCCACTCTCTCCTGATTTTTTTTTTGTTTTATAATAAAGTAACTCTTACTCCTCTCCTGCAATTTTCCGCCCGGTCGCTCCTTAATTTAAGAATTAGTTTGTTGTGCCATTGAAGGCATTGTTGATTCATGCATATTTGATTTGGAAATGTCACTCATTATATTTATTTCCTCCCCACTAACTCTGTCTATCCATTACCTTCCCCCCCTCATTTCTCCCCTCTCATGACACAGTCTGTTCACAAAAAAACAAACAACACTTTTACTCCTTGGTTGGTTTGTTCAATACGTTTTTTGTCAAATTCTGTTTTCTTTGTATTTCTGCATTGTTTCTTTTTTGCTTGACAATCTCAAAGAAGTGTTCTATACATATAATTTGGTTGGACAAATTAAAGATGGATGAGATAGGGCTCGTTGTGTGAGAAGGAGAACATAAAATAAAAAGGAAGGGGGGGGGGGGTGGAGAGAAAAAGTCCTCATCAGCAACACACCGAGCCTCTAGGTTGCCACGGTAACGCAATGTTCCGATACTGAAGAGATGAGAGGGAAACACTTGAATAAGAAAGAAATTTAGAACTAGTGAGTGAGCGACAGAGAGAAAGAAATGATGTCCAACTGTTAAATGTTTATCTTGTTGTAAGTCTGACTGGCTGCTCCTATATTCCCGCTTCGCCTTACTGTCTAGTCTGTGCAACACCGCTCAGACCACACAGAGTCAGACGTGGGGAACGGCCACCTCTCAACCCTGTGTGAAAACTTCTATCCAGCCTTTGATCGCAGTCTGATGATGAGTCTTACCCAATCCTGTCTACTTCTTCATATGTGCAGGAGAGAGAGCCTGAGTGAAATGTCTGCCATGTGAGCAGATTTTACTATTATGTTAATCACTACTATTTGTATTCAGGTTTAAGCTACAGCATAGGGGGGGAAAAAAAAAGGATCATCTGAGGTCTAAATTAAAGGTGCAAGCATATGTGCAAACATACAGGCTGCAGACAAATCAGATTTGTTTCTCAAATCAGATCTTTAAGACAGACTGCCCGCACTGTTATTTACAAGTGATCAGATGGGATGCGTGTGTCCAGACATCACCAACCTATCTGCACAGGTTACTGTGGTAACGACGTAGGCGTCGGTAACTACGTACATTGGTGACGCAGGTTTCCAACAGGGAGGCATGAGAAATTGAGATCCGCTATCCCCCAAAAGTGCCAGCAGACAATTTATTTCAGCGTCTGCCTGACTGTTGCTCTCTGTGTTGTCCTCCATATCGCTCTGCTAGTAGCAGCATGGATTCATCAGCCGCTCCGATGCACTTCCGTCACTCTGGATTTGAAGTCATCGTTGTGTGTTTTGCGTTGCAAGTGACGCAAAAGACACTCTGAAATCCGATTTAAGCAGTTAGAGCGTCTGGACTGAGGCACATCTGTACTTTCTAAAAATCAATCTGGATACAATCTGGATATGCCAAAAAACGGATTTGGGCTGGCAGTCTGAACGAGGCCATATATCTCTGATGGCATGCCAACCCATTCCCACTACACCAGCAGCTAAAGAGGCAAAAACAGGTGGTGTTAGGGAAGAGCTTTCTCCTTTCTTTAACAATATATAAGCCACAATCAAGAGGAAGGAAGGTGAAGAAAAAGAGGGAAAGATGAAGTGAATGAGCATCAAAGTGAGGAGGGATGTATTAGAGAAAGAGAGAGAGAGAGAGAAATGGGCCCTGGAGAAGAGAAGGATAAGTCTAGCCTAAAGGAAGAGCTGTACTTGTTGGGGCACTGAGAGCGCAACTAATGGATATGGCAGCTAGGAGAACGATGATGAATGACTCTGTGTGTGTGTGTGTGTGTCACTGTCAGAATGTTTACACTTTTGTGCAAGAAAGACACAAAGTATCGTAGCTGTGTGTCTATGGTGTGTGTGTGTGTGTGTGTGACAGTGCAGATGATAGATCTCTAGTGGAGCATGTGGTCGGTGGTTTCTTGGGCAGACGAGGTGACAGAAGAGGTCTCTCTGTCCACATGCCACTGTCAGCCGGTCTGTCTATCCCTTCTTTCCTGCTGCCTCCTTCACTCTTCCACTCTCTCAATCTCCTCATCTCCCTCTCCATCCAATTGTCTCTTTCCCTTTGACATGCTGTCTCTCTTTGTTCTTGCCCATCGTGGTTTGTACTAAGCTTCTACCTTGAAACACATTGCACCAAAATGTCTTTATACATATTCTCTGGACAACTATGCTGTAAACCAGGAGATATTTCTGGAAATGATATCATCTTATCAACCCTAAAGTTGTATTTTACATTTGTGGACAGATGTAGACTTTACTCTGATACATGCTTTGCCTCGTCTGGTATTCATACGACCTCCTCTCCTTTCCAGTTTATATGTTTACTTGTGCTCTGCATCCTGCTTTTCTGTTTTTCCTTTCATCACTGCAGGCCTTTCCTGTTTATCCATCCGTTGCCCCTCTGGCCTCTCTCAGCTCAGAGTGTGCTAGCCAGCGCTCTCCCCATGTCTTGCAGATGGGCGCACTAATCCGCTAACGTTAGTTCCGTGAGCCGTGAAGGCTGGGTCCGTGTGTTGTTTTGGACAAGCACCGAGGCTGTGGTTCAGCATGCTCATGTTTGGGATTCTACGCGGCGCCGGTTGAGGGAAGAGATAAAGGGGAAAGTAATTGGATAAAGGTTGACCAATTAATAAAGGCCGGTGAACAAGGGAGGCTTTAATCTGCATAGAGATAACAGGGAGAGTCAGGCCACAAACATAAGGAGATAGTGTGTGTATTTGTGTGTGCATTTGTGTGTGTGTGGCGTCAATCAGATAAAGCACAGGCATGACTGTCAGTCACTTGGGAGTGCAGTGGATTTACATCCCTAAGTCCATTGAATGGATTTTTCTGTGCCTGTTAATATATGCAAGAAAGCCACAATATATATTTATATATGAGATACATATATCTCATAATATATGAGAACACCACAGTGAAAACACAACATGGCTGTGTGTCTATCACTAATATCCTTGTATACACTCCAGCAGTTGACAAACACTTTTTATGCCTCGCATGTCACCCGCTGTAGCCGCCACTCGGCACGATTGATATTAGCTTTTATGCTAATGCAGCATTTGGCTATGTAAGAACAAGGCAGTATTTCTATGGGTAGTCATTCATCCCGGCCTGCTTATGGCCTTATGGGTCACGACAAAATTATTGCTGCACAGTACACAAGCTGTTGTCACTGTGCCAAGAGCCACTATTACACATGCAGACAGCAGACACACACAGCAGGGTGATGTGAGGAAACCCCCGAGGCGAAAGCCACAGAAGGTGTGAGGGTAAAGGTGTGTGCGCAGCCGAATACAATTTGTGCCAAAATGTTGCTATAATTTGTATTTGCATGTGGGAGAACATCAAGCTTTCACTATATGATCAGAGCTACAGTCAGTGTATGTATAAAAAATGTGGTTATATGATACATTGAGCAAGAAAACCACATCTCTCAGGCTGCATTTTGGACATTTCACACTTGTGTCAAGAGGAAAACACATAGGATTGTATTATGGCTGTAAAAACGACAGTAATACGTATGAATCAGCAGCGTGAATCTTACCTCAGAAACGTTGACGCGTCCCTCCTGGAACGAGCAGTCATTGGCGTTCTGGGTACACATGTGGCGGTACTTGCACCAGTGGCACGGGAAGGAGCCGTTTACACAGGAGAGGCAGCTGGAACAGAGAGAGATGAGAGGTGACGGTTAGGAAGCTTTTCTGACTTGAGTCTAAATTATTTATCTTACTGCATTCATTTGACAAAGCAGAGTGACGGCAAAAACAGGACAGAATGAGGTGGTGTGATTTTGTAAAATTTACCAGGGACAAAAAAAAAAAAAATACAGACTTTGTAACATCTTATACTTTATGTGATAATCGGACTGAGCACTGTACTGACTGGTACAGCATAACACAGGATATACTGAATGCTATTATGTAAGCTACTGTATTATTTGTCTTTTTTTTCTTTTTTAACTTAACTATTAATTTTTTCTCAAATTTCCTGCCTTTGAATCAGGATGCTATCCTGATGTCTATTTATCATCCACTGTCAAATTTGGACTTTTTCCCACCCTGTCTGGAATCCTCTAACCTTTCATCCCCCTCATCTTCCATCCTATCTATCAACTGTCTTAACCTCTTTCTCCCCCTCACATCCCTCATTCATCACTCCCCACCCTCTTCTAACTGTTCAATGATCTCCCTCACAATCGGCCTACTCTCTGCATATATTTTACCTCTTTTCCCTCTTTCTATACCCCTGCTGTATCATTCTCTCCATCCATTCAGGCCTGAGCCTTTCTTTCTGTCCCTCCATCTCTGCCTCTCTCTCTCTCTCTCTCTGTCTATCTATCCATCCCTTTCATTCGCTGCCGTCTCATTTTAAAAAGCTCTCCCCCCTGTTCTTTGTCTAAAGCTCTCTTTCATCCGCGGGGCTAAGAGTGCTCCACCATTTTAAATTCACCTGCTTTAGCAGAGGCGAGGTGCAGATAGACAGGCTGAAAGAAAAAGACGGGAGAAAGAGAGAGAGAGAGAGAGATCAAAAGCAGGTGGATTTCCCTGAGAGAGGTGGAGACGCCAGGTATCGTGGGAGAGAGAAAATAGAAAGGGGGGGGGTGTAGCCTGTGGGGCTCTGCGTGGGAGCCTCATGGGAGAGGGAGGAAACATTAGGTTGGAAGTTGGGCAGTGTGTGTGTGTGTGTGTGTGTGTACACATCTAAGGGGACCCATAGAGGAGAGCCAGACAGTTTCAAGTGAACAGTTTATCAACACTGCTTCATATTATTGGTCCCCTCTCAGCCCCCGAGAGACGCTACTCTGTATCTCATTTATGCATGTAGCATTATCTAATGTAGCCATTATGAGTACACAAATAAAATGGTTTCATTTCATTACAAAAGCTTAGTAAAGCCTTTTGTCTTCAACATGTAGTTCAGTTTCAGAATTCTTTTCGTGTGACTCATTTAGCATTCATGGATTGTGCGAGCATATGGTTTATTGGAAATATAATAAAATATGACATTTAATGCAGTCAAGTTAAGCAAGTCTCGATCCATAACAATAAAAGAGTGCATATAGATGCTCAACATGCAGCCTGATTTGTATTCAAACACATTTGCCAGGTGTGAATTTGCGCATCTGTCTGAACTGCTATGAGCACACTCCCAACAAGCTCTCAAGTGTGTTTTAACCCTGTGTAAAATGCCAGTTACCCTTCCCCTCATCCGCATGAAAAATGAGGGCTTTAACTCTAGAGCTCTGAGATGGAGCACATATACGAATCCATCAAACCCTGACGTGGATTCATTTGGATCAATTAGGGCCGCTCGTTTGTTAGGTGCACACTTTAAGCGATCGTTTCCAGCCCAGACCCCTCCTTCTGAGCGAGATCAGAGGCTGGAGCTTAATTCAATCCCACTGCTGCTTTAATTGACCAATTTAGCATTGTGCTGAGAGAAGCTGTCCATTTAGAATGAGGGATGTGTGGCTAAGGAAATAACAGGCCTCTTAATACCACACAAGAGCAAATAGGAGATTTGTCAATGTTGCCAACAAATGGAGGGAAAGCGATTAGGCTACGCTAGGTTAGCTTAGCATACAGTGCATAGATTAGGGTGGCCATATTTTTCAAACCTTGAAACTGGGACCCTTATGTGTACGGCACGTTCATGCACACGTATGTGCTTGTGCATGCACCATAGGTGTTTTCATCAGGAAGGGGGACAATTATTTCAGCTCTTTGCACACCTACCGAGCACACCTTTCAACACCATGGACAGCGCCTTTTTTTTTTTTTTTTAACAAAACAAGGTACTAATCTCTTGCTAATCTCTTGTGCCACTATGCCACAAGCTGTTCGCGAGTTCACAAAGATTAAAACATCAAAACATTAAATCACAATTGCATCTTGTTAATAACAAAAACCGAGAAAGAAAGTTACCTTTAAGAATATTTCCGGGTACTTTACGCTTTGCAGTCTTTCTTCTTAGTTAGAGTTTCTTTTTTGGAGCTCTTAGCTCTCAGGGAAACCACTGCTTATGTTTGGCTGTCTTAATATGATCTTTTATATCGGATTTTACCATGTGCAACCGAAAATGTACTCTTGCAGTGTGTGCAGAACGCAGCATTTTCATTGCCGGGTACTTTACAAAGGAAGGAGTATGCCTGGAGCTCTTTAGAAAAGACTGACTTTCTTTCGGCATGATGGCTAACCGTTAGCATACTGACAGGTTCTGTCAGAAAGAGCCGCAAGCGGCATAGTCTAGCAACAGTCTTGACAATGACACATTGATTGACTGACACACATACAGACAAATAAGTGTTGAATTCAGACGCGTGGTGCAGTGTTTATGTTTTTATATTTGGTTAGGTAATAATGAGCTGGATAGAACTTGATAAACATTTATGTTAGCCTGAAAATTATTTTAAAAGTGATGAAAACTGGGACAATTTGGAAATGAATGTTGAAAACTGGGACATTTTAGTGTTTTACAGATATTTGTCGGGACTCGGGACATCCAGCCTAAAACCAGGACAATGCCGGACAAACTGGGACATCTGGTCACTGTAGCACAGATTCAAAGATCTGAGGTTTTAGATCAATGTTTTGTCCCAAGTGAGCTGGTGAGAAACAGAAGAGCAACACAGAACAAAAGAACAAATGATGTTACTGATGCAAGACAAATGAACACAAGGCAATTTAGCCAAGTTCATTGTGTGGCTTACTGGTATTTTTTTTTTTTTTAGCTTGGCAACAATCACTTCTTTGAATGTCAAAGAGTTTTTTTTCGCTGGGGGCCCACCAGTGGATTAGCGCTCATCAAAATACAGTACAACACCAACTTAACACAGCAGGTAACCAGAACCGAGCAGCAACAGCACAATGTATAGTTAGTAGTTCACATCCAAACACCCGTCAACACATCTGTCGCTAAGCCCCGATAATATCTGACTTTAATCTTTTACTCATGTCAAATCAACCTTGTTAGTGTACCAGTGACTTTGAAATAACGAGCAAAATATCAGCAGGTAACCACTGCTAACTTTCTGTGACTTTTATGATTATGCCCTTTGAAATAGAAGAAGGTGGCATTATGTGTGCCACCCAAGGCCAGCATTAGGCCCTGTCTGACAACCCCCTACTGCTCATTCTTTGGTTCCTTGAAGTAACCAGGGCCCCCTGTCACGAGCCGCCTTAGGATCTCAAAACCTCTCTTTTAGCCTGGGTGCAAACCCTTTTAAGGAAAAGCCCACCCAGGGCCACATGGGGACGTTCAATAATTTTTTCTCTCTTGTCCAGGGGTGGGCTAATTTTTTCAGACCCCCCAGTATCTCCTTATTCCCCCTTCCCGTCACTCGCCATCATCCATAGCCACTCAGAGGCTTTGAGTGGCTGCAGACACGCTCCCCGTATGGCCACGCTCATAATGCTAATTTAATCCGTTCATATTCAGATGCTAATCGAGCTACGCTAGCTTTAGAGCAGTAGTGTTTTTTCAGGCCTGACACAATAGGCTGTGATTTCCTCCTCTCCCCCCTCCTCGGTCAGTTTGGAGTGCTAAATATAATCCGCTATAATCCTGAGGTGCGTTTGACACTCCTGCACTTGGCAAAATGAGTTATTTATTGGCTACTATTCATTTCAAAAGGAGTGGAGGTGAATAATTTAATGGTCTTCTACAATAGTCTGTCCTATCATTACGGGATCCCTTTAAAATTCAGGGAGGTTGATAAAACACCGAGGGCCAAATATTCACACAAATAATTTTATTGATGAATGTCTGAGTGTTTAGTTTACGGTAAAAGAGTGCCTTCTGAATGTGTATCATAGGGTCAGAAATTGTGGCAGCACTAGGAAAACAAAATGCTTAAAATTCACTGTGTAGTTCTTTCAAAGCTCTGCATTCATTTTCTCTGTTTTCCTTGGATCCACACTTTTTACATTCTTCTCTATCAAAAAAACTGTGACATTCTCTATGGCATTCAATGCACTTTTTTCTCTCATGAGCACCCTCAATCACACATCAAATGACCCGGTGACTATCCAAGCCACATTAACCATAGCGAGAATAGGTGCATAGGTGCTTCATACGGCGTAACACAGACATTCAAACCCCAATTCATTGCCAGACTATCCTCCCAATCTTTAATAAATGGAGGGCTGCGGAATGAGAGAAAGCTTATGGAAATATTTAATTAAGGAGCAATCATGGCTGTGGGTGATTTTCTATTTCAATCTCGGCAACCCTTAAACTGAAACAGTGGGAAATCTAATTAGATTAATATCACTATGCAAATTTATGGCATTTTTGAAAAGGCAAGGGCCTTGACGTAATCAGTTGAGTAAATAAGCAGGAGGGGTGTGTGTTTTTTGGGATAGAGGTTGGGTGACGGTGTGTGAGTGTAAACTATTAAGAAACAAGATAGGGCAATTCCAATGTCGGGCGCTGTCGGGAGAACTGAATGCAATAGTACATGTAGTGGCGGAATATTGCTTCTGCTTGGAAACGTGCTTCTGTGTGTTTTCGAGAACATCTGTGTCTCTCACCCTGTAAAAGCCAGCAGTATTTTGAGTCTAAGCCCATTAGAGAAAGACTCGGCTCTGTAAAGAATGACCAAGCATTCTGAAAACAGAGACTTGCATGTGGCCGTGTGGGCCCGAAGTCATTACGCCAATAACATTACCAGACTGATCTCATCAGACACCACACACTGACGCCTGGGGGGCACCGCGGGTATGCGGGCCAGAGTGTCAGCTCCAAATGGAATTCTTATCTCAGCATCTCTCTTCGCCATCAGAGTCGCTGCCCGAAGATGCAACATGCCATATCTGTAACTTCATTAAAAGCGTCCATTACATCACTCGGAGGCTATATGAGATCGGCCCTGGATCGGATTTAATCAGTTCATTGGTGTAATATCCTCGAATGGGTGACTCTCTTGTCTGCGTCACTTCTCGTGCGATTCTTACAATTGGTTTGAGCTCACTTCCATATTAGGAGATATATTGTAATCTTTAATTTGACTCAACATTTCAACGGATCCATGATGAGTCAATGCCTTTCTTTTAATTGTGTGTTTTCTATTTGAACATGAGGCAATTTGTACTCAAAAGATTTGCATCTTGGACCCTCAACAGTGAAAAGGCACAGAGAGTTAGAGCAAACATCACGGGGTCCTTATGGGAGATGAATTAACCGTGAGTTGACATTGTAAACCACCACACCCTTAACCAGCTGAGCTAATCGTCGTTGTTGCGGCAGGGGATTTGTGTATGAGGGCAGGGAAACGGGGGAGCTGGGTTAAAGTTCACGGTACCGGATTAGGTGTCAGAGGCGTTTAAGGCTTCAATGAGCTGTAAGTGACAGAGCAGGGAGAGGTGTGGCTGTGCATGTCTACGTGCGTGTGTGTACGTGTGTGTGTGTTTGCGGACAATCCTCGAAGGAGGCTCATCTAACATCCAGAGGGAAGCCAGGATGGAGCCCTGCGGTACCCCAGGGGCCTCCGAGCCATCTGCTGCCCCGAGGCTAATACCCCAGCAGACGTTTTAGCCTCCCCTGGATCAGCCATGGATGGACAGGAGGGAGGGGTATCGTGTGGGGCGGGGTGGAGGACTTGGGAGGATTCTTTTACCCTGGCAGGGTGCATCGGGCTCAGGGTAGGACTGACCTAGGCGTGTGGCTCTATGGGTGGTGGAGATTTTCAGCAGAAGGTGGATTAGGAGAGGCAGTGAACTGCGATTGGGCAGAAAAGCTGAGGGCATCTGGAGTGTGAAGGAGACATCAGAAATGGCACAAAGATTTCATTCACCGTTTGACGGTATTTGCCTTTGTCTGTCTTGTGTAAATAAGTACCAGACGGATTATCTGAGCGCTCAAAAAAGCTGGAAATATTTGTTTTATCAAGTGGGGAAGAGGTTATAAATGAGGTTAGAGTGTATGATTGGGAGGCAGTATTGCGGACCATTGTGTAATGAATTAATCATTGAGGTATCATTAGTGTGTGTCGTGGATTACGATAATAAGACTAGAATTACCATCTCATATCCCAATCGTTCCTCATATACAGCACGTTCGATTTTTCACTGCAACAGTAACGTAAGCCTCCTGTGGACGTCGAAGGGGGTTAGGATATTTGTGTGTGTGTGTGTATGTCTAACTGTATCTCATAACATGAGACAGCCCATGGGGAGTTTGGACAGAGAGACCATCTCTCAAAAGAGCAAGAAGGGAAAAACTAAAACAAGACAAACACAAATTAGCAAAGGATCATCAAATAATTCAATCGTAACTTACGACTGGTGGACGCTGCAGTTGTAGAAGACAAAGTCGACGCTGGCAAACTTCTTGCCCGTCTCTTTGGATTTCAGATAAAGCTTCACCACTCGCTTGTCACCTGAATCATAATGACAGATGTAGATAAAAGTATTATTTCACAGCACTGTACACTTTACAGTTTTACTTTACAGATTGCTTTAAATTCATACCACACATACCACATATGTCAAAAACTTTCAAAAAATTATTCAATAAAGAATAATTCTGGCTTATTGGGTGTACATAACATTGAACAACAGATTTACTGATATGGCACACTTTAAACTCTCATTTCACTTGTGTGACCTCAAAAGATAATACACACACACACACACACACACACACACACACACACACACACACACACACACACACACACACACACACACACACACACACACACAGAACGAGAGAAACACTGTAGCTTAGCAACACACCACTCATGTCACAGCCACAGTAGGGTGGCATTAAAAATAGCAGCACCAATCAGTGTTTGGATGCCAGAGCTGATGAGAACTCATAATGGGGCATAATGGGCTCAGTTGAAGAACTACTGAGATGTCGCTTTGAGAAAACTTCGAGCGCACTATCTGACATGTCTTCAGTGCTTTGAATGCAGGTAGCAAACAAGTTTTTATCATCTTTGTGGTGTGACAGAATTGGACATGAAACAGGTGCATAATCGCTGCAAAAAAAAAAAAAAAAAAAAAAAAAAAAGGATGCAGATATTTTTAAATATAACGATAAACCACACTGAAGATACTGCTTTGAAAAGAAGTTAGAGGCGTAACCAGTGTCGTTTAGATAGAAAAAAGTAAATAGAGTGAAACTGACAACGGTGCATAATGCATGATAATGGGAATTCAAAAACAGTTCTATTTCCAGTAGAAAATGCAGAGTTGTGTTTGGGGCTTTGAAAGGGAAATGGGCAAGCGTTATTGGTGGTGACAAGGTATTCTGAATATAGACAGACTAAGCAAATCATCCAGTAACATTAAAATTCTGTTCTGGTCAATGCGCAGCTCGAGACTTCTCCAATTCCTCTGTACAAAAAGAACTAGAACTTAGGAGGAGACATCAGCTCATGTTGATGGGTTGATGATGGACAAACAAAACACAAAAAGTGTCACACAGAATAAGGAGTGCAAACATAAAGAGCTCATTACTAAATTCCTCACATATGTCACCATAACTGTCACCCTATATCCCCACCCCGTCTACCACCAATGACCTCACTACCCAATGACTTCATCACCCTTTGCCCTTCCTGTCCCGACCTTTATTCCTTGTGATTGGGATGACGTCCCGGATGGAGGGAGACAGGCAGAAGATGTGTCCACCCTGGATTTGTCCTTCCGTCTCCACGTAGTCCTCGAAGGAGCAGTTGACCCCCGCTGACAGATCGGGCACATTACGAGCCTCGAGGACCAGCTAGGGAGAAGGAGAGAGGGAGACAATCAGTACAAGATCAATGGAAGGACATGGTGTACATGGATTGTTATAAGATATGACATGAGGGTTAATGGGCGTTGAGGGGGAGAGAGGGAAGTGTGAGTGAAGCTTTGGGTATGTGTATGTGTGACAGAACCAGGAATAAAAAAAAGGGTGAGCACTTGTGCGTGCGTCAGTCGCAGCAGCAGCTATTACAGCAAGGTTAATGTGTACGTGTTAATGTGCAGAAAGAAAGTGTAATCAGTAAAAACTATGTGGTTACACTGAGAAGCCACTGACAGAATGAGAGCTGACACACACACACACACACTTACACACTTACAGATTTGCATGACATAGCTGGCACAACTGAGAAAAGCAAATTCCTAATTAAATCCACATGTACATTGTCAAAAGTTGCATTGCTGGTGTAAAAGCATGACTTTTCCATAGATTTTCATGACTGGATGTGAATGTAAATGTCCACATCATTACCGATTGTAGTAAGCATCACAGCAATGACATAATGTACATCCACTTACAGATGCGCTGTGTGATCTGTGTGCTGCTGTTTCCCTTTTTCTGTTATTGTTTTCTCTAGTCATGTGCCAGTTTGCTATTGTAAGCGTTTCAAAGATTTAAAACCAAAGATTAACTCCTCTCTCTTAAAAATGTATTTTAATTTGAATTGTTACAACACCGGAATAAAAAATTGTCCTCATGTGATGTGTAGCTGCCTGATTAGATCTATGAGAGGAGCTTAAGTCTTTCAAGTGTGCGTTTTATACCTTTCTAGACTGTTGATGTTGTTTTTGTGATTTCAAGGTGATACATTTCCACTACAATTGAGTCCATGGACATGGGAAGACATACCTGGACTTCAGACATGGTGACAGAAATGTTTTTTGGTTGAACGGTGAGCTCCACACACTGCCTTTGGTCGGACGCAAACCTCTGGGGCTCTCCTGCTCGTTCACAACGGTCCTTACGTGAGCAACTAAAGAGCAGCAGTAAAAGAGAGGCAGACAGAGTCGGGAGAGGATAGAGGATACAGGGTAGAGGGTAAGGAAAGAGAGACAAGGGAAGAAAGAGAAGTATCCTCATGAGAAGAGAGGTAAGAGGAGAAGGAGAAAAGAACAGGTGAATGAGACAAGAAGTGAGAGGAGGAGAGAAGAAATGGATATGAGCAACTGTTAAGCTAATATGACAATCATATTAAGATGACAAACATGCACAGCCATCACCATCACACAGAAATAGGAGCAATAATAGAAGACAAATAGGCTAATAGCTTCCCCTTGCCATTACTGTAGGCCTTTACATCATTACCTTATTGGCCCTGACATTTGTGCAAGAACCACTAAGCTATATGAACATCCAGTCCCCCCCCTCATCTTTTCAGTTTACAGCCCCACCTGATTCAAACTTCTCAGGAGATATACAGTCAATCATTAAAGTTTCCCCGAA
Source organism: Thunnus albacares (assembly GCF_914725855.1). Taxonomy (NCBI): domain Eukaryota; kingdom Metazoa; phylum Chordata; class Actinopteri; order Scombriformes; family Scombridae; genus Thunnus; species Thunnus albacares. The sequence continues at coordinate 25,439,803 of NC_058109.1, read as the reverse complement.
CCGTAAAAATGATACACTTCCTACCAGCCGCATATCAATGGGGTCAGCAATTTCCCCCGCTCATTACGAGCCAACTGATCGTGCTAAAAATCAGCATACAGCCCTGTATTGTAGCGGTTTTACTATTAGCTATTCATAATGCATTAGCTATCACTTCACCTTCGCGCTAACAACTGGTCCTGGCGGTGTGAGGAAAGTGCTGATGTGGCGCTCTGTGAGGCCTTAACAATAAAAGGGAGGCAGAAAAAAAATGCTAACTGCTTCCTTCGCACACAGCCCCCCATCCCCTCGTTTAGTTAGCCTTCACTCGCGCTCAGCAGGAAAAAGCTGTTGCCAACCACTCCCCTGAGAGTCACACACACACTGTACAGGAATGAGCAGAGACGCACAAAGGTATGTACACGTTTTCTCATTATGGACCTCTTTTCCTTCTACTGCTCCTCTGGTGTGTGACTGTATGTATTCATGTGAATGAAGTGTGCTAATTTGTCTAGAAACACCTGCGTTTTTGTGTGTGTGTGAACGTGTGAGTGTGTGTGTGTGTGTGTGCCTGCGTGCACGCACTCCATTCAATTCTACTGTTGATTGAAACTACCATGGCTCTTAATAAGATGTGGCTAAAAGCACCAGAGGGCTGAAACGAGGCTTATAAATAATTTGCCTATTAATACTTGCCCATTTTGTCTGCGGGGGCCTCAGTCTGATTTGGCAACACTATCAGGTAGGAAATGAGCAAGCTGCGTTCAAGACACAAGGTCAAAATGTGCCCAAATGGAGGGTTATCGCCAGTTCAAGACCATCATGATTGTGTACGTAATTTTCAAAGATGTGTGTGTGTGTGTGTGTGTGCGTCTGCTGAAATGAAGAAACCCAGGTGGTATATTTGTGTGCATGTGTGTGTGTGCCTGGAGGAAAGACAGGTTGGCGATATGTTCTGTAAGTTTAATTAATGTACCGAGAGATGGCATTATGCCAAATGCTTGGGGTGATCCAAATTTGGTTTAACATCCTGTCACCTTTCAATAACATGTAACTGTTCTCACACTCTCCTGTGTGCACACACACACACACGCCCTCCAGTCAAAGGGAGAAAATTGAGAGATTACATACAGACACAGTGTTATATCACTACAGCGATAGCAGGAGTGATTAGATTTATTTTCTAAACATTACCACAAATCTCAACCATCACTGTTGCATACCTAACCTTAAAAAGTCATCTTAAAGCAAACACAAGACACAGCACAAGTATGCTAAAATCTGTTGCCAAGTGTTAAGTATTAAAAAGTACAAACTCCTTACATACACACACAAACAATCTGAATACCTCTAAGATAAATGGGGTGTCTGTGATGCAGGCTGCCAAGCCATGTTGTTATTTATGGGCTATTAACAGTTTTAGCCAGTTGACAAGCTAACACAGGACAAATGCATCACTCCGCTCTTCAGTTCTTAAAGTTAAGATTTCTTCTATGAATCATAATTATGTGACTTATTAATAGGTGTTAGAAGCATTTTACCAATGTTATTAAATGTTGTTAAAAATAGTTTCTGAGGTCAACACAGGCCACGCTCCAGTAACAGCTGGCTGCATCAGTCATCCTTCCACTCTGCTGTGTGCAGAGTTAAGGTGCTACAATTTGGACTCTACAGTACATGTGTCTGTTAAATTATTTTCTATGGGCAGACTTTAAAAACGCAGGACTTTGTGTTTGTGTGTTACTATTCAGGTGCGGTCTTCTTCTCCATCTTTAACAAAGTGTTCTTCTTCTGATATACTTCCTTCATCATTTTCTGATATACTGTGCACTGCAATGGGCTGCACGTGAAGCATACCAGGGTGAAAGTGAATTAAAGTGTGCGTGACTGTGTGTGGTACTTACACATTGTGGAGGACACACCATCCACAGTGAGGGTCTCTGGAGCCCAAACACTCCCCACAAGTAGTGTACTGCTCGCAGCTCTCCACTGGAACTCTCACCACCTATAGGGAGAAAGCGAGAGGAATAGGAAGAGAGAGAGGGGGGGTGGGGAGGGGGGGGGGGAGGGAGGGAGGTGAGAAATAATTAGTATCCTCATTGTAATCAAACTTGTGAAATGAGAGGTGTATTCAGCTGGATGGAGATGAGCAATTGACAGCTTATCAAACTGATTCAATTTCAAACTTGTGCTCAGCAAACAGTCGCAGTGTGTGTGTGTGTGTGTGTGTGTGTGTGTGTGTGTGTGTGTGTACATTCCCCTGAGAGAAAGAGAGCTATCCTGTGAGAAGTTTGTTTCTTTGTGCATGTGTGTGTTCTGGTGAGCGATTTTGGTCCAGCGGTGTGTGACAGCCTCCAGTGAAGCGTGTACTGGAGAGGATTTGCAATGCATGCTGGGACACCTGACAGGTGGCCCTGGCAACGGTGTGTGATTGACAGGTGACCTCAAAAACCAATGGGAGGCAGAGGAGCAGAAGGACAGGACAGACCCTAGTGTGTGTATGTGTGTGTGTGTACATGTATGTATGAGACAGCCAAAGTGTGAATTCAAGTGTCTGAACAGAGCCTGTGCAACAAGGCCACTGTGTGAAAGGCGTCTGTGTGAAAAGACTGTGTGTGTGTGTGTGTGTGTCAGTCATTCACAGACACACTGGATGTACGAGCTTTGTGATAGGCTACAGATGTTGCCTAAGAAACAAGATCAAGTGTTCAAGTTAGCCCTCCACTTCAGTTAAAGGTGATGACAGATGGTTCACAACATGGCCCCAACGGGTCTGAAAGCGTGTGTGTATTTCAAGATATTCACAAGAGATTGAGTGTGTTTAAGTGTGTGACAGACAGATTGCTAGCATATGCGCAGAATGCTAGTGAGCTACAAAGTAGGCACGTGTGTTAGCGTGTCTGTGTGTGCACATGTGCTGAAAGTGTCAGCACCGCGTTCAACTTTTCTTCACCATTGGGCCGCAAGCTGATGAGTCGCTTGATCCCTGTTTCATGGTGTGTGTGTGTGTGTGTGTGTGTGTGTGTGTGTGCATGTATCAAGTTGCCACTGCAGGCTACTTTTAAATCATGCAGCAGAGAGTGAGCCGGCTGATCAGTAAGTAACAGCATTTAACAACCTTACCCTTGGGTAACACTATTATAGCGTGGACACACACAAATTTTACTATGAGAACCCGTTCCAAGTGGTATGCATGGACTTAAATGGTGGCGGGCCAAGTGGAGACTGACTTTTAGTCAGTAGGGATGGGAGGAGGGCGACAGGGAGATGTATGGAAGGATAAGAGAAAAGAAAACATATGGAAGAGAGAAAGCAGAGGCCCGCAGTAAGAGATAAAGCTGGTTAGCTGCAGGATGGAAACTGGGCGGACAAAGGAACGCAGCGCTGAAATATTAAACTGGGGCCAAGATTCCTCCGTGAGCTTTAAGTACAACACAGATATGATACAGATATGACATGATGGAACTCATTTATGCTCTGAAATGCTTTGTATCAGACTGGCTTCCAGGCTTTTTGAAGGAACAATATTGCACTGGCAGAAGGCAGACAGACAAAAACACTTGACACTATGAGCCGCTAATCCCCCTTTTCTTTCTTTTCTCTTTTACCTCCTTTCTCCGCTATACATTTAGCTGTTTCCATTACTCTCCAGGTTCCTTGCGCTTGTTTATCTGCCCCCTGATTTACCGCAATCTTGTCTGAGATTGAGAGTCATCCTTCCCCGAGCATCTCATTCATTCATTCAACAGAATTCATTCTACAGACTGAAACACGCTGTTACCCCTCAGCTCTTAAGTCGATACAGACTTCAGTACAGTAGCTTTCAAGCTGGCTAGCTGCCCAGAGCCAGAGAGACAGATGAAATGATGCAAACGAGCAACGGTAGGGACCGGAGGAGCAAGAGAGGGAGGTGGTCATCTACTGGAAGTGCTTGGGGGGATGGATGAATTGAGGCAAAGTGAGGTGTAATGGAAGACACACACAGGGCGAATTGGCGAGGACATTGTGCTGAGTAGATGGGATATGGTGGCAGACGGCTGCTATGTGTCATTGTCAGAACGAATGTGAGTCTCGTTTTCATTTGAAAGGAGAGCCAAAAGAAGGATGAAACAAGGGATTGGTGTGTCTTAGAAAATAAAAGGGTGACGGAGGGGGGGGAAAGGAGTGTGAATGAATAAGCAGATAATGGATGGATGGATGAGGAAAAAAGCAGCTATAATTGAGGATATGTGATTGGACACCTTGGGAGGAAAAAAAAAAATTCATCACAGGATGTCTTTCATATAGTTTATGATTTAACAAAGAGGAGAAAATGGAGTGAAGGCGCGAGAATGGGCTGTTCCTTGTATCACCGCGGACGCCAACCGATTCCCCCTCTCTTCTTCATAAATCATTATGACTGTGATTAAGGACAATGGTCCACATAAATCATACTAACACTACGGGCTCTTGGTGAGCTAGCATAACCTTATCACTGCCCTGTGTAATGATAGATATGGCCTATTGCTCACAATTGTTCCTGTACTAGTAGTAGTGAAGGCACTATGAGCTCCATTCAGTGGGAGTGGCAGAAAACTGTTGATGTGGTTGGGGGGGGGGGGGGGGGGGGGCTATGATGGTTGTTTTTCCCAGTGGGAATATAAAATGCTTTACTGGAGCTGGGAATGTACTTGTATAACTGCATGTAGATCCAAAAAATGTGTGTCTGCATGTGTTGGGAATCGAGCCTACCCGCAGACACACATACACACATGCTCGCTCGCTCGCTGTCTTCCTCTTTCTGTCTCTCTCGATGGCTCTTTTAATGAAAGCCAATTCCCGACAGCGCGCCACATTACTCCTTTAAATGACCTTATAAACCAAGCCCGCCATCTCCTCTCTCTTGCCATCTCCTTATTTACAATAGCATCCACCGCTGTAACTCAATTCTCCTTCCTCACTCCGGCTTCCTCGCTTGTCAACCCTCTACCCTGACCATATCGCAATGCCATGACATCTCCTTTCTGCTATAAACTTTCCACCTTTCCTCTCCAATCTGTTTTTACAGAGCGCCATCACCTGCCTTTAAACGTCCGGCTAACAGGCTTTGCGACGGTCACCCCCAAAACCCAGAGGACCTGTAAAGCTTTCAGCGCAGCTTTTCATTGGTTGTTAAATCTAAACACATAAAAGGATCGGCCTTGTTGCGGCTTCTTTTTTTAACATTCAAACACAGGGAGAGTCTATAGCAGAGGACAAGAAGAGGGGGTGTAGCGAAGATGTCTACCAGAAGAGAGCCCTCTTCTCTGGGTTACACTGACTGGGAGCCAAGTGGAAGAAATCGCAGTTTATTTTCAGTTATTTTTAGATATCTGCTTAAAGTAATGTCTGTGTCTCCCTGAACAACTTACCACTGAACCTCTTTTGCTTAACATTTAACCTCAAACAGCTCTAGTCCTGTAGCTCAGGGACCTACAGTACTTAAATTTGGTTATACTGGACAGCTCCCAAAGGTCAAAGTGTAGGATGTCAATTTAAGGAAAGAGCAGATATACATTTAGGAAAACTGTATGTATTTGGAAAAAAATGTCACATATACAGCTGCCAGAAAAAATCTCATAAACTTGTGGCTCTTTTATTGCTTTTTTTCCTTTCAGCCAAAACTTTCTCTTTAATCTTAACTAGCAGTGGCTAAGAAGAAAAGAAATTTGGAGAAAGATTCCAATTTAAACAAAACATTTTATATGTAATACATTTTCCTTGCTACGGTTTTTCTTATTGAACAGTGAAGCAGCGGAAATCAAGTGGTAGGAGGATGAGGACGATGAGGAGAGGTTATCCCCTGTCATCACTCCTCCACTGCCTCCTCACTGTAAACTCACATTAACCACACCTGCGTTATTTCGATAACCGTCAATCATCTTCCATCTTCTCATGGTTTAGTCTGTGCTAGCAGTGAACAGCTATGTGCACGTGTATATATATATATATATATATATATATATATATATATAGAAAATAAAAATCAATACCTACCTACATTGCCAATAAATGCTCCGGGACAAGTAAGGCAGAGAGAAATAGACATAAAAACAGATAAAAGTGGACCCTGTTTGATAGCGTGCAACTGTAGCTACAAAATATGTTGTGGCTGTCATTACTGTGCAGTGACTGTAACTCATGTTGTCACCTTCTGCTTTGGCATCAGCATCACTGTGTCACGCCTTCAATGGATCATTAGAAGTGGGAGTGCTAGCTGCTCCTGGTAGCTTTTCCAGCTATCCCTCAGGCGTAGCGCAGATACACAGCTCTCAACAGGGCGTCCGTGTAAGCGAGTTAGTTCTTCCAGTGCTGGAATACCTGCTCAGGGGGGCCGTATGTGTGGAGGGGGTTGGATTGTATCAAAGGCCGGGGTTAGCATGTGTGCATTGACTGGATTGTAAGGGGCTTAGGAGATCAATGGCTGGCTAGGAGCTCGATGTGTTGACTGGTTGGAGATAAGCGGCAAGGCAAACAGGACTAGCAGAACTTGGCGCTGCAAAGGAAGGCGAGGCGCTGAAGGATGGCTGAAGAAAGGGAAGATGGGTAAAGGTTGTGTAGCGGGAGAGATGAAAAAAGTGAGAAACAGCAATCACGTTATTGTGTTCCCTCGAAAAAATCATCTGCTGTCACATTCGGTTTGCTGAATGATGGCCAAATACTAAATCGGTGTTACACTGCAGAGATGTTATTGACAGATCTGGCCATTATGGTCGACTCAAATTGTTCGCTGCAGACCTGTTTTAGTGAATTAGGTCTTTATGTGTCACAGTGGAAGAAAATAGTGCCTACTGTGATAGCGGCAATCTCTCGTTTTCTCTCTTAAAACTCACTCCTGCCAGTATTTTTTCAGCCCACTGCCCTTTCCTGCCCTCCTTCGCTATCTTTATCTCTCTCACATTGTGTTTTGTCTTCTGTTTCTCCCTCTCGATTGGCTCTCCTTCACTTTCGCCTCCTTAATTTATCTTTTTATCCTCTATCTCCTGCGCTGGGCTCAGTTGTTCATCCGCGCCACTGTTTTTCCTCCTCTGAAATACTGTTTTGATCTCCTCTTCTATACACCATCCCGATGAAAACAAGAGGCAGATCAAACAACTTATTTATTTGTCATTTGTGTGTGCACATAGCCCACGTTCAAGGCCAATAAAGATGACAACTCAAATTCACGTCTCCTAGGAAACTGCTGTGAGGCAACATATACACGGTACACACACACACACACAGGGTGCCCACAAAAAGACTGTGCTGCAGCTGCATTAATACTTTCTCAATGTATGAGTCTGTGTAAGCATCTTCAAACGAGAGGCACTTTCAAATAAAATTGTAGTAAAACTTTCGATAAGCGTTCGACAAATCTCTGAAAAAGAGAGCCATGGACATGAAAATGGCTCCAGAAGCGAACAACATAAGAGGCATCTGTGTGTCTGTGATAGAGTTGAATAATGATGATAATCATTGTTGTTGAGCTGGAGTTTTAGCTTCCAGTCTTGGTTTTTACCTTTGAAGACATTTTTTTTTTTTCCAACAACAACAACAACAGAAAAAAAAGATAAGAAGATAAGGCTTTATCTTTGAGGGGAGGTAAAGTATGTCTTAAATAAGTGGAACAGTAAATCAACAGTTAGGAGTGGCTACACAAAAAAAAAAAAAAAACAAAGAGAAAAGTGTGAGTGAGTAAAAAAAAGTAAGACAAACAAAAGTTTTGAAAAAAGAAAAAAAAAAAAAAAAAAAGTGGAAACTCATCACTCTTCATCACAATCCTCCTCACATGGACATTCCCATTAACTTCCAAAAAAGAGCTAATCTCACACTACAGGTCAATACACTCTCTCATTCTTTGTGTACCTATTTCTCCATAATACTCCAAATGTGAGAGAGAGCCTGACAGAGAGCGAGAGAGAAAAAAACGAAGTGGAATGAGAGGAGCACTAGAGGAAAACTGAGACAGAGACAAAGGATGAGACGGAGATTGAAAAACCGCAGAAAATAAGGAATTGGAACAAAGAGACTGTAGAGAGAGAGAGAGAGAGAGAGAAAGAGAGAGAAAGAGGTAAATGTGACCGGCTAAGGTAGACAGGCCTAGAGGTCTTCTAATTAAGTGAGGATGGGAGAGGCCGGCTGCCTGGTAAATGACTCTGTCACTTTAGTAAATGGACTTGGTGAGGAGTGAGGAGCCACACAGCTGGCATTTTCATTAGCACTGCCAAGCGACCCACCACCATATACACAGACAGAGAAGCAGAGGCCCTGTTCACACCTGGTATTAACATGCGTCTTGGGTGAGCCGATCACAAGTGGACAGTTCTAAGTACGTCGGTTCACACCTGGCATTAGAATGTGTCTCCATATGCGTCTCGAGTGACCACTTGTGATGGGATCTCACTTCCCCCGCTCTATATGCAAATATACGCATACATCATGTCCGTTTGCAAAGACCAAATGCATTGTTTTTAACCAGCGGGAGGCAGAAATGCATTTCCTATACCTAGTCTGCTGGAAATTAGAAGAAGAAGAAGTGTGCAAAGGCCTTGGCGCGCGGACAAAATCAAAACTCTTCGGACCAAATGGAAATCAGACGGCATGTTTTGTATGTAATCCCTCCATAAAAATCCATTTTGCCTGTTGTTGTGGCTTCTTCTTGTTGTTGTTTTGCGCTTTAATATGACACCGTTGGCGCACAGATATATGTATTTCCACTTACACATAAGATGTCAGTTGAGTAGGTGGTCCTTCAGTGTGGTCCAGGACACATTCACATACACACCGCTAAAAGAATGTGGCCATATGCAACCCAGTCCCCCTCTAAATGTGGTCTGAGTGATCGGATCTAAATGCGTCCTCTTCAATATGTACTTAGAGCTGTCCACTTGTGATCAGATCATTCAAGATGCATGTTAATGCCAGGTGTGAACTGGGCCAGAGATGAGGAGGAGGAGGAGGAAAAAGAGTGGACAAATGTTGCTTTTCTATAATTGCTCTCAGAGGAGTTGCAGTGTGAAAGTAGCCCTGGGTGAATTGATTAATCGTCAACAATTTAGATGACTTGATGACTCATTTATCAAGCTGCACATGGAAAACCTGTGCCCACTCCAGCTTATTATGTGATGTTTTACATCACTGTAAATTGAATACCTTTGGGTTTTGGACTGTTGGTCGGACAAAACAAAGCAATTTAAAGAAATCACCTTGGGCTCTGAGTACTTGTGAAATTAAAAGAAAACAGTCATTAGTTGCAGCCCTTGTTATTATATGTTCTAATGTCTCTCCAACTGTATTCTATTGGTATCGTGTGATTTCTTTTTGTAATTTCTGACAGTGAACACTCGAAGAAAATTTGATATTCCGCTTTCCCACTCAGCTTTTCCCCCCCAGTTGATACTTCATAACTAGGTCTGATGAGGCTTGCTGTGCGTGAAAGTTGAAAAGAAATTTGACTCAAATTCAAAACAATTCCCTGCGCTGTCATGCATGAGCGACACTTCATTGTTCTCATCACTGCGGCTTGTGGTTAAGGCACGCGACTGAATATAGTGATGTGCCACTCTGAGCGGATCCGCGGGACCATGCCAGCTTTTGATTGGCCTCATTCCATGACAATCAGTCTGAGCCACATCTTTCCGCCCCAATCACTGCCAAGCAACAGGAGGACCGATTGTACGGCCGATTGATAGTGATTGAGAAGAAAGAGAGAGGAGGGGGAGACGGGGGGAGAGAGAAACCATTAACCTCCCTACCCATCTCAACCTCTTTTCTAACCCTATCAGTCTGCTATATCACGCCATCCTTTGGGAAAAGACGGCGGAGTAAAACAGAGAGAGATGAGAGAAAGACAGAGCTATCTAGTGACAGCTAGACTTCCATTAGGACCGATAGCATCACGTACAAGACAAGTGTATGAGCACACTTCTCTGATGGGGCACGCACACACTCAATCAAGCGCACACATTTTTTTTTTAAAAAAAAAAAACAGGAAAAACCACAAGAGATAAAGATACGACAGGAAGGAGGAATGTGAGAGGAAAGGCAGGAAACACAATTAAGAGAAAGAGAGAAAAGACAGAAAAGTGTCTGAAATATTAGAAGACATGGAAATCATCCCTCTCTGGTTAATTACGGCATCTTGGTCAATCTCCTCACATATGTGCCACTGTTAGAGGGAATTAACATTGTTTCTCTCTATTTTCCCTCCTTTCTCTTCTTTAATCATGTCACAGAAAAGAGGAAACCCCATTAATTGGTAGAGAGGAAGAGGAGAGTCAGATAGAGCAAGAGAATGTGGGATTCTTACTACCAGATGTCACGTTGTTAGTCATGTATTAATGGGGAGGGGATACTCACGCTCTTTTCCATTGTTCCGTTATATACTTGACAGATTTTTGTATTTTACTGGAATCACACTGCTTCTTTATTCCAATTTTTCAAAACATTTTGAGATCGTCATAATTGTTTGCCTTTAAATGTGCAATATGTTAATAAATAACTGGAACAATATTGGATTGGTAGAGATAAAACTTCTTAGTTGCCGCTCACAAAAATGCACTGAATGTTTTCACATTTCGGCGTCTCCTCCTTCTTCTCCACACTCATTTTTTCATTCTCATTCAGCTCCCCGATTTGACTCTGGTTTCACGACAATGTATTAAGAGTACCCAACTGACAGTACAGACATTTGTCCTTACAAAAAAAGGGACAAGAGGTCTAAGAATGTCGACGTCTGCATATATGTGAGGGTGTATCAGTGTATGATTAACAGTATTGTGTGTGTGTGTGTGTGCTCGGTCCTGTGCTGACGAAGGTGCTATAATGGTTTGAACTCTTGTAATTGAGTGCCACATACCTACATGGCGACACCCCCACCTGCACCAGCAACCCTCCCTTCTAGTCACTGTACTCCTGTCTTCGCCTCGCTGCACCAGGTCTATTAACATTTACATAACAATGACCACCTCCTTGCTCAAAGTCTGCGAGTGAGAGTGTGTGTGTGTGTGTGTGTGTGTGTGTGTCTAGGCATGTGTGAGTGACTGGTGTGCAAACGTATATATGTACGCATGTGTGTGTAGTATAGCACACACACGAGTATTCATTCACGCCTTACACTGCCAAGCCAGTGACTGGAAAAGAGAAAACTGGAGGTTTGATACTTAGCGGGCTCGGTTCATGAATAAATCAGAGGAAAATAAATAATTTTTTAAAAACTGAGAGAAAAAGTTCCCCCCTCCCCTAAATCGATTTAAGCGTTTGAACAAATCTGATTTGCTGCGCGCCACACGTACACCCTGAATGATAAAACACAGTGTCAGCCTGATGTTTAACTGCTGCATTTGGTGCTTGTTAACTTCCTAAGTTCCTCAGTTGGCCAGAGTTTGATAAATTGCGGAAAATGAATCTTTGAGCTACTTAGAACTGACTGATTAGCTGTATCTAGTTCACTAAATGTCAGTCTTGATTGATACAACCAGCTGCTTATTATGTGTGTTGATGTCAGTCTGTGCTAATGTGTTTGCTAACGAGATTGGCAGCGAACCAGTAATATATGAATGTAAACAGACGACACACACACACACACACACACACACACACACACAGGATTGATGGCTGACGAAACCCTCTGGGTAAGATATTACTTGAGGCCCTGTTGAGTGGGCCAATAACACAATACAGACCATTGTTTGCTATTGTAGAGACTCAAACCAACAGTTTGTGAATGGCACAAGCACTTATTTTGTGTGTGTTTGTGTGTGTGCGCATGTGTGTATGCACGCATGTGCATGATTACAGATTCCTTGGAGGGATGAGAGTCTTGGTGAAATGTGGAGGGGGAAATCTCTTTCAGATGCTGAATGAAAATTCAGACAATGGCGTTAGCCCACACACACACACACACTCACACACACACACACACACACACACACACTCTCACAGAAGTGTATGTTCAAATGCTGAGTGTGTGTGCAAGTACAGTTTTCTACAAAGACATGCAGATGTAGTTGAATCAATGCATGAGCACACGAACCAGCACTGGTACAAAATGTGATTGAGATATACATGCTTTTATGTGCACACACACACACACACACACACACACACACACTCTATAACACTATGCAGCCTTCTTGACACTTGAACAAAGGTTGTCTCATGCATACACAGAATACATCATTTCCCACCACTGTATCAAGCCTTCCAAGTCCTTCTCGTCTGTTTCTAGGACGCTCACGCAGTCCCTCTTCCCAAAGCGGAGGAGATGAATATTCATGCTTTCAGCAATTAGCCAGCACCACGCTCCGCACCGCTATCATATGCATGGGTGCCAACAAAGACCCAAGGATGTGTGTGTGTCCGTGTGTGTATGACACTAAGGCTGAGTACAAGAATGGCAGCTGTGGCATCAAATTCAGTCGGAGCTTTCTACCTTTTTGGCTAGATAACAGAAGAGGAAATGATTTGATGATGGAAAGTCTTGACTGAGCCAAGACACCATGAGGTGATGATTTCCCACAGTGCCAGTTTTTGTACTGACGAGAGATGCTTCAAAAAGTTAAAGTTGGGTGAAATTGTTCTAAGTGCGGCTTTTCACATTTGTGTGAAAAGGAAACAACTTGCGCTGACAAATGACATTTAACTCAGTTGGGTAATCTGAAAGTAAATATTTCCCGTTTCCACCAACAATAACACAGTTTTGAAATATTAATAGGGCAATGTGTGTGTGTGTGTGTGTGTGTGTGTGTGTGTATAGCCTGGTAGTGAGTGAACAGACCTTTATCAATAAGATTTCGTCAGCTGGTGCAGACCGTCACATGTTTTCTCACACACACAGTCAAACATGATTAAATGTTCACATGTGATAAACACAAACAGCACGCACACAATAACAGACAATATATATAACATGAACTAAACCAGTCCAAAATAAACTGATTTAAATTTCCTGTAATAACATACTGTCTCATCAAACACACACACACACACACACACACACACAGCAGGCCGTCCTCTCCTGCTGTCATATCCTCCATTGATAATAATGACAGTGATGAATATAGCTGGAACGGAGCGAATCATAAATCACTGGGCCTCGCCCCTAACTCTGACTCACTGCCTGTGCCTTCATTTGTGTGTGTGTGTGTGTGTGTGTGTATGTGTGTGTGTTCTGTGTGTGTTTGTGGGGGTGGGGGGTGGGATGACTTGTCGTGGGCTACGCATCAGTGGATATGTCCAGTGACACCTTAATGTGCTTGGCTTGTCTGAGGAACCCCCGCAGGCAACTGGCTACACACACACACATACACACACGCAGATGTCTACTCGCAGGATGGGAGCGGGCCTGTGTGGATCTATTTCATGAGGAAATAGGGGGAAAAAAAGGAGCATGGCTGCATTCCTCATGCAAGCTTACTGGTGTGTGTTTGTGGTTGGATAAACGTGCGTGCGTGTCGTACAGTAGTGCCCTGCTTTAGCTGTAAACCAGCCTCCTACCACCATGCCTCAATTCCTCCACCTTCCCTTCATCAATCCATACTTCTCTCTATTACACAATTTTCCACCTCTGCCTGCTTTCAGAAAGCAAGCAAGCAAGCAAAACTTTATTTATATAGCACATTTCATTCCAGGTGGAAGCACAATGTGCTTCATAGAGCGTGAGCTGCCACGGAAGTTGCAACCGCAAAAACTATGTAGATAGTTAACAAGGTAAAACATTAGACTTAAGTAAACACAATTAAAAGTAGGAATAAAATAAAATAATAATAAAGACCAGCAAACCAGAACCAGACTATTGAAAGGTGCAGCTAAAAGGGAATGTTTTCAGTTTAGTTTTAAGAGACGGCAGCGTTGGAACACACCTAACATGATTAGGTACAATGTTACAGCAGCTTGGAGCATAAAAGCTAAAAGTAGTTTGACCAATTTTTGTGGAGACCCGGGGAATAACCAGACGGCCTGTTCCAGATGACCTGAGGGGTCTAACTGGTTCATTGCTCACAAGCATGTCAGAGAGATATTGGGGTGCAAGACCAAGAAAGACACCAAGTGTGTGTGTGTGTGTGTGTGTGTGTGTGTGTGTGTGTGTGTGTGTGTGTGTGTGAGTGAGTGAGAGAGAGAGAGAGAGAAAAGAGGGACACAGCAGCAATAGTGAGAGATCATTAAAAACATGGGAATGGGATCAGTAGAAGGCAGTTGAGAGGGGAGGACTCAATTTGGGCTTAGATGGAAACATGGGAGTGTGTGTAACAGTCGAGCTGCGGATTTATAAAAGTAGGGATGGGGGGCATAGCGGGATAGATGGAGGGCAGAGGATAAAGATGAGGGTAGGATGGAGGGCGAGAGAAGGGAATTGCCCCCTCCAGTCATTAGTGCTGGAAAGGGGGTTTAGCTAGGAGGCCTGGCAACCCCAGCCCCCCGCTCTGCTTAACCCAAGCCTGCTAACCATTAATGGGGATCAAACACACAGCGAGATGAAGGTGTGTGTGTGTGTGTCTGTGTATGTGTGTGAACATGGGGGGAGTTCTGAAGAAAGAGGGCGTGATGGAGACGGAACGTCCTTGAGTGTTAATGGTTGTATGGGTGTGTGTGTGTGTGTGTACATGAAGCGTACAAGTGTGTGAACCAACACATTGTTGTATTAGTGTCTGTAAGTAAAGGTGGGTGAATGTGTGTTTGTGTCCCTCATGCCCTTAGCTGCTCCAGCTGCCAAGATTAAGTAGAGCAGACCACCGAGTCACAACACACACACACACACACACACACACACACACACACACACACACACTAAAACCAACTGTGTATACTTCTACATATTTCTGGACAAGAAACCTATACTTTAAAAGTTTGATCTTCAACATGTTTATAATGAAAAATGTGTGTCTTTGTGTTGCTACTATGCCACTAAAGTGGTACATCTCCCTCAGACCACTGCGTACCACGCTGGCTGAAATTTTTTACATTGCATTAGCAGTCTGCAAAATTCACAGTTGTGTCCTAAAATATTCCTGTGGCAGCTCAAACCTTCCTACTAATTAAGGAGGCAAGTTGTGCGCTGACAGTAAAGTAGCAAGAGAGGAGCAGTCAACACAAGGCAAGTAACGCTAATATTAGCAGCTAATGTTACCTCTGACTGGCCCCGACTCCTGCTGGTTGAACATGCACACACACACACACACACACACACACACACACACACACACAAAACGTTACTAAGAATACCACATTCAGAGGGATGACACTGTCACAGGTACTGAAGTGAACAATTCCCAGTCAGCTGCGTTTTAGTGAAAAATTCATCCAGCGTCATACTGCCCATGTTTACAATTTAATTGTGTTGCAGTAGACAAAACTTTCTGGGTAATCAATTTATTTTTGTCACACTGATCATGCTAAATCAAATCTGTTGTGATTGATTTGTCTCTATCATTTCTCTATCAGATCATGGTCTGTTTATCTAGATATATATCCAATCATCTGAGATGGAGGGATAGATTCCTCTAAAACATTCTTATGGTTGTTTTTTTTCCAGGCAGTCCAGAAGTGATCAACTTTATTTTCCCCAATGGCAACAATATCGTAGCCTCAATACTTCTTGAGCACTGACTGAAGAATTAAAAACAGGCGTCGCATGTTTGATCAGATTTTTATTTACCTATTCTTTGATCAGATATTTCCTGATCCTAACTTTTCTGATTTGGGAAAAGTTCTTGTATGTCTGCTTGCCTGAGACACTACTAAACAAGAATGGATTGAGAGCGTTGGCCGTAACTCAGGTGTCGTATTGTCACCTACATCGAAACATTTCAGACAATACCAAGCCTAAACTGTCATAAACTGCGACAGTAGTTTATCTGGAATACAAAGTGTGTATGACAGTTTACCACTTTAATTGTTACGGCTCTAGTAATGAACCACTGGCCTTTGGCGAACATTGCGTTTCATAGCCAGGCTTCAGTTTAGCAGCCTACAGAATCCACTTGCCTCTCCTCAAACACCTTCCACCAAACAGACCTCAGACACATATCACACCCTTTTTAATCAGACAGTCTTTTCCCAAAGCCCGTTTTAGATCTATTAAATACAGACATATTCACATCATGTTCAACCCCACTCCCCCCCCCACCCCCCTCCCCCCTCCCGCTCCATCTCTGCTTCCTTCACTCACCACACTAATGAGACAGAAAAACGAGGGGAGCAGCTGGGCCTGGGGAGCGACAGAGATGCGACACGCTCTCCTCCGCCTCCTCCTCCACTCCTTTCCCCCCAGTCTCACCATCAAAGTAGACACAGCCCTCGCCAGCGGTGGGGCTGGTAATGACCGCAGGCACATACACACACACTCCACATGTGACCTATAACACTCTCTGCATGTCTGTGCGCGTGTAATGTCTTGATTATTAGTGAACCGTCATGCGTGTGGCTGGAAGTTGGTTAGAGAGTGTGTGTGAGTGTGTGTGTGTGTAAGTGTGTTGCTGTGTAATTACATCCGGTGGGGATGAGTTGTGTTGTGATTGAACAGAGGGTAGGAGGGTTAAAAAATACCATAACTTGTGACTAATAGGGGTGAGGTCCGCTCTGGACAGTTGGTACTGGACTGCTGTGGAGGAAATGACTGTTGCAATCATGCAATACAACACAATGTGTGTGCGTGTGTGTGTTATACAGTATTAGGCTTGTGGGGTCCACCCAAATAGAAGAAGTAACTGCAGGCATGTGTGTTAACAAGGCATTGTTAGCCTTGTGCCGTCACCTGTGGTAACTGCAGTCTTGAGTTATGCTGGATGCGTTGGCTAATGATGGCTACATACATATATACCCATCATTACAGCACACACACTGGGTTTGTGTTCACCACAAGCAAGAATTTCATCAATTTGAGTCCATGTGACTTATTATGTTGCAGTTTGGTTCCCGGATCACAGCTGCACAGGAAGATGTATTCTGTGCCTGCGTCTCTTAATTTGTGCATATTTCCGTGTGCGTCTCAAACACTGAACTCACTTGTCTGTCAGTCAGCGTGTAGAGGTGCTGCTGGTCCGGGCTGAATAGCATGTCTCTCAGTAAGGGGCTTCCTCCATCGCTTACAGTCACCTTCTCATAGAGCGCAGCGGGACGGTTGGGACTCACGGAGTTCACCAAGATCTACAGGGAAAGACACAAGAAAGCACATTTAGAATCACACTCAAATGCTCTTACGAACATATAAAAGTACTTCAGATACATTCCAAGTCTTAAAAAAAACATGTAGAGATGTGTCATTTCACCAAATATCTTTTTTCATGCATCATCTAACCCAGCGCTGTTCATGTAAGATTGCAAACCATATTGAACAGAGTATCATTCGCATCATTATTGCAATAACAATGTCCACAAGAGAAACGTTCATTAATGAGTAAGCCTTGCAGGTCATCTCAAACACCCGTACCGTGTCGTAACACCCTTTTGCAAACCGTCTACATCACCTGCCTGCAGCTGCTTTACAGGATCTTTGACAGTAAAATAAGGTAAGATTAAGGTAGAAAGTAGGAAAGTAAGGTAGATTATGTTCATTATTGATTTATCTGTCGATAATTTTCTCAATTAATCAATTCATCATTTTGTCTATGCCCATTAGTATTTCTTAGAGCCCAAGCTGATAACTTCAAACGTCTTGTTTTGTCTGATAAAGAGTCCAAATCCCAAAGATATTCAGTTTTCTATCATGTATGACACATAAAAGTTTCCACAGCAAATGTTTGACATTTTTCCTTAAAAATGACTAAAACAGTTTGATTATCACAATAGCGATCTAAAAACGATCAAAAGAGAAAGCAAGATGATGATGATGATGATGATGATGATGATGATGATGAGAGAGCTTTTACTTTAGAGCAGCTGCAGACAGGTTCATACAAAGCATGTATGAATGTTACAGCCCAGAATGCTACTGTAACTTGTTGCTTGACAGAAGTCATAAAATAGTGTTAAACAGCAAAAAATACATTGAAAATGATGCTGCTTTTATTATAATACATCAAAAACAACATATTCCTTTCCTTGCTCTATATTTGCAACACATACTAGCACAAAGACATGGTGAAACAATGTAACGCATTAATCTTTGTTTTCTCACATCTTATATCTCCCTTGCAATATACAACCCATGAATCTACATCTGTACACTGCGTATTTCCTCTTTAAACCGGAGTCTACACATACAGTAGTTTCTGTATATGTTTCTCCAGCTGGGGCGATAGGCTGCATTTACTTCAGCAGTAACAGGTGGTTATTATAGTAGTCGGCAGCGTGAAATTACCAACATTTTAGAAAAAGGTTGAAAACAGCTGCTTTACAGAGTCATGTAAACGGCTTAATTGAAAGACTGTGTTAATAGCACTGTTGAATATAGTATCATATTTGTGAAAAGAGGCATGGTGTTATTACAACTGTAGAAAAGACACATCTATTCAGCAACTGGGAGAAACTAATGAAAACACTTTTAAAACTGAAATAATGACACAAATCGGCGCGTATGAAAACATGAAGTCCCTGCATAAAGCCCAGAGAGAATAACAATGCGCTACTATCTTTGGCTTTTAATGGAAACTTAATCACCCAATACACCTGTGGACAAACATAGTAATTTGTAGCACAGTGCAAGCGAGCGAGTGCGTGCCATGCACGGCACGCTCAAATTTTCTTTGTGAGCTATGGCGAATAATTTCCCCAGATATGGAAAGTAATGGTGCAGATACAAGATAGGAGATTGGCTGGCTGGGATGGCTGTGAGCCAAAGACATCTCAGCAGCAAATGAAAAGCACAGAGCGACGGGGGGGAGGAGGAGGGCAAGTATCAGCTCTCCATTACTGAGCTTTGTCGACTCGCACTGCTATCAGCCCACAGTGACAAGGAAGGGACAGCAGGCAATGACTGGCTGGAAAATGATACTGAACACACACACACACACACACACAGATAGGTTCACACCCAGATAGATGAAAAGAGATGAGAAACACACACACACCAGCATGGACAGACCATGATAGATATGCATACCCTAATAAGTGCTTTGATAGATATGTACATGCACACACACACACACACACACACACACATGAACGCACACATTTGAGATGAAAGAATTTATTTACAATCTCACCAAAAGAAACCAGGGGCAACAATCCCATTATCTCTCGCTGCCTGCTTGTGTGTGTGTGTGTGTGTGTGTGTGTGTGTGTGCCAGAGAGAGAAAGAGAGGGAAGCTGAGAAAGATAGAGAGATAGTGAGAAAGAGCTCATAAGGCTGTGATAAAGCACTGGAGATGAGAGGAAATATGGATGTTATTATCTAGATAATGGGCCCGTAAACAAAGGATACATTTCATTCACGGATGGCTCGCATCTAGACGAGCACACACACACACACACACACACACACACACACACACACACACACACATATACTAACGCGCATGGCAACATAGTTTTGAAGTACATACAACTAATATAAGGAAAAATGCCAGCTGACACATGCAGAGGTGAAAGAATAGTGTTTGTTCGATGGGCTCCCGGCATCATTTTACTCTCTCTCAAATATAAAAAAAAAGAGGCATTTCCATTGGCAGCCACATCTATCTCTGGACCAGACACCCAAGTCCAGTTCAGTGGCTAATGACCAGTCCCAAGCTGAGACTGGTTTTGGACACAGAAATGCAGAATAATACAGAGAATAAAAGTCTGTCTTTCTGTCAGCCTTCCTATCTTCTGTTTGTATCCATCTGCTTGCCTGTCTGTGCATCGTCCAGTCTGCAAAATTCAAAATGTACAAACGAACGTCTCATCATAGTTTATCTCGCTTTACACGCTTCTGATTGCGACACCGCTTTCAAAACAGGGACTCAAACGCCACGGTTACACTGCTACGCTACTAAATCGAATAAATAACACTTTCCCCCTCCTTTCTTTGTTTCCCTTTATGTCTTTGTTTCACTCAGCCTTTCCTTCTCAGATCATATGCAGTGCTAACCATAAGAAAAATGTGTGCGGAGAGCGAGAGAGGTGGGGAAGAGAGAAAACAGAAGAGCGGGTGAGTGAGGGCTGGCGACGGGTGAAAACAACAGGTAATAAATTAAATAAATGTATCCAACAGGCAGTGAAGCCAAACCTATCAAGAGAATATTGAAATCAGGGAGAGAACAAAGGACTGTAGAATATACAAACTGAACAGATGGATTGACTGATGGACGGATGGATTGATGGGATACATAAGGAGCGTTTGTATAATCAAATCAAAACGAGCTACTGCGCCTGAGAGTCAAGGGCTACAATCTAATAACCAGGTTAACAAGAGGCAGCCATACATTTCGGAGGGTTTAGAGCTTCTAGTAGAAGAGCTTAGTGCACACAAATGTCGAAAATGAATCGTGTTGTTTGTGTGCATGCCTGTGCATATGTGTGTGGGTCACATTTATCTGCAAGCAACTTTGGTATGTTTTTTTCACACGTGTAAAGATTTATAGGTTTATGTTTACATGCACAGCTCTGCGTGTGTGTGTGTTTGTGTGCGTGTGTGTGCGCGCGCCAAGTCAAGAAATCAATGCATTCGTCAGTGATGATGAGAGACGCCGCTGCTGTCTCATTGTCTCCCTTGTCTTGCTTAGCTTTCTGCTAAGTGCTTGATGGATGGATTCACAGAACGATGCTGTGCTTGTGTTTTTAGAAAAGCCCGTCTCTGCTCTCTCATCAACATGTATAATGTAACCTTAACAGACTTTAAAAACATTAGAGGCGCTGCCTTAAGTAATGATGTAGTGAAGTACTGACACAGCGAGGAAACAAAGCGGAAGTAAATTTAAGAAAAAGAGACACTTGAAGACAAAAACGTTGGATAGAAGGGCAGCTGGGAAAATAAGTGAAGATAGAATAACCCTTTAAAAAGTGTTTAAGAGTGGAGAATAGTGAGGAGCGAAAGCCACAGGAAAAGGATAGCAGCTGAATAAGTTACAGCAGGAAAAAAAAAACTTCAGTATTTGTCTCTTTATGGCTCCAATGTCAAAGTCCAAGACTTTTCATAACTGCTACTTAGAGTACTTCCATGGCCATGACCTACACTTGTTACTCCTTCCTGGATTTTAATTGTTGTTTGTCAGCTCAGCAGAACTGGGAAAAACAAAGAAATGAAGGAGTTTTTTTTTTTGTTTTTTTTTCCCCACCACAGCTGTGCTCTCTGGAGAGAAGTGGTCCTACAATGTTGACAACAACTGAAATCTGATGTCTAATGCGATAAATGAGCAAAACAAGTTGTAACATAACTTCTGATGCTTCCATATAAAGTGGGCCATTTCTGAAATTCACAAACATTCCCTGACATCCCCAGAGATTTTATTACCATCTCTGAATTTCCCTGTGTGCAACATGCCTCTTGGTATTCAGAAACCTTGCATAATCTGTGTATTACAGTTAAAAAAAAAAAAAAAAAAGGTTGCAACCAAATAAAACCAAACAGCGCACCATCACACCACACTGAAAGATTCCCAGCTACACCCTCTCCTCCTCCCACTACATCCGGCATCCTTTTTTTTTTTAATCTGTTCTCTGTGCATTAACACCTCCCTCAACCCGCCGATCCACCCAAAAGCCCCTAATGCCGGGTTTTATCTGTGCCAGGCAGGCCTGGTTAGCTCTGATAGGCACACAGGACAGCCATAAGGTGATAGGAAGGCTGAGGGGTATGACGGTGAGAGAGCTGGGTGATAAGACAGTGGCGTGTCAATGAGAATGATGCCTGTCATAGCCGCAAGTGACAACTGATGGAGCTTGTATACATGAAAGTGAGAGACTTAGAAGCTGAGAGAGAGAGAGAGAGAGAGAGAGAGGGAGACATCATCAATTCTGTGTCTGCTATTGCATGGGATGCGCTGTGGGAAGAAATGGAGGAGGGGAACTAGAAGGAGAGAGGAAAAAAAGTGAAGGGAGCAGGGTTGAGGGAGCTTATGAAGGACGCAAGAGTATGAGGAAGAAACTTTATTCAAAGAAGCACTTTCTGTATCAAATTATTCCACTAAACTTAATAAAAGAAGGAAAATCAAAAGAAACAAAGGCTCTTAAAGACAGTGAATTAGCATCACATGGAACGAACTGAACAAACTGGTCCAGGTGTTCCCATGTCTGTCCGGGATCCATAACAATCCAGCGTGAGCACGTAGCTGGGTAATGGCTTTGACATTTCAAAGTACATTTGGAGATGTGTGTGAACATAAAGCATACTTGGCTCACTAATAGAATGTATGAACACACACACACGCACGCACACATATATACACCACCTTTATAGGGGGGTAAACTTAACACAACTTGGTCTACCCATGCATAATGGTCGAAGGCCCCACATTCCTGACTTTGATGTGGAAGGGGGCCCCGTGTGTATTTGTGTGTGTGTGTTTAAGGGGCCCTACTGAAGTGGGGAATTCAGTGTGGCCCTCTCCAGAACAAAAGGAAATGAAGAAAAGCAGCAAGAGGGTGATGAATAGAGAAGAGAAAAGTGGCAGGGTCCTATAGTCACACAGCGATGGGAGGGAGTGAATGAATGAGCAGTAGATGACAGTACTTTGTATTAGTGGACTCTAGTACCTCTGTGATCTTGTGGAAGGTAACATACCTCTCGGTTGTTCTGAGCAGGGCCCTACTGTTGTTAATACTGCAATGTTTTATCCAAGAGGCACCTACTGGCATCAGAACAGTCTCCCTTTTACTATAAGTAATCCTTCCTAAGGTTGCTAACACTGTTTTTGTTTTCATCCACAAACTCCATCTGCTGGTGAAGATCATGTGATCTAACCGAACGCTCCTGAATTTATTTAGTATCATCAGATTATAGAAGAAGGAATGGTTGAAAGATTCTAAGCAAATTTATCTTCAAAGTTCATCCAAACCCCAAACCTAAAAACCTCTCGACAAGGTCAGCGTGTCCGCGGTTATTTCACACACGGCCAAATAAATGCATACAAGAGTCTGACCGCATTATATTGGTCTCGGTGGAGACTACCTAATGACAGCGTCATGTAAACGTTTCCCATATCCTCCCTGTCCCTCTTTAAGCTGCGTTTTCTATCTGCGGCAGATAAAGAGCTGAAATCACTCACTTCCTATCACACTGTGAGCCTGGCACAACTTGAGCACAGCAAGACACAAAACAAATCCATCAATTGTTCTGGAACAGCAACAACTGCCATGTGAAACGTCAGGAAACACACCTTCTCCCACTCACTGTGTGTGTGTGTGTGTGTGTGTGAGATCAGGGCTGTTTTTAGTTTCTAAAGGTAATACAGGAAATGAAACCAAAAAAAAAAGCAAAAAGAGACTCGTTTTTTTTCTCTCATTGTTCAAAGGTGGTATATATATGTGTGTGTGTGTGTGTGTGTGTAAGCAGATGGAGCATTACGCCTGAGTGAGTGATCATCCCGATACATCTATGGGACAAATCCCTCATCAGCACTACCCCACACACACACACACACACACACACATACACATATAGTACAGCTGAGAACAGAGTAAACCTGTACCATATGTGGGTCAGACAGTGAGAGACCAGGCAGCCTTTCTCTCAGCAGCACCAAAGACAGACAAAGAGCTATGGTGACAATGATGGAGGAGGCGTGCACTCGAACACATATACACACACTGGAATGTCAGTGTGTCTACTATCAAAACACAGTGTGTGTCTGGGGCAGGTTATTTTAAGGTCTGGGAAGGAGAGCAGATGCAAACATGAACTTTACTCTCCATCGTTCTACTTTAAAAGAGCTTTGACGGCATGAGATTCATCAGTATTTGTGAAAGAGTGTTTCTTGTGATTATTTATTCCTTTATGTTTTTATATGGATAAGTATATATAGACTAGCCTGGACAAATATCCCAGCTAGAGAGAAGAGAGAGGGAAAGAAAAATGGAAATGAGGAAAGTATGTGTAGAAGATCATCTTCTTCTTCCTCTCCTCCCTTTTTTCTGCATTGTGCAGCATCCAAATGTCTTAATCTTTCAAACACACTGTCACATCCCACCAGTCATTTTTTTCGCACACTATTACACATCGCTGACACTAACCTGCAAGTCTCCAGTACTTAAAAGCACAAAGAGTCCCGGGTTATCAAGCGCTCATCTATCATTATCACTGCTCCATTAAAAAACAATCCTTACAAAGGTCTGTCTGTTATCTTTTTAATGTTTCTACATGAGATTGGCTCCTACTTTTTTTTTTTTTTTTATATCTACCACGACAATCTCGTGTTCCTTTTCCAAAAAAACAAAATCTGTTATGAGGTGAGTTGAGATTTGGATGAAACAGGATGCAATTTCATGAGAATTTCATTCACCTAAAAATAGAAGTGAAGTATAAAGGGTTATTTGGACCCATTTCTGAAGCTACACCTGACAGGTTCTGTCAAATCTCCTGAAGCTTACATCAAGCACTCGTCAATGAGCTCCGATACGTGGCTGTGTAATAGGCCTGGGGTGATAAAAATGATACCAGCGATAAACACTTCATCAATAGCAATAAGAAAACTGTTCGATATAATGTTCAATAGTTTCACTTCCATGCATTAAATGTAAACCGCCATGAAAGCACATAACCAATACGCAGAGTTCAGTTGCATGAACAAACCCCGAGCATGTGTTCCCCTCTCTTGCTCAAACAGCCTATCGTATCCCTCGATAATGAAGCGTGACACGCAAACAGCCAATCGTTTAACAGGCGTGCTGTTCAGTCGCACCATCGACATGTGACACAACGACAGAAACAGTGCAGAGTGAGGAAATGAGCGCAGGAATTGTTTGTGTGTGTTTTTCATTGTTGTGTTAATATTAAAATGATTACCTGTGTGCCTTGATATATAAAGTGGTTAAATTCAACCTTTTTTTTCTCCTGGTCTTTATTAAAAATAGATCATTAAAAATGATCAATAATGATCAAAATCAACTGAAATGAAATATTTTATCATGATACATATTTCAGCTATATCGTCCATCCCTACCTTGTAATCTAGTGTATTCCATCCTATCGGGTTACTTGCTATGCCAACTCTTATTGAGTGGCTTTGGTATTCATCCGCATGTCTACGCCATGGTTATTCATGTGTGAGCCTGTGGCCTTTCACCAGCAGAGCTTACGAAAGGTCACATACTCACACAAGTGCGCACGTGCACACGCGCACACACACACACATACACACAGCTACAGCCACATAAACACAGAGTTACAGGATTTGGAGGAAGAGAATGGGAGAAAAAAGGAGAGAAAAAGGAACAAAAGGCCCAAGCCACATGAGGTATGATTCTCCCAGAGCATATGCATGCATACAATATGTGTAAACAATGCCGGAGAAAGTGAGCTGCTTTTACAGCAAATTAAACCTATTCATCACTGTTAAGGACTTTTAATCCTCGTGCTTGCTGAAATTAAAACACCTTGTCATCGCTTTATCCCTCTATCTCTACCCATGTCTCACATCCTCAGCCTCTCCCTTCCGATGCATTTCTGCCTCTCTTTCTCATTCATCTCCCATGGATCCTATGTACCTCTTTTTTTTTCTCCCCCCAGTCCTTCCTCTCTACCTTTGCGTCCTCCCTCCTCTCTCCCTCCAAATTAAATGCCTTTAGCAAGCAGTCGTCAGATAAGTGTGTGTAGCGAGTCGCTAGACACGGTGCGGCGGCGGCATTTCATCTTCCGACCATCACTAAATCACACTAACTCAATCATCTGCATGGAGTTACACACGCACGCACGCACACACACACACACACACACACACATAAACAAAAGGAGGCTGTGAGTGTGAAAAAAGCAGCGCAGCATCTGGAGAGGTGCTTTACTATGACTGATTTTATCAGCTGTCTTGCAAACGGGGGAAGAAATTGCACCACAACATTATCATATACAATAAGATGAGACTTGAAGATAGAGCTTTTCAATTGAATGCCTTTTTAGTGTCGCCATTCAAATGAGAAAAGACCTCCTCTTACATTGAAGCGCAACACAAATCCCTTATGGGATATCTCAACCGAAATAATATTACACATTTACATCAAAGACTGCTGAGAGGATATTTATGTTAAAGACATAACATGCATACCCTTAAAGACCATATTTAATATTTATATAGCTATGAGTGTGTGCATATAAGAATAGAAACCTGGCAGATGATTCCTACATTGACACCGGCATCTCTGGACCACTGCTAAACAGTCACGCCACTAAGGGAAAGGAACAAGCTACTAGCCTTATCGCACACAGGAAGGTGGGAAACTAAACAAAGATTGGAGAGAGTGCTAAATGCAGCGAGGGGGGAGCGATGCTATCATCTATGGAGCGCGTACGCAGGTTCGAGGAGAGAAGCGGAGCGCGTTCAACACAGGAAGAGACCGGCTGGGGAGTAAAGTGTTTGTATTGAGTGTGTGTAGTAGTGGGGGAGGGTGTGTTTGTATGAAAGAAAAGAGTGTGTGCATACAAAGTGTGTGAGACGGTCTATTAATTTGCATGTGTAGCAGAGTGCTTGCGTGCAGTGAATACATGCAAGTGTGCAATTGTGTGCACTGAGTTAATCTACATCAGTCACATTAAAAAGGCATCAATTAATAGCTTGAAGAAACACAACACAACACAACACAACACACACACACACAATGCCGCTCTTGATGTGACACTATGCAGCGCCGCTTGACCCACCATTTACTGACTAGATCAGCCATTCACTGGGATTACAGCGAATAGGACCTCATCTTCAGCTGTAATTACCAAGGTAGGTGTGTGTGTGTGTGTGTATGTGTTGGTGTGTGCATGTGTGTGTGTCTTCCTGTGGGAGAGCCAAAGTGATTACATGGCCACTGGTGCCTCTAATAGCATCTTTTAGAGAGAGAGAGAGAGTGAGAGAGAGGGAGAGATGAGTGATTTCCATCTTTCTTGGGGAGGAGCAGAATTATGGCGGAGGAATTTTATGGTGGTTAAGATGTGGGTCTGTTTTGACTGTGCCGTCGTGTAAGAGTGTGTGCTTGTGTGTGTGTGTGTGTGTGTGTGTGTGTGTGTGTGTGTGTGTGTGTGTGTGCGCGCGCATGCGTGTGTGTGCAGATGTTTGTAATGGATGTAACACAAGAGGCTAATGGGAGCCAGGCCAAAACCACACCTCAAGTGTAATGTGTGCCAAACCATTCCTGGCCACAAATGCCTCCCTTTCCTCCGCCTCTTTCATTTCTCTATCTTTCCCTCTGTTCATCTTATATCACCACCCCCCTCCTGAAACACCTCTGGTTTTTCTTCAGTTTCAATTTTTTTTTTTTTTTTTTACCCTCCTTTTTATTTTTGTTTTGACACTTTCATTTGCCTGTTAATCCTCCTCTTTTACTTTGAGCTGTCTCCCTTTCAACAGCGTCTTCTGTCTTTCCAAAACACAAGCAAAAAAAAAAAAAAAAAAACCTTACTCAGCTCCTACCCACACCACAAACACAGTTGCCAAGTCTGCTTATTATAAGCGACTTTGGGCTCGTTTTTGTGTAAAGTCGCTTACAAATATTTCTAGTCCTGGGTTGTGTTTTTTTGGACTTGTTTCTCAAGTGTAGTTTCTTATTTGGGCTTGCTCCCTATGTGTCTGACGTTAAATAAAGTTTGACTGAGCTCAATCTAAGTTGTCAGATATCGCTTCCTGCTGTCAGAAGCACACATGTACGAGCCGACATTAAAATCCTTAGCTGGTTCACCAGTTAGTGCATGTACCACATAATGTTAGGCTGAGTCCTCACCACAGCAGCTCGGGTTCGATTCCAACTCAGACCCTTTGCTGCATGTCATCCCTTCTCTCGATATCCCATCCTTCTTGCCTCTTTCCACTATACCTGTCTAATATAGCAAAAATGCCTTAAAAAATAATCTTTAAAAAAAAAAATCCTTAGCAGATGTTTTTGATATGTTATTTGAAAATATGATAGTTCTTCCTGTATGTATGTGTATGTGATTGATTTGTTACAGAGGAACAGAGCTGATGACAAGACAAGGAGGACAAAAGACAAGTTTTTTTTTTTCCCATATATTAAATGAGATGGCCAGTCAAAGGTCCAGTATGTGTATTAAAAGGCCAACAAGATATCTTTGTTTTGCCTTCACTGACATAATTACTTGGTCAGTTTGTTATATGCGACTTCTTAACTTTCATTTTCATTGATTCATTTATTCATTCCTCATTTTTTTGTTGACCGGTTGGTTTTGTTCAACTTCTTTAGAGTTAAAAAAAAAAACCCATAAAATTACAAGTTGCAGTATTTTTGAAATGGTTGCAAATGAAATGCAAAATAAATTCATACATATATATATATATATATATATATATATATATATATATATATATATATATAAATTGATCAAGTGGCCTCTCTCTCTCACATTGTAGTAGGTAAAAATCGCCTGTTTTGGGGTTTGTTTGTTTTTTTGGAGAGCCGAGTCCCTTCCATAAACCTGACTGCGTGTTTCTCTCACGAGATCTGGCAACACACTGACCACAAACACACCCGTGGCAGAAAAAGAAAGATTGAGAGAGAACAGACAGGGAGAAGTTGGTGACTGACGTAAACAAAGTCAAGATGAGCGCTGGGCACAAAACGGCTGAATCCCGCCAAACCACATCATCATTAGTTGGCGACACAGAAGATGTTTTAAATTAAGAATAAGGTTACTGGTAACAATAGGAAGCTTGGTGGCTTGAATGAGAGGAGATTTGAGGGGGGGAGAAAAGTAATGACAGAACACACACAAATAACGTCTGGCAGTTGTAAAGAACGAGGAATGCAGATGGTGTTTAAAATGAGTTTTTATAGCGTGGTTTAGAGCGATTTACAGCAGTGGTGGGCTGGCAGTGGTTGGCCCTGTATGTGTGTGTGTGTGTGTATGTGTGTGTTAAATCAGTGCGTGGCAGTCTGCGAGCATGGTATGCTATTCAGAACGTAATCCTGTAAGTTTAGTGTTCCAGTAAGATGAACCACTCCACCCTGGGACACAAACTGTCTGTTTGTCATGCTCTTCATCTTAAATGTCACAAAATTGTGATAAATGCTCCTCATAATCTACCAGAGCTGAAAGACATCTTATATTAACACACATCCTCAATTTTCAATCATATACAATAAAATATTGTATATAATAATATTTTTGGCTTGATAAAAGATTTAGTACATCAGAAAGTGGCACAGCCAAATTCATTTGTGGTTCTTTTTTTTTAAATGTTTCCATTGTAGGATGTATTCTGTGACCTCACATCTGTGTTCTAATGCACTTGTGAATTGTTGTTTTATTATCATGCAATATTGAAGTATTGTGGTGAGACACAATACTGTTGCTATTATTTATGAATGAATTTGCATTGTTTATTATCTATAATATTTGGATGTTTTTTTTTTTATCAATTTGGGCGGATATTGAGCACTTATTGGAAAACATCAAACCAATCTGGCAACACTGGCAATTCACTAAAGCATTACTGAAGAGGGAAAAAGCTCTCTGAGCTAGCTAGCTTGCTAAAATGTGTTAAATAGCATTGACTATCAGTTAGCAAACTTTGTTCCTCAATGAGTTAATTCACTTTATTTTAAAAGGACGTATTTGTACTATTGACACCTCATTACAGTCTGCAAACAATTTTCCTTTTTTGTGGGGCAGTTCATACTCATACTATAAGTGAAAATAGCACTTAAATTATAAGTTTGGCTTCACCAAACTTCACCAAACTTGAAGTCGCCCTTATACAGGCTTGTGTCCAGGCCTTTAAAAGATGAACTGATTAATAGAGTAATCATTTCAGCACTGTATTTAACTATTCAAAATTATGAGATGTTAATGTTGTGATAATTATCGCAATACTAATTTTGCCCATATCACCAATCTCTCTTTCAGTGTCTGTTACATACTGTATAGGAAGGTCAAAAGTGCAAACTCAGGGAAAGGTATTGGGTGTTGGGTTTAAGGATTGCTCTATATATGTATGTGTGTGTGTGTGTGTGTGTGTGTGTGTCTGCTACTCCTGGTTTCTGTAGAAGAGAGGAGGAGGCACATTCCTAACATGACTGCCCTAATCCTGCCCTTCAATACAATCCTCTACTGCCTCACCAACAACTATGTCTGTGTGTGCTGGTATATGTTTATAAGTACGTTACCTCTGTACGTGTGAAAACACCTCTGTGCACACATTTATACACACCAGTCTATACTTATCCACCAACACACTCCATATGTCAAAGAGGTAACAGATGAGACATTGGCACAGTAACCTCATAACAATCACTGGAGGCAGTGAGAGGAATGTGTGTGTGTGTGTGCGTTGTTGCATGCACTGTGTTAGTTCCACATTACTGGACAGAAAAAGGAAAAAAATGAACTTTGGGCCTGAGTCAAAAAACACCAAGATCTGTGCCTTGCTGTTGAGTTAAATGGTGATGTGGTATGTGATCTGTGCGTCTGGTGGGGTTTGCGCTGTTAGCTAAACATGGCTGGACTGTATTTGAGTTTCTCCGTCAGGCAGACCTCTGTTTTTCTTGGCATGAGGCTAAATATAATGCCTTCTGCTGAGAGTTTGAGAGAGATGACCTGATGGATGAGGTTAAAGTTATTGATGCACTAGATCTGGACTGGGAGTTGGAGGTGGGTGAAAATATGCTTAAGTATCTATAGTACGTGGGTTTGAATGAACTTGTGCATATTTGTGTACACACATCTTCACAAAGTTAGAAATCCTTGAGGAGTGTTTGTGGAGAGGGTGGTTTGTGGATGGTGTCATTTCTTTTTAACAGGCTTTTTGGACGCACATACGCACTAAATAAGTAGTGTAATGTAGCACTGCTGTTTCTTCTCCCTTCCTTCAGGAAGAGTCGCCAACTTCTCCACCCAAGCGAAGAGAACAGCTGCTGTCTGAAACCAAAAGCCTGACCCAGCATTATGGGCAAGACAAAACGTAACTGTTTTTCTATCCTCACCCCGCTTTAATGCCCCTCCAGCCCCAGGTGAGGCCACCCACTTTTTTGCCCAGATTGCTAACTCTTCATTGGGGAGGAGCCAGAGGAAAGTCCCTGGCTTGGGTTCTGGGGCCTGGTGCCGGGAATCCACCTCTGAAACTGAAGGAGGAGAAAGAAAGGAGAACTGGGAAGTCTGCCACTGACAGGAACACAAGTGAGAGTTGGGGCAGTGTGGCTTTCACGCCTCCACTACACCCTTTCAACGCCTTTTCTTCCACCACTTCATCTCTGGGTTGTTCATTCAGCGTTCTTCTCCTCTTTACATTTTTATATCTCACTCCATCTCTCAGCTCAGTTCCCATTTCCCTCCCTCCCGGCTCATTCCGCTCTCCTAGTGTGCTGTAATGGTCCACGGGGACGGTCTTGGCTGCTGCCCACCAAATACAACGAGCATGACTGATTCAAGAGCCAAAAGACTGGACCGGACAGAGCGGATGGGGAAAATGTTGTTCTCCATATGTGTGTGTGTGTGTGTGTGTGTATCATGGACTGTACATAAAGATGGACGACATGACAGCTCCCCAAAAGTGAAGCCAAAATATTTGACCACCCCCTGCTGGCTGCAGTATAGGTCATAAATCCGGCCCCCTCCATGTTAGAGGATGGGACATGAGCCAAACAAAAAAATCAAAGTACACGTCAAATACATTTTTCCCAAAGATGGTTTCTGTCATTTTAGGTAGTTCTTATCACGCTGATGTTTGTCCAAGTGCTCATTTTTCAGATAAGTTTGTTTTTAAATAGTTATTTGATGATATAAAAAGGGGATGTGATGTTATGATTGACAGCTGCGACAGCCGCTGTCAAACCTCCGTCAGGCGGCGGGGCGGCTGAGGAGGGGGGCGTGTCCCGCAGGCCGTCATCTCGCCGCCCGACTCTACTGCGCAGACTCTGACTCCAAATGATGTCATACAAGTAAGATGGCAGCTACCGGAAAGGAGATATTTTGGCTTCAATTCTGCATAGCGGTAGGAAGTGGAGACGCGTCATCCATATTTATATACAGTCTATGGAGTGTGTGTGTCAGAGAGTGACAACCGAGAGGATGAGAAAGAGAGACTGAGCTGTTGAAGTCATCCACAGAGAGGACGGGGAATAAGAGACCACACATTGCTCTGACTGGACCCTATTAAAACACACTCAACACTGCACCATTTCTCTGTGTGTGTGTGTGTGTGTGTGTGTGTGTGTGTGTGACAGAGAGGGAACAGCTGTGGAGAATACATAGTGACATTCAGCAGATGTGCTAGCCATGTGTGCAAGCACACGCAAACACACACACACACACACACACACACACTGAAGTGGAGACATGACCTAGTCTCAAGTGCTATTTAATCCCTTATAGTCATGATGTAGTCAAGAAATGATGCCAATGGAAAGGAAAAATGAGGAAGATACATTTTTGACATTGTTTTCACCCTTGTCTCTTCTAGTTAAGTGTTTTGAAATGTTCCAAAAATACTGTAATTGCTCAATAACTTCCCTTCACTGGATTTTAAATCAGCTAACACAGCATCTCCTTAGGTCAACAGGTCATTTGTTAGTGCAAAAGTATACGTTTTAAACCGTGTGTTTAAAACATTGTGTGGTGTGTAGGGAGAGTCCGTCTATCAGTTCATCTGTCCGGTCTGTTGTTGAGAACTTGATCTGGATTCCAATCTCACTCCTCCTGTCTCTTTTATGAAAACACACCACCACAGATCGCAGCCAACACCGGGGCAGTCGATGCGTTTCAATAGTTAATACGGGCAGTGACAGAAATAGGAATGAGAGGAATGTGGTTTGCGGAGTGCTCTTGAGTTTTGCCCGTTTACACACCTACAGCAGACGATCGCTGTAGTGAACGGGTGTGACTGTCGCTTTGTCTGTTTCAGAAATGTACCTATGCTAATCAAAGAGGAGCTTTTCATTACTTTTAGACTTCGCAGTTCTTCTCAGCCAATGAGAGGAAATGAACCTACAAAACCAGGGAGCAGATGTTGTCTCCCTATCATGAGAGGAGCCGAGTGATAATAAATCATTCACCCACCACATTCTAGTCGAAAAGCGTGGACGGGTAACACTGAACCAGGAGGTGGGTACAGATTTTCAGCCTCTGGACCGAGCTGAGCAGACACATCGTTTGCTTCTATATGTGGGCTGCAAGCTTGGCGTGCTGCACTCAAATAACATCTATTAATACCTCGACTACACAACTAGCGCCACTTTACACTGCCTTATGTAACCGTGGGGTCACAGAGGGCACAGTTAGAGATAGACTATGACTGAGGAAGTGTACAGTATGCACAAACATACAGGAATACACTCCTGTGCACACACACATACACCACTCTGCCTCCACTGTGGTTGACGTGCAAACAAACACAGAGGCGTGCACACACACACATACACACACACACATATACACACACACACACACTCCAGGCATGCCAAAGCAGCAGCACATGAGCAGCTGGTACGACCAGGTGGGGGACAGATGCCCCGCCTCTGGTTTGGCCTGTAGCCATGGTGACACAATGGTTCCCGACCAATGGCTGCAGTCTCTGGAGAGGAGGTGGGGATGGGTTTGGTTGACACCCAAAGCTATCCAGATGATATAGCCCACCCACATTCAACCACATTCCTGCCAAATTATGACAATTAGAAGCTGTAATTGACTTGCTGCATGTTTCTGTGGGTGCCTGATTCCATCCAGAGCTGGGCAGCGCTCATACAATTAGCATGAACAAATCTGGCGACATTCAAATCAAGGGGGACATTACCAAGAAAACCAGGAAGTGAGTGTTTTCAAACTTTTGTAAGTTTTCGTGAGGCTTTTGTTTTAAATAGTTTGTGTTTCCCACATAGGGAAACTGTGTTCAAATGATTTACAGGGCACAAAACCAGAACTAAAATATTATTATGCTGTAATGTGTTGAAAGAGTTGAACTTAGAGTGGTCCCATAGGCTCAAAGTACAAACAGAGAGAAGGGCAGCTCTGAAAAAGAAAGAACAGAAAGAATTGAAAGAAAAGATAAAAGGAGGAATGATGGAGGGGGAAAAAAAAAAGAGAGGAAAGCTCGAGAAAAGCTGATTGATGAGTGTGAGGCCTTTTAAAAATCAGAGGCTGCTGGCTGCCAATTACTAACAGATAATGTGTGTGCATGTTTAAGCGAAGGACAGGCAAACACAGAGAGAAACGGAGAGCAGAGTTTGTCTAAAGTGTTGGCCAGCTGGGTCAACTCTCATTCCTCTATGTCAGCAAAGGGAGGACATGATGGAGGTATGAAGAGAGGGGGGGGAATGCAGGAGAAAGCCAGAAGTAAAGAACGTTAGTGAGACAACAACAGATGACAAGTAAGGAAGATGACCATTTGTCAGTTTCAATTTGGATGAGGGTCCGGATACAATCCGAGGCAGGAACTGAAAGGAAGAAAAGAGGCGTGACCTGAAAGATAAATCTTTGCTTTTCTCTGTTTTTTGTTGTTTTTTTTTTCCCCTCCAACCACCAGTCTCATCAGTGTTTTCTTTTCCCAGGAAGATACAGGAGTTTTTTTTCTGTATGTCAACATTTTATCGCAGTGTTTTTGCTGATGTTGCGACTGCGCTAAAGAGAAGTAGTGGTACGGTACAAGCAGAGTGGTGTAAAAGTATAACTTGATGAGAAATGGCATAGGCATCAGGATACTGTGCGGCAACATCAGCATCTACGGAGACGGCTCTAGTATCTGTTTGTGTGCCCCTGACAAAGCAGCCTCTGACACATGTCACTAAGCATTAAATCCCTTATCTCCTCCTCTGCAGTCTGCTTTCTAAACCAGCTCTCTCAGACTCCTTCTGCAGGGCGCTGTGCTTCAAATAAAGCTTTAAAAAGAGTGGAAGTAAGTGAAAATTGTGTTAAGGGTTAATGTGCGTCACCTCATTGACATACACATGGAAAATGCTCAACTAGTGAGAAGGCTTTCCCCCCCCCCCTTGGACCAAAATAGGCGAAAGGAAAAGAATGCACAGCAAAGTTTCCAGACGGTCAGCTGAGAGCACTGGACTGTCACAAGACTGCTTTTTATAGAAGCGCTCTTTATTGTGTCTCTTTCTTTAACTCTCTCTCTCTTTCTCTCTCTCTCTCTTTCTCTCTCTCTCTCTCTCTCTCTCATGCACACCCACACACACACTCAAACATCTGCCAACTTATCTTGCCCTTTCGCTTCCTCTCGTCTCTCTCCCACTGCCCCACAG